>NC_044323.1:141344836-141645800 GCF_007399415.2 Gopherus evgoodei
AAACTCTGTACTTTTAAAAAGTGTTGTATCTCTGCTGGAAAATGTAGAGAGATCGGCAGTGTTCCACAGGAACCATGAAATCCTCATGTTCATTTTGGATTTCTTTCTCAAAAGCCATGAGTCCTTGCAGGAGTTCTGAAGCTTCAAAGGCCTTGTTTTCAGTTGGGATGACAGATTTGAGCTTTATTGCTTATGTTCAAATATGCCTTTGTAAATGAAGGGAAAAGATCCTTTAAAAGTGGTCATGGGGATTCATTCATTTGAGGGATGAATCAAAAATGGCAGCCACAAGCAAGTCACTGTACAATCTTTTTCATTTCAATTGCCAATTTATAATTAAGCATTGCTTAATTAAAATCTAAATATATACTCCTAAACAGCAATTTATTCTGTTTTATAATTTAGCAGTTAGTTCAGTAGATTACCCAAGTTGTACACTCTTCTGAAGAAGAGGGATATTTGATGTAAAATATCTGGTTAAGAATATCATTCAATAACAGCCTGCAAATCCTACCAAGTGAGTTTCAAAAATAAAGTGCTTGGAGTTTAAAACTCTCAAGGAAGCCATATTTTGATATTGTTATATCATTTGTGAGCTTAACACTGTTAGCCCTGATCCACGCTACAGGGTTAGATCGAATTTAGCCATGTTAGGTTGATTTAAAAATGAATGCATCCACACAGCCAACCCCATTCTGTTGACCTAAAGGGCTCTTAAAATCCATTTCTGTACTCCTCCCCGATGAGGGGACTAGCACTAAAATTGACCTGGCTGGGTTGAATTTGGGGTACTGCAGATGCAAATCAACAGTATTGGCCTCCGGGAGCTATCCCAGAGTGCTCCATTGTGATTGCTCTGGACAGCATTTGAACTCTGATGCACTAGCCAGGTACACAGGAAAAGCCTCGGGAACTTTTGAATTTCATTTCCTGGTTGGTCAGCATGATGAACTCAGAAGCACTCAGCAGCACAGGTGACCATGCAGTCCCCCCAGAATCGTAAAGCGTAGAACGTTTCTGCGCTCCCTCTATCATCTCTGTCCCTGAGGTTATTGCAGATTAGACAGCGAAAAAAAATGCACTCACAATGACATGTTTTCCAAGCTCATGCAGTTCTCCTGCACTGATAGGGCACAGCTTAATGCATGGAGGCATTCAGTGGGAGAGGCCAGGAAAGAATTAAGTGAGGATGAAGAGCGGAGGCAGGATGTGATGCTGAGGCTAATGGAGGAGCAAACAGACATGCTGAAATGTCTGTTGGGGGAGGAAACGGACATGATGAAGCATCTGTTGAAGCTGCAGGAAAGCCAACAAGAGCACAGACCCATGCTGCATCCACTGTATAACCATCAACCCCCATCCCCATGTTCCATAGCCTCCACACCCAGACGCCCAAGAACATATGGGCAGGGGGGTGGGGGGGAGGAACAGGCTCCGGGCACCCAGCCACTCCACTCCAGAGGCTGGACAAGCAACAGAAGGCTAGCATTCAAACAGTTTGATTTTTAGTGTGGCTACAATAAGCAATGTGGCCTTGTCCTTCCCTCCTCCCCCATCCCACCCATGCTATCTTGTCTGTTATCTCTCTCTTTTTAAAAAAAAATTAATAAAGAATGAATGCATGATTTCAACACAATATTTCCCTTGTTTTGAAGGGAGGAGGGTGGTTGGCTTACAGGGAATTAAAATCAACAAAGGGGCAGGTTTGCATCAAGGAGAAACACACGCAACTGTCACACCAAAGCCTGGCCAGTCATGAAACTGGTTTTCAAAGCTCTGATGAGCAGCACGCCATGCTGTGCTCTTCTAATCACCTTGGTGTCTGCTAGTTCAAAATTGGACATCAGGTGATTTGCCTCAAACTCCCACCTCACCATAAACATCTCCCCCTTTCTCTCACAGATATTACGGAACACACAGCAAGCAGCAATAACAATGGGAATGTTGGTTGCACTGAGGTCTGACCAACAGCACCAGCAAGCTGTTAAACATCCAAATGCACATCCTACCACCATTCTGCACTTGCTCAGCCTATAGTTGAACTGCTCCTTACTACTGTCCAGGCTTTATGAGCCATAGGAGCAAGGGGTAGGCTGGGGTAGGTGCGAAGTACCGTGCTGCCAGCTGGGAATGCAGCCTGAGGCAGCAGCCTCTAGCTCGCAGCAGCAGCAGTCATGGTGAGCTGAGTGGGATCCATGCGTGCTGTGCTATGGCATCTGCACAGATAACCCAGGAAAAAAGGGGCAAAATGATTGTCTGTCGTTGCTTTCACGGAGGGAGAGGAGACTGACAACATGTACTCGAAACCACCCGCGACAATGTTTTTGCCCCATTAGTCATTAGGAGCTTAACCCAGAATTCCAATGGGTGGCTGAGACTGCTGGAACTGTGGGATAGCTACCCATATGCGTTACTCTGTAAATCGATGCTAGCCGTGGTAGTGAGGACCCATTCCGCCGACTTAATGTGCTTAGTGTGAACGTACGCAATCGACTGTATAAAATAGATTTCTAAAAATCGACTTCTATAAAATCAACCAAATTTCATAGTGTAGACATACCCTTAGAGACACTTTTTTGAAGAATGTCTTCTATTTTGCAGGCAAAACTTGTGCCCTTAAATTAGTGCCTATGATTTTGCAGGTGCAGAATTACAGTCAGTTTTTTTCACCTGTAAGTGGGGTATGTTTACCTGTTACTCTCTAAATAAATGTGGAAATAAGTTAATACTTGTTCTATTTATTTGTCTTACAGTACAGTTTAGTGAGCTCAATTATTGTCATTACCTCATTATGTTAAGTGGCTTATAAACACTAAGAAAGTTCTTGTCCCCTTCCCCCCAACCTCTTTATAGCTAAATCAAGAAAGCAGGCAAAGATTAGAAAGGAAAATAGAGCCACAAAGAAATGAAGTTAGATGTCTGAACTCACACGTCAAGTCAGTGGCAAAGCCCAGGATAAAATCTAGATTTCCTGAGTCCCAGGCTAATGCCCTTTCTATTGGTGTTAAAAATGCAAATACACAGTTTTGCTCCCACACTTAATTTTGTGGTTATAGGATGATAGGCACAAATTGTTTCCAGAGAATAGTCCTGGTCCTCAAACTGGTTGAAAATTTATGCCTTATAGTCTACCAGCCTGCAGCATTACTATACCTTAGATTATGCAGAGCTGGTTGATAAATTGTGTCAGATCAGTTTATATGATGATAATTCTGGTCAAACTTTCAATTGTTTGGAAATTTAGCTTATTTACTATATGAGTGCCCCTGAACAATAATTTCTGGGAGCAGGTGTGGTCTTTTGTTAAGTCTGCCATAAACGTTGATATTGATTTACCTATGTCTCTGGGTATATTAAAAGCTGCAATCATACTAAATAATATGGAAATTGACTTGAAAAGATGAGTGAATATTTTATTAACATTAGTGTGAAAAATTATACTAACTGGCACAATCTTGTTCAAATGGACAGTCAAATGAAGTTTAACCTTGAATGTTCAATCTTTGGGCATGAAAGGCGTCTACTGAGAATAATAAGCATCCCAATGGCTTTCTTGATAAATAGTCATGTCTGAAGTCATACTTTATTATATTAAGCAACTTAACATGACATATCAAGCTAAGAAGAACATGTTTGTATTTGGACACAAGTCTGTTCTTTAACCTTTTTTAGCTGCTCATGTACTGCACCTGCTGTTCTGCTGTTACATATTGACAGCCCACTGAATTAATGGGAAAGTTGTGATGTTTCATATACTGTTAGCAGTACAGTGTGGGCTCTTCATTAACGCCAAGCTAAGTCTGCAGATACATACCTATGTTTTAGGTGTATGTTACCTTGACAGATTATCAGAGTTAACAAACAAACAAACCTAAACCAATCTCCACACACATTGAGAATTCAGATGTTAAAGATGAATTTTAGCAATAACATGTCGTCACCAGGAGTGCTGGAAATAGGGGTGGTGGCAGTACGGCAGCACACCTGAGCTTGAAGTGATTTCAGTCATATACAGGGTGTAAAGTTTTGTTCAATGGCTTTCAGCACCCCCACTATAAAAATTGTTCCAGTGCTACTGGTAGTCACATTCAAGCTTAACTTCTCCCCAGCAAAGTTGTGCCAAGATAGTAATTTCAGATTGATTAAAAAAGCATTGTATAATGCAGGGTTTTTTTCTGTTTGTCATATGAAAGTCTATGTGTTGAGTTTCAGGTCTCTGGATGAAGTAAATTAGGAACAAAAGTCCAATTCTCATACAATAACAACTAGAGTATAAGGTGATTTTCAGTTGTTCCTGGGAGTAAATATCAACACAATGCCCATTGGCAACTGTGGACATCTGTACTTTTAAAAGATTGTACTAGGCAGAAGACTAGAAATGGGTCATGGTGCTATCTTGGTGTCTGACTTAGCCACATATTTATTATGAAAAACTTGTGATTTTAAAATGGCTTTAATAACATAGGGCATCTTAAGAAAATATACCATTGCAAGTTATAATCAGTTATAATTTAAAAGAATATTTCAGCCCTTCCCTGTGACCAGCGCAAGCAAAGTGTTGTTCTGCCCACACTGGGAGAGGCTGCCATTTCTGCTGAAAAGTTTAGTCTTGTAATGAAGATCACAGAACTAGCAGCAACACAGCCATGTAACATCTGTCTCCAGCATGGAGCTTTCCTTTGTTAAACAACTAAACTAACAAGGAGAGCCAATGTGGATACAGGAGGCACCAGTATATTTGACTCACATTTAGTCCAGAGTAGTGAAGAAAAAACAGAAAAGGGTTGTGGGACGTTGCCATGTCTATATAAGCAAATTGCACCAGTTTATCTTAAATCTATTTTTAAACCAATTTAATTAAACTGATGCAAATATCTGTGCAGATACTGTCTTTGTTTGTGAGTTCCTTTTTTTTATTTAGCTTAAAATGTTTCCTAACTGACTTAAGCTAAACTGAAATTAGTGTTCATACACGTCACACTGTCTGGGGTAGCTCACAAGTGTGAGTGCTAATCTCAGAGCAGACTGTCAGAAAACAAGGTAGCCACCTCAAACTTGTGGTATATTCTATAATTAGATTACCAGTAACAAATGTGAATTCCTGGATCGCTATACCAGTGTGACCATGGAATCATTCACATTAGGTTCTCCAGCCCATTTTGCCACCCAGACAAACTGAACTTTGTGGTAATGGCCCCTTATGCCAAATATCACATTACATTAGATTACTCCCAACCCAAAGGGTCAGTCAGTTACCCCAGATCAATGAACATTCTCAGTCTACGCCAAAGACAATGCTGGCAGCCAATTTCTCTAGTAAACTAACTGGAGATGTATTACCTAAGAAAAGAAATGAGAGTTTCTGAGAGGTTAAAACAGGTAAAATACATTAACAGGTGAGTCAAAATCTGTAAGTCTTAAATGTTAGCAGAGATGTAGTGCTAGTTTTCCATAAGTCTCCCAGAGTTGCCCAAAATAACTTTTGAGATCTCTGTCTGGCATCTGGAATGCTCCCCTCTGAGTGTCCAAACAATTCAGAAATGCAGGATCATTCCCTTAAGCCAATATTTATAGTCCCTGCTCACAGAAGACAATATGAGCAGTGTCTTCGCTCACGTATGACAAAGAATACACAATGCAGACAGTCTATGAATTCCCATGGTTGCTTAAGGGCCGGTCGTTTGAAGTTAGCACTCCTCTTAGATGAGCAGTTTAGACAATAGGGTGCAGATAAGTGAGAACAGTACCAGTATGCATGTAGTTGCAGCCATCCAAACAACCTTTCATTAGTTTTCATGAAGTTTACACATCAAGTAAATTCTCATCTTAAAACTAACAAAAATTTTTGATCAAGGGTTATCTAATCACAGGGTAAATGCAATGTTATGTGATAGCCATCAAGAGTATGTAGCTAGGTGAAATAATCCCTGTTAACACTTCCTTTGAACACAGGTGAATTGGTCCATGCATACTAATACACTTAACGTTTCTTTGATATTCACACACAAGTGAACTGGCCTACAAGCTTTTAACTGAGCTGGCCCGTTAGAGTCACAATACACTTTTGCACCTGTTCAAATAAATAGATTTAAAACAACACTTTAAATGAAACTGGTGTAATACTGTAACTAGGCAAGACCTAAAATCAAGCACATTCCTCCAAATCTGCATGCACACAAGTTGACACACACAGGGACGTATGTACCAATACAGCATACAAACCAAGGTCACTAAGTAAACATTTCCTTGGGGACAGAATAACAGAAAAAAGGGAACTTTCCCTTTTCCTCTTCCTAGAAGCAGATTCCTTCTCAGGACAGATGGACAGTTTCTTAATATAGGTTTAGTAAAAATAAAAGAGTCAGGTCTTAATAGCATATAATTCTCCCAGTGAGGGGCATGTAGTTCCCCCCTGCTTCAATTGATTCCATCTCTCTTATTCTCCTAAGAAGGTAGCACATGCTACCAAGGGCATTCTATTTCAATGTACCTGGAACATTCAGTAGCAGTCATGCGGTTAATATTGCAGTAGAAGAAGCAGAACTAATGCTAAAATATTTGCTGTGCTCATAAACTGGCAGTTACAGTAGATCTCAGACAACCCAAATTATTTCCAAATAGTTTGACACATCTTTATTTTAAAACAGCATATGCTGCATGGAGCTTCTTCAAACAAAATGAATGCTTGAATGAGCAGAAAAAAATATTGAACAGCTCAATTTATCAGGCATGAAGAAACGAAGCCAACCTCTTCTTATATTAATATTTTTTAAAAAGTGTTGCAGTATCCAGATAGCTGGATGGCCCCTATTACTATGCTATTTCAGTGCCTCTCAAGCATTTATAGATTTAACCTCTCAACACTCCTATAAGGAAAGTGTTAATAATCCCATTTTACAGATAGAGAACTGAGGCATAGAAAGATCAAGTGACTTGCCCAAGTCACTCAGAATTTCTGAAGAGCCCAGATCACAAAAGGCCCAGCTGAATGCTTTGACCACAAGCCATCCTATATCACTTAAGGAAACCGATTGCTGTCTGGCTGGACATTATGCAATGAGTTAGAAAATGTTATTAGCACATAGAAATTAAAAAAATACTGGGCCAAATTCAGCCCTAATTTAAACCTAGGCAGCTCTTTTATGGGATTAAACAGAATTGAGTGAGAATTGAATTTAGCCCCTTGATTTTGTGTTTTCCCCTCAATTCAGTGTATACTTTTGGGACTTGTACTCATGCAGGAACACTGATGCTGGCCTGCTGTCAACTGCAGAGGGTGAAGATGGGGAAATGTGGCTGGAATGAGTGCAGGAGAGCAGAGTCTCCCACTGAATCTGTGGAATTGATCCTGGCTGCTACTGCATCCTTAGATAACATGTTCTCTTCATGTGGAACTGCTGAAGGATCCCTTTCAGAACAGATCCTCTGGCCTCAGCGAATCCAGAACCTGATTTTTGCATACAGGGAGCCACTGCAGGGACTGCACAGTACTTGCCTAGACTCGCAAATCCTAATGTGCCTTCTCCGTTCTCGGGCTTGACAGAACTGCTAATGTTCTGTTGTTATGCACTCTCAGATCCAATGAAAATGAAGGAAACATTTGTCCCTAAGTGCCCTGAAAACTAGGCAGAGAAGAGCTCAGCATAAAGGTAACATCTTTATGCCCCTTCATAAAGTCCTGCTTATCATCCCAGGTCTGATGTCACCCACGTGTGGAAGAAGCGTCACCAGAAGCAGAGAAATATCTGCCTGAGCTGTAGCACGAGCAGGGTTAGATCAGGGACGGGCAAACTTTTTGGCCTCAGAGCCTCATCGGGTTTCATCAACTGTATGGAGGGCAGTTTAGGGGAGAGGGTCATGGCCTAGTCCCCACCTCTTATCTGCCCCTCCGGGACTCCTGACCCATCCAACTCCCCCTGTTCCCTGATGGCCCCTCCAGGACCCCTGCCTCATCTACACCCCCCACTCCCTGTCCTCTGACTGCCCCCAAACCCCTGCTGCCCCGTGCAACCCCTCCTTTCATTTCTGATGGCCCCCACCCCAGAACCCCTGCCCTATCCAACCACCCCTTTCTTCCTGTCCCCTCACTGTACCCTGCTGCCCCATTCAACTCCCCTCCTTCCTGACTGCCCCCCTCGGAACCCCTGACCCCATTAAACCCGTTTCTCCCCAACCCCTATCCACAACCCCACCTCCTGACCACCACCTCGAACTCCTGTGCCCTCTGTCCAACCCCCCCTGCTCCCTGCCCCCTTACCATGCTGCGTGGAGCACCAATGGCTGGCAACACTACAGTCGTGCCACCGCTGTTGACACCATGCAACACAGAGCACCGGGTCACATTGGGCTTTGCAGCTGTGCTGCCCCAGGAGCTCACAGCCTGGCCGCCCAGGGCATTGTGCCAGCAGCAGAACAAGCAAGCTGAGGCTGCAGGGGAGGGGAGACAGCAGGGGAGGGGCTGGGGGCTAGCTTCCTGGGCCAGGAGCTTGGGGGCCGGGCAGGATGATCCCATGGGCTGGATGTGGCCTGTGGATCATAGTTTGCCCACCCCTGGGTTAGATATTTCTGTAGAACTATGGAGTTCCCCCCGTTAAGCAATGCCAACAGAGGTGGCAGGCACAGCTGAATGGTCTCATGCTTACCCCCTAGAAGGTTCCAGGCCATAGTGGAAGATGGACTGAAGCAGCAGAAAAGCTAAGGCATTTGCCACAGAAGAGCGTTAGCTTTACAAGTTCCTTCCTCCCTCCCTCTGTTGGAAGTGTCAATGGAGGAAGCCTGATATATTAATGGCAACAAGAGCAATTCCAGATTATCTGTTAGGGCTGTTAGTGCACCATCACCCTCCCCTCTCCAACCATGTATAAACAAGTGATGGGAAAAATTAGTGCAGTCTCTTAATAGTAATGTAGCAGATGTGCAAGTAGATCCAGAATCATAGAATCATAGAAGATTAGGGTTGGAAGAGACCTCAGAAGGCCATCCAGTCCATCCCCACACTCAAAGCAGGACCAGCATCAACTAAATAGTCACAGCCAGGGCTTTTTCATGCTAGGCCTTAAAAACCTCTAAGGAAGGAGATTCCACCACCTCCCTAGGTACCCATTCCAGTGCTTTATTACCCTCCTAGTGAAATAGTGTTTCCTAATATCTAACGTAGACCTCCCCAATGCAACTTGAGACCATTGCTCCTTGTTCTGTCATCTGCCCCAACTGAGAACTGAGAACAGCCAAGCTCCATCCTCTTTGGAATCCACCTTCTGGTAATTGAAGGCTTACTCTTCTCTTCCACGGACTAAACAAGCCCATTTCCCTCAGCTTCTCATTTGCCCCAGCCCCCTGATCATTTCCCTTCCCTCAGCTGGGCTTTCTCCAATTTGTTCAGATCCTTTCTGTAGTGTGTGTGGGGGGCAAACCTGGATGCAATACTCCAGATGTGACCTCACCAGTGCCAAATAGAAGGGAATAATCACTTCCCTCGATCTGCTGGCAATGCTCCTACTAATGCAGCCCGATATGTTGTTAGCCTTCTTGGCAACAAGGCATATTGGTGACTCATATCCAGCTTCTCATCCACTGTAAACCCCAGGTCCTTTTCTGCAGAACTGCTGCTTAGCTAGTCGGTCCCCAGCCTGTAGTGGTGCATGGGATTCTTCCATAGATTCATAGATTTAAGGTCAGAAGGGACCATTATGGTCATCTAGTCTGACCTCCTGCACAACGCAGGCCACAGAATCTCACCCACCCACTCCTGTAACAAACCCCTAACCTATGTCTGAGTTATTGAAGTCCTTAAATCGTGGCTTAAAGACCTCAAAGTGTCCCATGCCCCATGCTTCAGAGGAGCAAAAAACTTCCAGGGCCTCTGCTAATCTTCCCTGGAGGAAAATTCCTTCCTGACCCCATATATGGCGATCAGTTAAACCCTGAGCATGTGGGCAAGACTCACCAGCCAGCACCCAGGAAAGAATTCTCTGTAGCAACTCAGATCCCATCCCATCTAACATCCCATCATAGACCATTGGGCCTATTTACCTGCTAATAATCAAAGATCAATTAATTGCCAAAATTAGGCTATCCCATCATACTATCCCCTCCATAATATTATCAAGCTTAGTCTTGAGGCCAGATATGTCTTTTGCCCCCATTACTCCCTTTGGAAGGCTGTTCTAGAACTTCACTCCTCCGTTCAGGACTCTGTACTTGTTCTTGTTGAGCCTCGTTAGATTTCTTTTGGCCCAATCCTCCAATTTTTCTAAATCACTCTGGACCATATCTCTACCCTCTAGCGTATCTACCTGTCCCCCCAGCTTAATGTCATCTGCAAACTTGCTGAGGGTGCAATCCATCCTATCATCCAGATCATTAATAAAGATGTTGAACAACATCAGCCCCAGGACAGACCCCTGGGGTACTCCGCTTGATACCAGTTGACAACTAGACAGCGAGCCATTGATCACTGCCTGTTGAGCCCGACAACCTAGACAACATTCTATCTATCTTATAGTCTGTTAATCCAATCCATACTTTTTTAACTTGCTGGCAAGAATACTGTGGAAGACCGTATCAAAACCTTTGCTAAAGTCAAGATATATCATGTCTACTGCCAATTATCTCATCATAGAAGGCAATCAGATTGGTCAGACATGATTTGCCTTTGGTGAATACATGTTAACTGTTCTTGTTCACCTTCCTCTCTTCCAGGTGCTTCAAATTGGTTCCTTGAGGACCTGCTCCATGACTTTTCCAGGGACTGAGGTGAGGCTGACCTGTCTGTTGTTCCCCAGGTTCTCCTTCTTCCCTTTTTAAAAGATGGGCATTATATTTTCTTTTCTCCAGTTGTCCGGGACCTCCCTCGGTTGCCACGAGTTTTCAAATATAATGGCCAATGTAATCACATCAGCCAATTCCCTCAGAACCCTTCGATGCATTAGATTTGGGCCCATGGACTTGTTCATGTCCAGCTTTTCTAAATAGTCCATAACCTGTTCTTTCACCACTGAGGGCTACTCACCTCCTTCCCATACTGTGTTGCCTAGGACAGCAGTGTGGGAGCTGACCTTGTTTGTGACAACTAAGGCAAAAAAATCATTGAGTACTTCATTTTCCACATCATCTGTCACTAGGATGCCTCCACCATTAATTAAGGGTCCCATTCTTTCCCTGGCCTTTTTCTTGTTGCTAACATACCTGTAGAAACCCTTCTTGTTACCCTTCATATCCCTTGCTAGCTACAACTCCAGTGGTGTTTTGGCCTTCCTGATTACACCCCTGCATGCTTGAGCAATATTTCATACTCCTCCCTAGTCATCTGTCTAAGTTTCCACTTCTTGTAAGCTTCCTTTTTGTGTTTAAGCTCACTGAAGATTTCACTGTTAAGCCAAGCTGGTCACCTGGCATATTTTCTATTCTTTCTGCACATCGGGATGGTTTTTCAAGATAGAGATATTCACCAGATATGTGTTAGCCCTAACACTGGCAGTGTCTCACTGCAGGAACTGATTTTGCAACACTCTGTGCATCTGGTGGGATCTTTGCTCTCAGTTATGAAAAAGGGATTCTGCCACTTTGCTTTGAAACAGAGTATTTCTCTTTTGTTTTGCATAAGAATTGCTGCTCCATTTGCTTTTGTATATAGCCTGGTATGATTTAAATATTGGTGTTTTGGGTCTCTCTCTCTCTCTCTCTCTCTCTCTCTCTCTCTCTCTCTCTCTCTCTTTCTCTCTCACCTCTGCTGTCCATTTCCATTCTAGCTTGGTTTTCATAATAGTACCAGCCCCACATCAGTTGTCTTATGTGTCAGAAATTTCCTGAGAAGTCAGCTCTTATGAAATTTCTAACCCAAGAAAGGGAAAGCTCATGGCTTGACTCAGAAAGCAGAATATTCATAGATTCATAGACTCTAGGACTGGAAGGGACCTTCGAGAGGTCATCGAGTCCAGTCCCCTGCCCTGATGGCAGGACCAAATACTATCTAGACCATCCCTGATAGACATTTATCTAACCTACTCTTAAATATCTCCAGAGATGGAGATTCCACAACCTCCCTAGGCAATTTATTCCAGTGTTTAACTACCCTGACAGTTAGGAACTTTTTCCTAATGTCCAACCTAAATCTCCCTTGCTGCAGTTTAAGCCCATTGCTTCTTGTTCTATAATTAGAGGCTAAGGTGAACAAGTTTTCTCTCTCCTCCTGATGACCCCCTTTTAGATACCTGAAAACTGCTATCATGTCCCTTCTCAGTCTTCTCTTTTCCAAACTAAATAAACCCAGTTCTTTCAGCCTTCTTTCATAGGTCATGTTCTCAAGTCATTCTTTGTTGCTCTTCTCTGGACCCTCTCCAATTTCTCCATATCTTTCTTGAAATGCGGTGCCCAGAACTGGACACAATACCCCAGTTGAGGCCTAACCAGCGCAGAGTAAAGCGGAAGAATGACTTCTTGTGTCTTGTTTACAACACACCTGTTAATGCATCCCAGAATCACATTTGCTTTTTTTGCAACAGTATCACACTGTTGACTCATATTAAGCTTGTGGTCCACTATGACCCCTAGATCTCTTTCTGCCATACTCCTTCCTAGACAGTCTCTTCCCATTCTGTATGTGTGAAACTGATTGTTCCTTCTTAAGTGGAGCACTTTGCACTTGTCTTTATTGAACTTCATCCGGTTTACCTCAGACCATTTCTCCAATTTGTCCAGATCATTTTGAATTTTGACCCTGTCCTCCAAAGCAATTGCAATCCCTCCCAGTTTGGTATCATCTGCAAACTTAATAAGTGTACTTTCTATGCCAACATCTAAGTTGTTGATGAAGATATTGAACAGAGCCGGTCCCAAAACAGACCCCTGCAGAACCCCACTTGTTATACCTTTCCAGCAGGATTGGGAGCCATTAATAACTACTCTCTGAGTACAGTTATCCAGCCAGTTATGCACCCACCTTATAGTAGCCCCATCTAAATTGTATTTGCCTAGTTTATCGATAAGGATATCATACGAGATCATATCAAATGCCTTTCTATAGTCTAGGTATACCACATCCACCGCTTTTCCCTTATCCACAAGACTCGTTATGCTATCAAAGAAAGCTATCAGATTGATTTGACATGATTTGTTCTTTACAAACTCATGCTGGCTATTCCCTATCACCTTACCACCTTCCAAGTGTTTGCAGATGATTTCTTTAATTACTTGCTCCATTATCTTCCCTGGCACAGAAGTTAAATTAACTGGTCTGTAGTTTCCTGGATTGTTTTTATTTCCCTTTTTATAGATGGCCACTATATTTGCTCTTTTCCAGTCTTCTAGAATCTCTCCGGTCTCCCATGACTTTCCAAAGATAATAGCTAGGGGCTCAGATACCTCCTCTATTAACTCCTTGAGTATTCTAGGATGCATTTCATCGGGCCCTGGTGACTTGCAGGCATCTAACTTTTCTAAGTGATTTTTAACTTGCTCTTTTTTTATTTTATCTTCTAAACCTACCCCCTTCCCATAAGCATTCACTATGTTAGACATTCCTTCAGACTTCTCAGTGAAGACCGAAACAAAGGAGTCATTAAGCATCTCTGCCATTTCCAAGTTTCCTGTTACTGTTTCTCCCTCCTGACTGAGCAGCTGTGAAGTTCCCCTGTGCACTGTCTATATTCTACAGAACACAAGCACAGAAGAGCTTATGAATGTCACCTATTTCTGAACCAACCTGTCTTGATCTTGTCAAAACCAAACAAAATGTGTTAATCTGTTGCTCTCCAACCTCCCTGCCCCCTCATGTAAATCTAAAATATATATACATATGCAGAAGGTGGGGGGAAGGTTGGAGATATTTGTGAAATAAAACAATATGTTTCATGCTATTTCCTGTGCTGTTCTGTGACTCCTCCAGGTCTGTCAGTCAGGAGCTCGGACATTTCCCATAAGTCATTAACTAATACGATCAGAGGCCAGACTGGTCTCCGGGCACATTAGAGCAGCCTCAGGACTGTCTAGAAGAGATCTCTAGAGCCTGCTTTGCTAGCCTAGGATCACAAGACTGCACAACACTCCAGTTTTATCCACCTCCCCCATCCTGACATGCTGCCTCACCTTCAACCTACACCAAAATATAATGGGGAAAGCAGATGGCATAAAGCTAGCTGTGCCAGTATTATACCAGCTGAAGAATATCTCATGCTAAGTAACTCCACAGCTGCACTTTTATGGCTGGCTTATGGTCTTTTGTTGTTGTTGTGAGGCTCTAGCCCAAAATGTCTGCCATATTTTGATACAACAGCTCATAGGCTACTTTATTGTTTAGGAGCTCTCCCCATAATCACATTGATGTGTGTAAGCTTATTTACCCTTGGGAAAGTTCTTCTTTGGTAATATTGCTTAACAGAACCCAGATATCATGGTGAAGAACACCATCAAAGTGCATGTGTAATAAAAAGTATTAAAATACATTTTAGATCTCATGCAAAATAGCTCACGGTTTCATTAGTATCTTTGAAATATTTTGATATGTAACCAAAACACTGATTACAAAGCAAGCCTTCACTCCCCAAGAGATGTCCATTGTCTCTGTGTTTCAGTCTGCTCCTTTTCTTATTTACTGGCATGTTTGTTTTGGGGTTTTTTTGGGTGCCTCTTTGCTTCCATAGTCCATTTGACTGCTCCCATTGGAATATGCAAAAAGGCTCTTAAACTCTGCACTGTGCTTGAGCCCAGGCCTGTCTCCACCCCTAAATTAATTGCAATAGTGGGGGGCCATCAAAGGAGGTAACTGGAAAATACCCAACACATTTGATCTGGTCAGTAGGTAGCCAAATTTCTGAAAGCATATCACTCTAGAGTGAGGGGGGAAAGACTGCAAGAATTGACTGTGGTTTTCTGCTGTTAAATCTAATCAGTCCCAGTATATTTCCATGGTGTACTTCAGTCAAGCTGTTTAATTTGGTATCTAAATCTCATCTGTTTGCATAGGTTTACAGAGTGTAACAGTATAATGAGTGTTCTTTTCACATATATGAGACAGTTTACAATGCACAGTTGTTGGAATTTGTAATTATTCTATACATTTTACTGTAAGAGAGCTCATTTTCCCCCCTACTGATACATAGTCAAGCTCTGCAAAGAAAGAAACTGGCAGGGCACATGTTTCTAAATCATAATCAGGGGTCCTGAAATATTTTACATTCTAAAGGTCCATTTGTTTGTGTGTGTCTTGCAAAACTTGATCCTATTCCTTTTGCAAAGGCTATGTAGACAGAAGAACTAGCTTCATACAGCTTTTATTGGGGGTGGAACATAGGGAGATTCTGTTTTCTGCAAAGGTCAGATTGTGCCATACTTACTCATGATGAGCAGCACCTTACTCTGTGAGTAGTCCCATCAAACACAATGGGACTAATCACTGAGTAAGGGTCTCTGCAGTATTAGCAATGGTAATGGAATTTGGCCTTATTCCATAGTTATTACGAAAATTTTGTTTCAGTGGAAGGCCTCTGCATTTGGTATTTCACTTCAGCAATAATCCATGACAAAAGAATGGGAGACGGTTTTGAATGGGAGAACATTGAGGAACTGGCTGCAGTCTGAATACGAAATTCCACTGGGATGTATTAGAATCAAAAGTGGTGCACTCATTAAGACAAATACATATTTTCTGTGATATACCACTAACTTTTGTTTGCATGTAATCTTCCTGTTCGTATGTTCCTTTCTTCATACAATAAGTGATATTCCTTGAAATGTTTATATGTGTGGATATGTACATTTCGAACAGAAGCAAATTGGTTGTGTCACAAAAATCCTTTTAATGTCTCATTGTGAAAGGGCAAAGTCCTCAACTTGCTCTCAGCGTGGCACAGAGAAACACTGGGGTAGGTTCCAAAACTCAACCTCCTTTTGTAATTGTCCTTTATTTTTAACAACACAAACAACATTTAGCTTGAGCTTTTTTTTATGAACAGGTAGATTCTAGTGTTTTCCCTCACACAACAAATCCTTTTCACAGCTCTAAGCGCTAGTAACTTGTCTTTGTGTTGGGGAATTCTATTAGAACAAGGAAAGATGAATGCTCCCATTTCAAGCTATGGAATGAGAGAGCAGCATCATACTGCAAATATGCCTTGCAGAATGTCTAATCCTCCTCCATAGTGTGAGATGGGGAGCCATTTTACTGGAGCTGAGAGCTTGGGAGAGGATCTGGTGTTTAGAGTCTGATTTTTCAAAAGGTCAGGAATGCAAAGGCACACAGAAAAGTTCACGTGCAAATGTATATCTATTTTTCATGTGTAGTTACCATAGTTGGTCATGCAAATCAAATATTTGTGCAACAGCAGCGATGGTAATTAGTGCATGCAAATATGTAGCAGTGTTTCTGCCTTGCTAGTTGTATGCATAAATACCTGTTTGTGTATAAAATTACTGGAAAATTAAGTGCAAACATTTACACTTATTTTTGCATGAATATTTATATACCTGCTTCTTAGACTGGATCTGATTTCAGTGTTATCTTCATACCAATCTTTTTTTTTTAAACTAAAAGGCAGAAAAACAATTCTGCTGAACGGATCCTGGTCACTGCGTAGGTAGGTAACATACATATTAATATATTTTACATGAGATGATACTACTTACTGGAATGGACACAGGTGCTTGCAGCACTATTATACCCACATAATCAATGCAGGCCTAAGGTGTATTATTGTTTGCATTGATAGGTTGCAATATCTGCAGCTGAGGGATGTTCAGCTTTATGCACAGGAATATTGCATTTCAAGAAGAATCATTTTATTTGTTTAATAATGTAGGATTATTTATTCAGTATCCTGGACCTATACATTGTGGGGCAAACTGGTAGCAACCTCTATATTTAGGTTGCCCAACACCTTTTATTATAAATTGTGCTTGTAATATTTTCTGAGAAATTCTAAAACCTCCATAGTTTGCAGCAGGCCTTTGAAATTTAGCAGGCAGAAAGTATTTGGGCTAGAGAAGTGCGTTTTCTTAATCACATGGAATTCCATTCAGATTTAGCTGAGTTCTAAACTGTTAAAGTAACCTTTTCTCTTTTGTCACTTGTGCTTCACAGGAAAAATGTTGGTAATATGCCAGAATAAATGAAAACAAACATTCTAAAGCCTTGGACCCTGCTGCAGCTAACACAGTAGCAGCAACGCATTGCAATGGGCATGTCATAAACAGATAGCTAAGGGTTAATGTCTCTTTCACCTGAAGCACCTGACCAGAGGACCAATCAGGAAACCGGATTTTTTCAACTTTGGGGGGAGGGAATTTTGTGTCTGAGGTCTTTGTCTGTCTGCCTGCTTTCTCTGAGCTTTGGAGAAGTAGTTTCTGCTTTCTAATCTTCTGTTTCTAAGTGTAAGGACAAAGAGATCAGATAGTAAGTTATATGGTTTCTTTTCTTTGGTATTTGCATGAATATAAGTGCTGGAGTGCTTTGATTTGTATTCTTTTTGAATAAGGCTGTTTATTCATATTTCTTTTAAGCAATTAATCCTGTATTTGTCACCTTAATACAGAGAGACCATTTGTATGTATTTTTCTTTCTTTTTTATATAAAGCTTTCTTTTTAAAACCTGTTAAAGTTTTCTTTACTGGGAAATTTCAGGGAAATTGAGTCTGTACTCACCAGGGAATTGGTGGGAGGAAGAAATCAGGGGGAGATCTGTGTGTGTTGGATTTGCTAGCCTGATTTTGCATTCCCTCTGGGTGAAGAGGAAAGTGCTTTTGTTTTCAGGACTGGGAACGGAGAGGGGGAGTCACTCTGTTTGGATTCAGAGAGCTTGTGTCTGTGTATCTCTCCAGGAGCACCTGGAGAGGGGAAAGGGAAAAAGGATTATTTCCCTTTGTTGTGAGACTCAAGGGATTTGGGTCTTGGGGTCCCCAGGGAAGGTTTTCCAGGGGGACCAGAGTGCCCCAAAACACTCTAATTTTTTGGGTGGTGGCAGCAAGTACCAGGTCCAAACTGGTAACTAAGCTTGGAGGTTTTCATGCTAACCCCCATATTTTGGACACTAAGGTCCAAATCTGGGACTAAAGTTTTGACATGGTGTGCAGTGGTGGGATAGAATCCAGAAGCCAGTAGGAATATTATATTTTTCTTTTCTCTGCTAGGGACTTTTTAGCAGAGAGGGTTTGGTTTTCAAAGAAACCAGAGAGAATTTTTTTTTCTGCTCTCTCTGGCAGTTTGTGGCTTGCATATTAAGCAAGAAGCCATTAAGGAGCTGTTACAGGTCTTTTGTCATGCAATAGCACTCCCATTAGGAGGCAAGTACCAGCACTATATAAATGCAAATAAAGTGGTTTTTCTAGTTTACGCTAGAGAGAGAAAGGGAAATAATCACTGTTGCTAGGCAGACTTCAGGAGGCAACAGAGAGCCTGCAGTTCAGACAATAAACACCGGAGGGCACCCCAACACAAGAAAACACGATGTCACAAAAACCAGAGGCAGTACAGCTTGAGGCAATGGAAAAACAGATGGAACTGCTCAGAACACAGATGGCCAGAGATGAGGCCACTCACAAACAAGAGATGGAAAGGCTACAAAAACAAGAAGAAGCCAAAAATGCAGCCCACCACAGAAAACTACAAGAAGAAAAGGTAGCCCACTGCCGAGACATGAAAAAACAACAAAAAGAGATGGAACTCCAGAGGGAAGCCCACCGACAGGCCATGGAATTAAAAAAGGCTAAGCAAAACACAGCCAACCCTAACAACCCTGCGCCTATTATCGTTCCACAGCACAGGAAATTTCCCACCTACAGGGCAGGTGATGACACCGAGGCCTTCTTGGAAAATTTTGAAAGAGCCTGTCTTGGGTACAGCATCCATGAAGACCAGTACATGGTAAAATTAAGGCCACAGCTCAGTGTACCTTTAGCAGAGGTGGCAGCTGAAATGCCTAAAGAGAACATGAATGACTATAAACTTTTTCAAACCAAGGCCAGATACAGAATGGGGATAACCCCGGATCATGCCCGTCGGTGTTTCAAAACCCAAAAGTGGAAACCAGATGTGTCATTTCCCAAACATGCCTACTACGTTGGGAAAAATTATGAGGCCTGGATATCAGGACACAATGTTAAAACCTTGGAAGAACTGCACCTCCTCATACAAATGGAGCAGTTCTTGGATGGTGTTTCTGAGGACATCACACGGGACATACAAGATGGAAAACCCAAAAATCTCGCTGAGGCGGGGGAGATTGGAGCCAGATGGATAGAAGTAGCAGAAAGCAAAAAAGCTACGGTCAAGGGGAACGAATACCCCAGGGGGCACACCGACCATAAACCTTACAACCGAGGACAGCCAAAGACCGCACATACAACCCAAGTCAAGCCACAGATGCCCTATTCTTCCACTTCACCAGTCTCCAGTAACTCACCTCGGCCCACTGACCCATCAGATAGAAGATGCTTTAAGTGTAATGAACTGGGACATATCAAGGCCAACTGTCCCAAGAACACCATGCGAGTGCAATTCATTACACCACCATCACACCAAAGATCCCCAGGCCCGGATGCCTCTCAAATACCCTTGGAGCGAAGGGAAAATTTGAGAGTGGGCGGAAAGAAGGTTACTGCGTGGAGAGACACAGGGGCACAAGTGTCAGCTATCCACCAATCCTTCGTAGACCCCAAATTCATCAACCCAAAGGCCAAAGTTACAATTTACCCCTTCATGTCACAAGCTGTAGACTTGCCTACAGCTCAACTGCCTGTCCAGTACAAAGGCTGGTCAGGAATGTGGACTTTTGCAGTCTATGACAATTATCCTATCCCCATGCTACTGGGGGAAGACTTGGCCAACCAGGTGAAGTGGGCCAAGAGAGTGGGAATGGTTACCCGTAGCCAAACCAGGCAAGCTTCCAGACCCATTCCTGTTCCTGAGCCGTCCACAGAGGCCCCGTCTGTGTTACCAGAGACCCAGACAGAGGTAGTGGACCCGGATTCCATGCCTACCACTGAAACAGTCACAGCACCTCCAGTCCCAGGCCCGGAACTGGAACAGCAACCAGCACCAGCAAGTGCAACCCCATCTTCAAACTCAACGCCAGAGGGCGCCAGCGAGCCCAAACTGGCAGAAGCAAAAGACAACCATACCCAAAAGGCTCAGCCAGAGCCTGAAATACCCTCCGGTGCACCAGCGGAGAGCGGTGCACCAGCAACGGAAACAAACCCATCTACATCGCTTCCAGGGGGACCAAGCCCAAGTCCACAGTCTGAGGAAGAACTGGTGACCCCAGCCTCAAGGGAACAGTTCCAGACTGAGCAGGAAGCAGATGACAGCCTTCAGAAAGCGTGGGCAGCGGCACAGAGCACCCCACCGCCTCTCAGCTCTTCTAATCAATCCCGGTTTGTTATAGACCAAGAACTTTTATACAAGGAGATTCTTTCTGGTGGACACCGGGAAGAATGGCAGCCGCAAAAACAGTTGGTGGTTCCAACTAAGTACCGGGGGAAGCTCTTAAGCTTAGCCCATGATCATCCCAGTGGCCATGCTGGGGTGAACAGAACCAAGGACCGGCTGGGGATGGGCAAGGATGTTGCCAAGTATGTCCGGTCTTGTGAGGTATGCCAAAAAGTAGGTAAGCCTCAAGACCAGGTCAAGGCCCCTCTCCAGCCACTCCCCATAATTGAGGTCCCATTTCAGCAAGTAGCTGTGGATATTCTGGGTCCTTTCCCAAAAAAGACACCCAGAGGAAAGCAGTACGTACTGACTTTAGTGGACTTTGCTACCCGATGGCCGGAAGCAGTAGCTCTAGGCAACACCAGGGCTAACACTGTGTGCCTGGCCCTAACAGACATTTTTGCCAGGGTCGGTTGGCCCTCCGACATCCTTACTGATTCAGGATCTAATTTCCTGGCAGGGACTATGCAAAAACTGTTGGAAACTCATGGGGTGAATCACTTGGTTGCCACCCCATACCACCATCAAACCAATGGCCTGGTGGAAAGGTTTAATGGAACTTTGGGGGCCATGATACATAAATTCATCAACGAATACTCCAATAATTGGGACCTAGTGTTGCAGCAGTTGCTGTTTGCCTACAGGGCTGTACCACATCCCAGTTTAGGGTTTTCACCGTTTGAACTTGTGTATGGTCACGAGGTTAAGGGGCCATTACAGTTGGTGAAGCAACAATGGGAGGGGTTTACGCCTTCTCCAGGAACTAACATTCTGGACTTTGTAAGCAACCTACAAAGCACCCTCCGACACTCTTTAGCCCTTGCTAGAGAGAACCTAAAGAATGCTCAGGAAGAGCAAAAGGCCTGGTATGACAGACATGCCAGAGAACGTTCCTTCAAGGTAGGAGACCAGGTTATGGTCTTGAAGGCGCAACAGGCCCATAAGATAGAAGCATCATGGGAAGGGCCATTCACGGTCCAAGAGCGCCTGGGAACTGTAAACTACCTCATAGCATTTCCCAATTTCTCACTAAAGCCTAGAGTGTACCATGTTAATTCTCTCAAGCCTTTCTATTCCAGAGACTTACAGGTTTGTCAGTTTACAGTCCAGGGAGATGATGCTGAGTGGCCTGACGGTGTCTACTACGACGGAAAAAAAGACGGTGGCGTGGAAGAGGTGAACCTCTCAACCACCCTGGAATGTCTGCAGCGGCGACAAATCAAGGAGCTGTGCACTAGCTTTGCCCCATTGTTCTCAGCCACCCCAGGACGGACTGAACGGGCATACCACTCCATTGACACAGGTAATGCTCACCCAATCAGAACCCCATCCTACCGGGTGTCTCCTCATGCCCAAGCTGCTATAAAATGGGAGATCCAGAACATGCTACAGATGGGTATAATCCGCCCATCTACCAGTGCATGGGCATCTCCAGTGGTTCTGGTACCCAAACCAGATGGGAAATACGCTTTTGCATGGACTACCGTAAGCTAAATGCGGTAACTCGTCCGGACAACTATCCAATGCCACGCACCGATGAGCTATTGGAGAAGTTGGGACGTGCCCAGTTCATCTCTACCATAGACTTAACCAAGGGGTACTGGCAAGTACCGCTAGATGAACCTGCCAAGGGGAGGTCAGCATTCGTCACCCATGCGAGGGTGTATGAATTCAATGTCCTTCCTTTCGGCCTTCGAAATGCACCCGCCACCTTCCAGAGGCTGGTAGATGGTCTACTAGTTGGACTGGGAGAATTTGCAGTCGCCTACCTCGATAATGTGGCCATTTTTTCAGACTCCTGGCCCGAACACCTACTACACCTGGAAAAGGTCTTTGAGCGCATCGGGCAGGCTGGACTAACTGTTAAGGCCAAAAAGTGTCAAATAGGCCAAAACAAAGTGACTTACCTGGGGCACCAGGTGGGTCGAGGAACCATAAACCCCCTACAGGCCAAGGTGGATGCTATCCAAAAGTGGCCTGTCCCACGGTCCAAGAAGCAGGTCCAATCCTTCTTAGGCTTGGCCGGATACTACAGGCGATTTGTACCACACTACAGCCAAATCGCTGCCCCACTAACCGACCTGACCAAAAAGACCCAGCCAAATGCAGTTAAGTGGACTAATCAGTGTCAAAAGGCCTTTACCCAGCTTAAGACGACACTCATGTCTGACCCTGTGCTCAGGACCCCGGACTTTGACAAGCCATTCCTAGTAACCACGGATGCATCTGAGCATGGTATAGGAGCAGTGCTCATGCAGGAAGCAACAGATCACAACTTCCATCCTGTCGTGTTTCTCAGCAAGAAACTGTCTGAGAGGGAAAGTCACTGGTCAGTCAGTGAAAAGGAATGCTATGCCATTGTGTACGCCCTGGAAAAGCTACGCCCATTTGTTTGGGGACGGCGGTTCCAACTACAAACTGACCATGCTGCACTAAAGTGGCTTCATACTGCCAAGGGGAACAACAAGAAACTTCTTCGTTGGAGTTTAGCTCTCCAAGATTTTGATTTTGAAATTCAACACATCACAGGAGCTTCTAACAAAGTTGCTGATGCACTCTCCCGTAAGTTTCCCAGAATTCAGTAGTTAAAAAGTGTTCTTAAAATGTAGAAGTCTGTTAGTTATATACTTAGTAGTATATGTAAAGGTGCATGTGTTGTAGTAATCTGTTTATTTTAAAGTTCTAGAAGGAAATCGCTGCCAGTGAGCTTCCCCACTGTCTGCAATTTGGGGGGCGTGTCATAAACAGATAGCTAAGGGTTAATGTCTCTTTCACCTGAAGCACCTGACCAGAGGACCAATCAGGAAACCGGATTTTTTCAACTTTGGGGGGAGGGAATTTTGTGTCTGAGGTCTTTGTCTGTCTGCCTGCTTTCTCTGAGCTTTGGAGAAGTAGTTTCTGCTTTCTAATCTTCTGTTTCTAAGTGTAAGGACAAAGAGATCAGATAGTAAGTTATATGGTTTCTTTTCTTTGGTATTTGCATGAATATAAGTGCTGGAGTGCTTTGATTTGTATTCTTTTTGAATAAGGCTGTTTATTCATATTTCTTTTAAGCAATTAATCCTGTATTTGTCACCTTAATACAGAGAGACCATTTGTATGTATTTTTCTTTCTTTTTTATATAAAGCTTTCTTTTTAAAACCTGTTAAAGTTTTCTTTACTGGGAAATTTCAGGGAAATTGAGTCTGTACTCACCAGGGAATTGGTGGGAGGAAGAAATCAGGGGGAGATCTGTGTGTGTTGGATTTGCTAGCCTGATTTTGCATTCCCTCTGGGTGAAGAGGAAAGTGCTTTTGTTTTCAGGACTGGGAACGGAGAGGGGGAGTCACTCTGTTTGGATTCAGAGAGCTTGTGTCTGTGTATCTCTCCAGGAGCACCTGGAGAGGGGAAAGGGAAAAAGGATTATTTCCCTTTGTTGTGAGACTCAAGGGATTTGGGTCTTGGGGTCCCCAGGGAAGGTTTTCCAGGGGGACCAGAGTGCCCCAAAACACTCTAATTTTTTGGGTGGTGGCAGCAAGTACCAGGTCCAAGCTGGTAACTAAGCTTGGAGGTTTTCATGCTAACCCCCATATTTTGGACACTAAGGTCCAAATCTGGGACTAAAGTTATGACAGGGCATACCTGTATGTTGCCAGAGCATCTGTAGCTGCAGATGGTGGGATGGAGGAAAACAGCTGGACCAGGCTTCCTTGTCACTTTATCTTACCTACCACACCAGGCATATTACCTCAATGTCCCATATACACTCATTCTCTCCCTTGCCTGAAAATGAACAATCCTCGATGTTGCTACTGTTGTGGATATAAACAAACCTTCCAAAAACCTAGGAATTTATATACAAAATACCCCTATGTTTAAAAATGTTACTTAGGTTACAAAATCAAACACTCAGAAGTTAGGAAATGCCATTTTAACTGTTGCCAGTACAATTTTATTTCAGCACCTTTGTGTGTAAACACTGAGACAATTTTATATAATATAAACACATCCTATTTTTTTTCCCACAGGACCCCTGATTCATTCAAGCAAGTTGGATACGCAGGTGGGCTGAATTAAGTTTATACAAGCAACTGTAAATCAGGCATTCCCTAACTTTCAAATGTTTGACTTTGCAGCTCAATTTTATTTTAATAACATTTTATATTTATAGTAGATTAAAACCCCATAACCATTAAACAATAAAAGTATAAAATTAATTGGTCCTAATAGAAGTGACTGGATAGCAGAAGTGTATCTGAGTTGCAAAGTTTGGATCAGTATGCAAACACACCAAAAGTCAGTTTGTCGGCTCTGGGATTTCACCACCTCCCATCTACAAAGAGAAAAAGACAATAGATTAGATTAAATTCAACCCTGGCATTATTGGGCACAGTTTCTTTTTACCACAATGAGAATGTCATCTGATTAGTGTGGGATCAACTTGACCTGGTAAGATGAATGGTGGGTACATCTGTGATAACCACGTGGGCTTGTTTACTAGAATTTAAATATCTTTTCATTTTACTCTTCAGATAGATCTAAAGACCAATCAAATTGTAAAACAACTCCTCTTAGAACTAGCAGCTATATGAAGAAGTTAAAATAAAAATGAAACAGATGCTATATACTGCAGGCTCTAACAGAAGCTAACAAAAAATTTCCTCTTTCTAGTTCCACCACAGGGCAGTGGCAGAGACATTTCTTCTTGCGCTCATGAATTCCAAGCTAGTATGAAAATGCTGACTGTGCTCTTTGCAAGTGGACTGGAACTAGGTTCTGACAAAAAAAATATTCTGGGAAAAAGCCCTCAAATGCATTTGCATTTGTATTTTCACAGTCATTTTGCACTGTGGCAGGATGCAGGAAACTACCTGGTTCCAAATGAACAAAGTATTAACTGAAGTTCAGCTCCATCTTTACCCTCATAATAATGTGTTCAGGAGTGGGCTTGTAAGGTAGTCTTTTTGGGAAAGTGGTGAGATTGGGGATAAAATGCTATTTGGCAGGTAAGTATCCACAATCAGTGTCAGAGATTCCTAGCTGTGTTTGCTGGGATTTTTTTTTTTTAACTTCCTTCCCTCCCCACTCTCCATGTTAACATCTTTAATTGTTAGGGAAAAGATCTTTTTTATTCTTGATCCTGCACTGAGGTCTGCATGGACAGAGGTCCATGGGATTCTGTTCACTTACAGTTCAGTATGGGGTCAGGAGATAGGCTGACAGGTCATAGTCTTGGTTTATAGTAGCCTTTATTTACAAAACCTATAGTAGGCATTTCTGATGCACCATCACTTTAGTTGCTAGGTTCTCCTATGACAAAGGTTCTCAAAGTTATTTGGTCAGCCCCGCATTCTTTGTGTCTAGTTGTTTATGCCCCATCCCCACAAGTACATATACCAGTGTCATGCCAAGAGCAACACAGAAGTACGGGCAGCAAAGTGAAAAGTGATTATTTGTAAGAACATTTCACAGCAGACTTAGCACCCCATTGCCACCGTTACTTCTGCACTGCTGCTGCCACCCCAGGGCTGACGGCCAGATCCCTGCTGCCTCAGAGTCGGGGGTTGGGGAGGTAGGAGAGTCCAAGCCTGGACTGCTTCGTGGTGCGGGATTGAGGTGGGAGGGAAGGAGAGGCTGAGTTTGGATGATGGGGCTCTGGTTGTCCTCTTTATTCCCATCTCTTGGGTGTGCACACCCCTTCTGCATCAGCACCAGCCACCCAGGGCTGACAGCCCGAGCTCTAAAAAACAAAACAAACTACAACAACAACAACAAAAACCCACACCCCATGCCTCTCTTGACACAATCTCATGCTTCTCTTGGGAGGCCTGCCCCACTGTTTGAGAACTGCTGACCTATGATGTGCAATGTGTTCCACTGGATGTGTGTGTAATCATCTTACTCAATGTTTATTTATTTGCTATACTTTCTTTTGGCCTGGTTTTAAAATAAAACAGAAATGTTTGAAGAGGCTCTGGTAGTGTGGAAGGAGTGTTGGTCTTCTAATTCTAGTGTGAAAAATGTTCTCTACCTCTTGAACAATTTATATGCAGCATATACTGAAGTACGTATTGATCAATAGTGATATTTATTTATGTGCTTTTCTGTTGCATTCATCACTATAGTGTACTATTGAATGTAGCCACATGACATGACATTTTAGGATACCTTCAGAGAAGGTAAGTGACTTGCTCGAGGTCAAACAAGCAGTCTGTAATGGAGCTGGAAACCTAACCAGTCCCCTGTTTCCCTCTCGAGTGCATTAATCAAAACAAAAATCTGTTAATATATATTATTCTAACAACATTTATAGCATTAATCACAAAACAGAAAATGCATAGGGAGAATTTGCATCCATTCATAATGTTGTAACTGTCATTATATTGTTGATTTTTTTTCTGAGTTATTCATGTATTGAAGAAGAAATTGCTGATTGGGGAGCAGAGACTCACATGGGATCCATGCTACAAAGAGTTATCTTTGGTTTTACACAGCACAGAAATGCAGTAAATTCTGTCCTGTAGTTTCCTGCTTTGATCAAAGGCTAGCACTGCACAGTGGTTGTCCTGTGGGCCTTTAGTCCCACGTCTGCTGATTCAGTTTTGGCTTTGGATGAGGGATAAGACCTCCCAGGTTGAAATCTGTTTTTTTTTCTCACAGAT
Organism: Gopherus evgoodei; assembly: GCF_007399415.2. Taxonomy (NCBI): domain Eukaryota; kingdom Metazoa; phylum Chordata; order Testudines; family Testudinidae; genus Gopherus; species Gopherus evgoodei. The sequence continues at coordinate 141,371,895 of NC_044323.1, forward strand.
AAATTTCTTGCATTTAAAAGACATCTTTAAAAAAATCTCGACAAGAGCAGATTTAAATGATTGTAGTAGCTAGAGCTATACTTTGCAATCAGCTTTGCTTTGAAACCATGTTTAGAATATCAAGTGAATTGTACCATAAAACTACCCCTTTGAAGAGAAATAAGTGTGGACAATTCTTGCAGGCTAAGATTTTACCTTGGGTTTATTTGTGTTAAATCTGTACATATTTATTTATTTATTTAATTTTTTGCAACCAAAAAAGGTATTTCAAAGTTATAATACAGGATTTTGGCTCAGATACTCCAAAGGAGCCTAAAAAGATGTCTAAATACCTGTAAGGATCCAAACCTTCCAGTCAGTTTTTTTTAATGAGCTTAGGTGACCCCTTTATTCTGCTTGGATCTATTAAGGACCCTATGTCAGTGGCGAAGTTAGAACTGCCTGTTCACAGCTATGATGGAACTGTGCAAAATACCCCATGACAATGAGTCTCAGTGTCCACATCAGCTGGCTAGCGTTAGCACTGAGGAAGTAAAAAGAGCAGTGTAGATGTCCCACTTGGGCTGAAGCCCAGACTCAGAAACCTAGCTAGAAGGGTGGGCCAGTACTTACCCATCACAAGTATCATATCAGGGACCATGGAGTACATCTCTCTGAAAGAGGTGCTGACTTATTTTTGGCCAGTGTTAGGGAGGGAATTGTTAACTATTTGGGAACCTGGGTCAGGGTTGGAGGAGATGAGGGGGTGATCGGGGGGGAGGGGGAAGGGGGGAAGAAGGCAGCCAAGTTAATTGCTAGTGCCTCCTTGTGGCAGGTGTCAAGTGTAGGTGCTTATTATGAGGGGACACAGTTCCCTGATAAACTGGAATTGGAATGAACTTAAGAGAAGACATCCCCTAAAGAAGCTGGGAGTGGGCTTGGGGATCCTAATGCCTGATGCAGTGGGGAGACAACTCTCTTTCCCTGGTTCCTTAATCCTTTGTGACCAAGGTGCCCCATGCTGGCAACAGATGTAGGGTACACAATTATGAGTCTATACCCAGGAATTTGCCTAGACGTGCCTAGATGGGCACGTTTCCCCTGTGATTGCCATATTCAGGATATTTCACTGATGAAGCTCATGTGTGGTCTCTGCTGAAAGTTAAAAACTCGTTGGTTGTCATGGTTATTGAGGGATGTATGTAAGGACAATATTTTAGGACTTATGTGATATGTAGAACATTATGTTCCAAAGCTGCCGGAGGTAAAATGAGTCACCACAAACCAGACTGTTTTTAGAGCTAACCCAATCAGTAGTGAGAACAGATGTTTAGACTCTAGACCAGGTGCATGCTTGAGCCTTTACAAAGCACAAAAGAGCCCAAGAAAAATCCCTTGAATAGTAGGGCCATCAGGGATGAACTGAAATTAAGGAAACATCCTGATTATGAAAAGAAACAAAAGGTCTGGAACTGTATTATAGGGCAAAGAAGAGCACAAGATGGCATCCATTATGACACCCTGTCAGCATGAGTGTCTTACGAAAAATGGACTTCAGCTCTCTGGATTGGACAGGAACTGTCTGCAGTGTCCATAGGGTAAAGAATACCTTGTTACACAGGAAAGGAACTTGTTAGTAAGTATAGACTCTAGATTGTGTTTTATATTTTTCTTACAGCTGTAAACACATTTACAATCCTCATACTTGCTTCTCTTTGAATCTTTAACTTATTTTTTTTCAAACTTCTGTTTGGTTTTACTACTGACAACTAAATTGCTGTGTGCTAAGGAGAGTGTTGAAATGAGATGAAGCTAGTTGTAAGGACTCATGGGTTCCTGGGCAGCCCTTACATCTGGCTGCCACTGGGCAGCTCACCCAGAACTATTGGAAAAGAGGGGCTAGTAGTGCTCCCAGAGGCACTGCCCACAATGATTCTGACAATGACTGGCCCCACCAGTTGGCCCAGCCATACTATTTAAGGCAGAAGGAAGCACAGGATGTTGCCTGACTGACTGAGGGACCTCAGTAGCTGCTGCACTGGATCTGACTCTTGCTTGATCCCTGGTTTCTGATTCTGGCTCTGATCCTAGCTTGGTGCCTGATTCTGACTCTTTTCCCCAGGCTTGGTTTCTGGTTCCTCACTGTGGCTCTGACCCTGACTTGCACTATGCTTGACCTCCCTGCTTTGACCACTAGATCATACTGCCCATGTCCCAGTCCTGACAGGTTGCTTGGACCACTAGCCCCTTGGGCTAGCTCTGCCAGGCATAGATCCAGCATAGTTCCTCTTGCCCTATGGGAGGCATCATCCAAGCAGGTAGCCTGCCTTCAGGCCAACAACCTAGCAATGTAGGCACAGGCAGTGTAGTTCAAACCAGACATTGCAGGAGCAAGTGCTCCAATTTTGCACTGATAATGTTGTGATTTTGATCCAATCTTATGCACCACCACACCTGAACCAGCACCTAGGATCCCCCTGCCAAAACATTTTCATGAGGATGCCAAAGAATCACTGCCACTTCCAGGTTCTTCCTCACCCACAAACACACTCGTTTGATGCATCCATGTCAGACTAGAGAGGCATTGGACTGGGTCTCCCCTTTACTTATGACTTAGTCTGGTGGTGTCTAACCTTCTAGCAGGCAATATCAGCCATCTTTGATTATCCCAACTGTGCTCACACCACAGAATTTCCCCTGTGGACACTCCAGCAAGGGCAAGCTATAGGTGCTTCCTATACCATGCATTTCCCAGGGCTCACTTCACATACAGCCTGGAATGAGTGAGGCCTGAAAGAAGAAATCAAGGATAAGCTGCCCCAGATCAAGACCCTGGCAGATCGATATTCTTCTATTGATCTTACCACTTTCATCAATAATTGATTGCGGGAATGGCAGCAGGACAGAAGCAGAAAGATACATTTCCCAGAGACCATGAGTAAGGGTACACAGCCTGACCAGATCACCAATGCATCTTGAGCCCCAAATCCCCTCCTAGTACAGAGATCACACTGTATTTAAAAACACCAAAAAAGAAAATAAACTGCCTACCTTCACACCGGTAATATGACTGCTCATAGAATTTATGGCATGGCATTTATGCAATGCTGAAGCCCAAGTTAGCCACCCTGTGGGTTTACCTTCAAGAAAACCTGACCAAGAGGTTTATTCACAAATCCAGTACTCTTTGTGAAGAAGAGGGATGGAAGCCTCAGACTGTGTATGGATTACTCGGCTCTGAACCAAATCACAATCAGGAATGACTATCCACTGTCACTCATCCCCGAGCTGTTGGACCTTGTGGAGTCTGCCTGACCTGCCAAGGGGAGTACCATTTGGTATGCATTACAGCAAAGAATGAATTAGAAAACTGGTTTTTGAACAATATATTGTCACTATGAATATATCCTAATGCCATTTGGTTTGAAAATGCACCCATCACATTCCAGCATTTCAGCAATGATCTTTTTGGGGATGTGATGGAGCAGTATGTGGTGGTATATCTGGATAACATTCTGATTTTCTCTGATGGTGCAGAGCAGCACACTCTGCAAGTCCTCGAAAGGCTACAACAGCATGGCCTAAAATGCATATTCATTTCTGCCCCCAGACTAGTCCATCCTGGTCCCACGTAAGCCTTCACTATCTAAACAGGATCCTCCAATGTGACAATTGGGGCATCACTTTCCTAGAGTTGTACCCAATACCCCCAAAAAATTATTGGAGCCATGTGCTTTCTATTCCAGTAAAATCACCTCGCAGAACAAATCTATGAATTCCTAGACAAGGAGCTACTTGTGAATAAGACTCCCTTTAAGAATGGTGTTACTATCTTGAGGGGGCCTGGTACCCAGACCAGGTGTATGCCAACCATAATAACTTGGAATATCTGTGCAGGGCCAAGGCTCTTAATCAACAACCTCTTCACTGGGCTCTGTTCTTCTCACGCTTATATTTTGTTATTTCCTGTCATCTTGGGCCTAAAAATAGCAAGTCTGATCAATATCCCTGAACAGAGAGTATCTTGCTGCCTGAAAGGCCAAAGCCCTGAAGTCTCAATCATCCTCAAGCCCCAGAACTTTCTTTGAACAGTCCCCTGTCGAGACCTCATTACCTAGATCCGATTGGCCTCAACCAAATTATCCCCACAACAAACGGGAAGCATTAAACTAGGAGGCCTCCAACATCTATAATGGGGTATTGTTTGTGTTCTCCCTGTGCCCTTGAGGGTTGTTGCTCTGCAAGCATGCCACAGCTCCCCTCAGGTAGGGCATTAGAAGACCCAGCAGCTTGCTGCACAGTTCTTTTGGTGGTGCCTCATGCAAGTCACAATACAGACCTATAAAAGCAAAGAGGAGTCCAGTGGCACCTTAAAGACTAACAAATTTATTTGGGCATAAGCTTTTGTGGGTAAAAAACCCATTTCTTCCTACAAAAGCTTTTTACCCATGAAAGCTTATGTCCAAATAAATATGTTAGAGAACAAACATGGAACTTCCACCGGTGCCACCGGACTCCTTGTTGTTTTTGTGGATACAGACTAACATGGCTACCCCTCTGATACTTAATACAGACCCATATAGTATCCTGTAAAACCTGTGCCAACATGCCACATGATAAAGATCTATGAAGTACCATTCAGACTGAACAGTTATCTCTCTAGACTTCATGGTGGAATTACCTGAATCCAACTGATTTACAGCAATCCTGACTGTTGTAGACCACTTCTCCAAGATGGTCCACTTTGTTTGCTGAATCGGCCTTCTCTCCTCCTGTCTCTAAGTGGACCAAGTTATTCACCATCCTGGTCTTTCATCTCCAATCACAGCCCACAAGTTGTCTGCTGTTTCAGGTGGGAGGCCAACCTAATGCTCCAGCCACTCATCCACCTACTGCTCCCAGACAAAAGGCCAAATGGGGAGAGCAAATAAAAATCTGGACCAGTATCTCTGGTGCTGTATAAATTATCACCAGAATCACTGGTCTTCTCTACTATCCTTGGAAGAGTTTATGTACAACAACACAGAACATGCCTCTACAGTGAAGCGTCCTTTCTTTTCAAATTATGGGTTCCACCCTCATCTCCATCCAGAGCTATAAAAAACTTCCTCCAACCACGCAGCTGCAGTTTGGGTACAACTGATATGCCAGACTAAAGAGGACCTGAAAACCCACCAGAAGATGCTAAAAGAAGTTACATATGCTATTTGGATCAGCTTCAGCAGTAAGACCCTGTATTCTCTGTGTGCCAGAAGATTTGGCTCTCAACCAAACACATACACATGGATAGGCCATCCCACAAACTAGAGTACAAGTTCTTTGGCCCCTACTAAATTCACTGCCAAATCAATCCAGTCATCTTCCATCTCCACCTACCTCAGTCCCTCTGGATATACCCAGTGTTCCACATATATAGGTCTATAGCACCAATGCAAGACCCAGTCTTCACTATTCCCAATCATCCTTCCCTCTGGTGCATGTCCAGGATCAAAACAAATATATCATTCATGAAACTCTCGACTCCAAAAGAAGTTGGGTCAAACTTTAGTATTTGGTCAACTGAGAGGGTTACAGACCAGAACAATATTTCTGGGAGTCTGCTGACAACATCCATGTCCCCAATCTAGTGAGGGCCTTCCATGACTCTTATCCTGGGAAATCAGGCCCAAGGCCTCCCTGAGGGTTCTGTAGGGGATGGCGTGAAATAAAAGCCACAGAATCTTGAACCCAAGCTCACATTTTGGCTGCCCCTGGGAAGCTCACCCAGAACTACTGGAAATAAGGGGCTAGCAGCATTGACGCTTCCCTGAGGCACTGCCAATAATGTTCTTGATTGGGAACAATAACAGCCCCCACAATTAGCTTGACCATACTATTTAAGCCAGAAGGAGGCACAGGAAGTTGTCCAAGTAATTGATAGACTTTCTGACTGGATGCTGCACCAGACCTGACTCTTGCTTGATCCCTATTTCTGATTCTGGCTCTGATCCCTGGTTTGACTCCTGGTACCTGACTGGCTCTGATCATTAGGCCTTTTCACCTATGCCCTGGCCCTGACGCTAGTGAACTGGGGACCATTACATCCATGGAGGAAGTGGATCTGTGTTTGTGCGGGTGTCAAGAAGTTGAAGGACTGGGCTTTTGTAATGAAGTGGCATGTAGAGATTGAAGGGATCTGAGCCTCAGAGCCAGAATAGCATTTCCCCAAATAGGTGGAAACAATTAAGGAAGAAATCATGACCTGCACTGTACAAGTTACTGCCAGATAATCCCTGGAGAAGTTAAGTTCATATAGTCGTGGCCTAACTAAACCACATTTCTTGCTTCTTGTCTTTCTTCTTGCATGTCCAGAACAATATGTACCTTATCACAGTGAACTTAGAACTGTTTGATATAACTTAGAATCGTTTGGCCATGAAAACCAGGAAGCTGTAGTAAGCTCCCTGAAGTGCCATCCTGCATCTAGCAGATCTTTGTTGCAGGAGAGAATCTTACCCTATATATATTTTTTTTCAAGTAAGTTAGGTATAAAATTATAAATCTATTTACTTTTAGCTCAATAATTTTCTTTGATCAATGATACCTGTTTTCCTTTCTAGTACAAACAGGACATGCTTATCATCATCTGGGTCTAAACAAACATGGAACTTCCATTAACTTTGAATTCTAAATGCAAAATAAGTGGAGAATAGATATCATAGTGCTGTTTTGCTTTGAATCTATCCTTAGAGGAAAGTGCACATTGGTAAGTATAGCCACCCAAAGGGTATAGCCCACCAACTGTACCATCATCTTTTGCATATATTTACTTAGCCTCCTGGGCAGAAACCATGTTTAGTCTACATTTTGAGCCAGTGAGAAAGATAGATTCTATAGCAACAACACCCTACTACGGTTCTGGGAAATATTTGAGAGAGGATAAAGAAAAAGGCTATGCAGCACTTTCTCTAATACCATTTGTACATGTTCTTTGACTAAAATTTCACAAAATAATTAAAGGAGAGGATAATCCATGAAGTTAATGACGGGGAAAGGATATGAGTAATAAGATAATATAAAAGGCTTAACAAGCGTATAATAGATGCTTTAAAATTAGTGTTTTCTGATAAATTGCTTATAATAAAGTCAATGTTATAGAGAATGTTAGTGGATTACACTTCGCACAGGAAGGAAGTTTAGTTGCAATTTCTATACAATATTACTTATACTCTTCCTGTAGCTCAATACTGAATGCAAATTGAGTCATATACTAGATGCATTCCTACAGTACAGGCATTATTATTTTGTTTCATTTCATTCTGTGATGCATCATCTGTTAGAGTTGCAGCACCTTAATTCTGCCTGAAATATTTAGAGATTGGGGGTGGGGGTCAAGAATCTTGAAGTTTATAAGCTAACTGAAATCATGGGAATGGATTTACAGTCTTCTGGTTCTACCTCATCAAAAACAATTCGAGCCGTGGAACACTTTAATCTTCTAGATGTAAAGGTTCATGTCTCAGAGTCAAATAGCAAATCAGAAATCATGCTAATAATTTAGACAGGACAAAATATTTCCTTTTGCATTCTCTCAAGAAATTTTTTAGACAGGCATTCAGATCAGTCTAAAGCTGGAGCAAATGTACTCTGCATCCACAAACTGACAGCCTGTTTTATGGTTAGGGCCCTACCAAATTTATGGCCATGAAAAACGCATCACAAACTGTGAAATCTGGTCTCCCCCTGTGAAATCTGGTCTTTTGTGTGCTTTTAACCTATACTATACAAATTTCACAGAGGAGACCAGTGTTACGCAAATTGGGGGTCCTGACCCAAAAGGGAGTTGGCGGGGAGTCACAAGATTATTTTACGAGGGTCATGGTATTGCCACCCTTACTTCTGTGATGCCTTCAGAGTTAGGCAGCCGGAGATCAGTGGCTGTTGATCAGGAACCCAACTATGAAGGCAGCTCCCTGTCAGCAGCAGCACAGAATTAAGGATGGCAATACCATACCATACCATCCTTACTTCTGCGTTGCTGCCTTCAGATCTGGGCCACGTCCAGACTAGGGTATTAAAATCAATTTTAGATATGCAACTTCAGCTACGTGAATAACGTAGCTGAAGTCGAATTTCTAAAATCGAGGTACTCACCCATCTGGATGGCTCGGTATCGATGTCCGCGGCTCTCCGTGTCGATTCCGGAACTCCGTTCGGGTTGATGGAGTTCCGGAATTGATTTAAGCGCGCTCCGGGATCGATACATCACATCCAGACTAGACGCGATATATCGATCCCCGAGCAATCGATTTTAACCCGCCGATGCCACGGGTTAGTCTGGACGTGGGCTTGGACAGCAGGAGAGTGGCAGCTGCTGACTGAAGGCCCAAATCTGTCAGTAGCAGCACAGAAGTAAGAGTGGCAATACCATACAATGCCATCCTTATTTCTGTGCTGCTGGTGGTGGTGGCTCTGCCTTCAGTGCTGGACTTCCGGCCAGCAGCCACCGCTTTCCATCTGCCCAGCTCTGAAGGCAGTGCTGCCACCAGCAGCAGTGCAGAAGTAAGAGTAGCAGTACCATAACTTCCTCTACAACAACCTTGCAACCCCCATCCCCTACTCATTTTTGGGTCAGGATCCCTACATTTACAACACTGTGAAATTTCAGATTTAAATAGCTGCAATCATGAAATTTGTGATTTTTGAAATCTTTTAACCATGAAATTGACCAAAATGGACCATGAATTTGATAGGGCCCTATTTATGTTCCATAGAGCTAATGCCAGAACATGAAAGGCATGAATAATAATTAGACTCAGAAGGTGCCAAAAACTGACAGAACTCAAGCTGCCCACCATTGTAAATGAATACAGTAGAATGATACTAGGAATTAAAATATTTTCCCCCTTTAGTTAAGTAACTCATACAATTAGCTAGACAATAGTTTATTTAGAAAAACAATAGGTCATGATTAGGGCTGTCAATTAATCACAGTTAACACATGCAATTAACTAAAAAAAGTTAATCGTGATTAAAAAAATTAATTGTGATGAATCACTGTTTTAATTGCACTGTTAAACAATAGAATACCAATAGAAATGTATTAAATATTTGTGGATGTTTTTCTACATTTTTAAATATATTTATTTCAGTTACAACTCAGAATATAAATTGTACAGTGCTTATTTTATATTATTATTTTTATAACAAATATTTGCACTATAAAAATGATAAAAGAAATAGTATTTTTCAATTCACCTCATACAAATACTATAGTGCAATCTCTTTATCATGAAAGTGCAGTTTACAAATGTAGATTTTTTTTGTTACAAAACTGCACTCAAAAACGAAACACTGTAAATCTTTAGTGCCTATAAGTCTATTCAGTCCTAATTCTTGTTCAGCCAACTGCAGAGACAAACGGGTTTATTTACATTTGTGGGAGATAATGCTACCCACTTTTTATTTACAATGTCACCTAAAAGTGAGAACAGGCATTCACATGGCACTTTTGTAGGTGGTGTCACAAATTATTTGCCAGATGAGCTAAAGTTTTACATTGTTTTAATTTTAAGTGCAGTTATTTTTGTACACAATTCTACATTTTTAAGTTCAACATTCATGGCAAAGAGATTGCACTATACTACTTGTATGAGATGAATTGAAAAATACTATTTACTTTTTCATTTTTAAAGTGTAAGTATTTGTAACCAAAAATAAATATAAAGTGATTGCTGTTCTCTTTGTATTCTGCATTGTAATTTAAATCAATATATTTGAAAGTGTAGAAAACATGCAAAAATAATTAAATAAATGATTTTCTATTATTGTTTCCCACTGTGATTAATAGCAATTAAGGCTATATTTTACTCACAGGTATTTTTAGTAAAAATCATGGACAGGGTCATGGGAAGTAAAGAAAAATTCACTGGTTGTGACCAGTCCATGACTTCTACTATATACCCCTGACTAAATCTTGGAGGGTGGGTGGCTCAGGGGTGCTCGGGGATAGAGAGGCCCGGGGGTGCCACAGATGCTGGAGGGAGTGGTCCGGGGGTGCCACGGATGCTGGGAGAAGTGGCCTGGGGGTGCCACAGATGCAGGGGAACTGCTCCCCACCCCAGCTCACCTCTGCTCTGTCTCCTCTCCTGAGCACACTGCCCCGCTCTGCTTCTCTCCCTCCCAGGCTTGCTGCACCAAACAGCTGATTGGTGCCACAAGCCTGGGAGGCGGAAGAAGTGGAGCAGTGACGGCATGCTCAGGGAGGAGGTGGAGCAGAGGTGAGCTGGGGCAGGGAGCTGCCGCGCAGCTCCCCGGGCCGCAGGGACCTGCTGTAAGGAGGGTGCCTTAGGACGGGGTGGAGAGCTGCCATAGGGGGGCAATTTAGGGCAGAGGGTTGCCACAGGGCTTGGGTAGTGGGGCTTAAGTTGGAAGTTTCACCTAGGGCATGAAACATCCTTGCACCCACCCTGGGAAGGGGGCATAATGGCCTGAGAGAGTTCCAGCAGCAGATGGTGCAACTGATGAAAGTGCTGGCTGAGCTGCCTTCAAGCCAGGCACACCAGCCGTTGCAGAAGTCCTGGAGGTCATGGAAAGTCATGAAATCTGTGACTTCCATGACAAACTTTCAGCCTTAATAGTGATTAATTTTTTAATCCCTTGACAGCCCTAGTCATTATTTATATTTATCATCACCCTGATCGTTGTCCTGTATGTATCCCTGTATCCCTTTCCCAGACAGACTTCATCTGCCTTTGGCCCAGACTCTCAGCCAGTGTAAATTGTTATAGATCCAGTGACTTCAACTGAGTTACAACAATTTACCCAAGTTGAGGGTCTGGCCCTTTGTCTTTTTAAGGTCCCATCCCTGTACTTGATAGCCTGTGGGTGGGCTTCAGTGGGATACCATGTGGACCCCCAATGGTCCTTTTTCAGCTTTGAATTGCAGGATCAAAAGTAATGTTTGGAGTTAGGAATTATATTTTCCCTTCTGTTTAGGAAGCTAGTTATACTTTAGGAACTATTGCCATGTAATAGGTAAATTATGATAATACATTAAACATAGGGCTTGTGAAAGACACGAGCTTGACAGCCCATCTACACAGAATCTTCATTTTATCCACAGCCAATGAATCGGCAGCACTGTAAGCTTCACCATGTTATTGATACAGCTCAACTCAATCTTAAGGATCCTCTGAATCCTAGATTCAGAGGATATTGGTTCATTCTGAAAGTATTCAGATCTTGGCTTCTCCGTTAAGACTGTAGCCAAGTGAATCAAAAAATGCCAACTATGTGGAAAGTGGGTTGTGCATAACTGTATGCTAGCAATTAGACTGGATCCTGGATGGGCAGATGGTAAGTCTGTTATTTCAGTTAATTAATTAATTAAGATTTATATAAATATAAAAAAATTAAGCAAATATAATTATTGAGTTGTTTTCCTTTCTCTTCCTCAACAACCAACAGGAGTCAGTACCCTACAAAACACAAAATGACCTAGGTTGGATTCAGACAGTTGACATAGCAGTGAAAAGTTCATTACACCATAATCAGTTTCCTGAACCATTCATTCCCCAATATTGTATTTTAAATAATTACTAGATTGATTCAGGATTATAAACCAGAGACTAACTCCCTCCCTCCCGCACCCCTTTATTTTCCAGTGGAGTATTTTCACCAAGACTTCTAAAGGATAGAAGAGAGTTGATTTTTTTGTGCTCAGAATGATGCCATGGATCTTTAACTTGATCAGTAGGATTCAGCCCACACTCTCACCTTTCCAGTCAATTTTCTCATGACACACATGACAAACAATGACAAAAAAGTGTTTGTCTTCCCCCTGGATATAGTTTTCAGGGCTACACCTACTACTGGATGCAACCACCTCTCAGTCTTCCTTCCACCTACTGAAAAATAAACCTGCTCTAGCAGCCTGATTAATCTTTAACCCAAACTCCACATCTAGACACTTCACAAGTGACACATCTGCCATGACAGACCTGAAACCACTTAGCAGTCAGCTCATGTGGTAAAAATTTCTATCTCTTCCTCTGTCATAAACAGATGGCTAAGGGTTAATGTCTCTTTTACCTATAAAGGGTAAAGAAGCTCAGTGAACCTGACTGACACCTGACCAGAGGACCAATAGGGGGACAAGATACTTTCAAATCTTGGTGGAGGGAAGTCTTTCTTTGTGCTTTTTGTTTTGTTCTTTGTTCGCTCACGGGACTGAGAGGGATGGGACATCATTCCAGGCTCTCCAAATCTTTCTGAATCAGTCTCTCATGTTTCAAAATTGTAAGTAATAGTCAGGCAAGGTGGATTAGTCTTATGTTTGTTTTCTCAACTTGTAAAGATTTCTCTTGCTGGAAGGATTTTTACCTCCGTTTGCTGTAACTTTGAATCTAAGGCTGGGGGGGGGGTCCCCTCTGGTCTATATGAATCTGAGTACTCTGTAAAGCATTTTCCATCCTGATTTTACAGAGATAATTTTTACCTTTTCTTTCTTTAATTAAAAGCTTTTTAAGAACCTGATTGATTTTTCCTTGTTTTAAGATCCAAGGGATTGGGTCTAAACTCAACAGGGATTGGTGAGGATAAAGGAGGGGGGATGGTTATTTCCTCTTTGTTTTAAAATCCAAGGAGTTTGGATCTGTGTGAAGCCTCTCAAGGCAATCCAGGGAGGGGAAAGTCTGGGGGGAAAAGGAGGGAGATAGTTAATTTCTCCTTGTTTTAAGACCCAAGGGGTTTGGGACTGGGTTCCCCGAGGAAGGTTTTGGGGGACCAGAAAGTGTGCCAGACACTAAATTCTGGCTGGTGGCAGCATATCAGACCTAAGCTAGTAATTAAGCTTAGAAGTGTTCATGCAGGTCCCCACTTCTTGTACTCTAAAGTTCAAAGTGGGGAAAAAACCTTGACATCCTCCATCACCATGGATGACCCCAGATGGTATGAATGCATGAGAGATGGCAGAGCAAGATCTCTGTAGAACACTAGGGGTATGCAGAGCATCCATACACAATGGAGCTAGTCTTGTAGAGGTACATGTTTATATTTTCTCCAGTGCATTAATTTGGTCCCTGATTTTCATCCACTCCTTCCAGTAACATTGCATGCCACTTCTGTTTTAAATGTGCCAATGTTTCATTAAAGTAACATATCACAGTCTTTGCTTTCTGATTGTCACTACCAATCTCTTCCCAGAATACCCTACATGGACCTTTCAGAAATCTGCATCACATGAATCTGAATTTGTTCCTTTAATGCATATGCATACGGTCACCTCAGTGAAATCCTGAGTTTTCTACACTTAAAGCAGCTCTGGAGTCATCTGAACACAAATTAACAAATGTTTCCCTTAATTGTTGGATAATCTGATAAATAACAGCAAAAAAAATGTAAAATCCAGTATTCATTTTTGGTGTTATTTTCACACTGGCACATATTTGCTGAACAAATAGGTTTGCTGCACACTCTACATATTACCCCTCATGTTGGATAATTTGCCTTTGTTTATGGGCATTCCTAGCCACCACAGATTACTGCAGCATGTGCTACATTTTCTACTTAGTCTAATCTGTTTTGGAAAGCACAAATCACAGTGCTGTCAGCATAACCAAATGCTTACAAATTGCTTGGTTCTTCAGCTCTATAGACACCATTTGTTTATATTAAGACTTAAGCCAGGTTCTCTGATTAGTTTAGCTTTTACTTTTAAGGATTAGACTCCCTAGTAGCTATTATTAATTAAATTACCTATGAGTTGTTCAGATTTATAAGAGAGTCATTTGTTTCTTAATGTACATGAATAGTGATAAGTTATTTCACCCACCTGATTTCTGCTAAAGACCCTGTCCCTTTTCCATAAGATTTTTTTCCTAGGGTTCTACAAGTGAGTGAAATTTTACAATTAGTTTTCATATTTGTGCTAAAAATTGACTTGCAGACTTGCACTGCAACAGCATGGCTGTCTTTATGACTTAGGCTCATCAGTTTAGCAATCCCATGTGTGATCAGCATACATGGCTCATTTTACAGCACCTTTGACACCACTGTCTTTAAGCTGCATTGTATTCTTGCAAAGTACTACAATATGATCCATAAAAAGGAGGATTTTTTTATCTATACTTGCTCTATTTTTTCAATTTGCCTCAGGTTCTTTGGGGCTTTTAACATATCTAAACTGTTCATTACTGTTATACGAAACCAAAATAGAACACAGCAAAATAGAAATCTGAACAAATAATGTCAATACCTTACTGAAAAAGTATAGTTTAAATAGTCTGTACATTATTACAGTATGTTCTGTTTCTAACACAATGTATTGCTAAGAATAGGTGGTTTATTGATTTTAATTACTCAGTACAGGTAATATTCAAAAGCTAAACACTCTTGATAAATAATTGATAAAAATAACTTGCACTAATATATTATTTATTTTGTGTATTGCAATACCACATAGAGGTCAGAAACAGAGCAAGGCCCCATTGTGCTAGTACTGCATAAATATGTTGTAAGTGGTTGTCCCTGCCACAAAGAGCATATTGTGTAGTAGAAATTACATGTGGCTCGCATAGGTAAATCTGTTGCAATTGGATGAGCTGTTAAGCATGAAGATCTCCCAATAACTAGATGTCTCTTATGACTAACTGGATGGTTGTGGAGGTTATAATAATACATCCTATCCTAGGGAAAGTTGATCTGATCTGAAGTCACAGATTCAAATACTTAGATGCCTAGGCTGCTGTTTTGATGTTTTTGGATGCAAACCCAGGATGTATGTTCAAACTTAATAAAGGCATTGATTCTTTGGCATGCCTATGCTTGCATCCATCTGTCAGGTTATCATTGTGCCCAGTCAACAGGCAGTAGATTAAGTTAAAAAGTGTCACCCTATGCTTTATTACAAGAGAGCACATCAGTGACTAATGTAGACATTATACTGCCAAATACTGGCTGTACATCCCATGTCATGCTTTCTCGTAGACAGTATGTGAGTGACAGGAGAAGACTGCAAAATCTTACACCTCTTTAACTTCTTTATATTGCGTTTCTGTTCTTTTAATTTTAAACCAAATATTTCCTCCTATCCCTTACATAGTATGGTATGTGTGTGATATTTTTTTCCCCATCACATGGCCTCAGAGATCAAGGTTAAGTTAAACCATGTGCTCTTTCATACCTGCCTACAGACTTGGTTTATAACCCTTAACTATCCATTCCTATTAGCAGTGTATTGATAATAAATTAGCATGTAGGTTACAGCATAGCAGAGATCACAAGATGTTGAGCACGGAAGAAAATGAAGTTCATCCTAATTTTGGATTGGATTCTGCTACTTTCATTCTCTTTGAGGAGTATTTTATATGCAAGCAGTTTCAGGGAAATGAAGATACACAGCAACAATAAAGGTGGCAGAACTGGACTCTGTGCTAAACTCTAAAAGCTGGGGTGATTGCTTCTCTCTTCAAACATCAACAGAAATTACACAGTGATCATGAGTAATATAATTTAAATTGTATAATTGTGACTAAATAGCATACTAGTTTGACTTATTTATTAATTTTCTTTGGTTCAGTAGATATCCCCTATAGTAGTCTCTTGAATTTTGATATTGATAGAAGACTGATGCAAATTAGTTCCATTTGATATTAAAGACAAGTCACTACCCATTCCATATAGGAAACTGGACCATCACTTAAACTATTTTTTTTCCTATTTGAAATTAGATATAAGATATGAGCTTCCTCCCATTAAAGTCAATCACAAGGCTCCCATTACTTTAGTGGTGCTGGAGCAAGCCCACTAAATACCAGTGTTGTTTCATTGTCCTTTTCAGGAATGCAGGTCAGATTATGGGTCAGTTCAGACTCAGGCCCAGAACCTCAAATATATTTAGGTACCTAACTCCTAGTGAGGAATTAGGTGCCTAAATATACTTGAGGATCTGGACCTTAATGTAAATAATGCAACAACACTGAAATCAATGAAATTACACCCATTTATGTCAGAATTTGGGCCATGTTTTCCTCAAACTTAACCATCTCTTGCAATTTCCTTAAAGTATTATGCAGAATGGGGAAAATGCAGTCTGACATTCATGGCTGTAGAGGTCCCCCAAGTTTGATGGAGACTCCCTGTGTGGAATGGTGTAGTTAGGGGCAGAAGGAAGCTGTTCATCACCTTTGAAAAATCAAGCCACTTATTTAGATACCTAAATATGGGCATAAGACTCCAATCTAACTTTAGTCATCAATTTTGGAAAACTATGGTCTAGGCCTCTCATTTCCGCACCAGCAGGTCCATGCACCTTCTGGAGGTGCTGAATCAGAGCAGCTGTCAAAATGGAGAGGGATAACATTAATCTTTGCAGCTGGCTTATAAGCATTAGGCAAACACAGAAAAAATGTACGATCATTGTAAAGTTAAATAGGTCAGCATTTTCGTGAATTAAAATTAACTGATTGCCAAGGTACGGGAGTAATTTAGAGTGTTGCTAATCCAGATTGTTATACAAGATCCTTCCATTCATATTGAGATATATGCATTTCAAATCCTCTTGAACTGAGCTGACACTCCCTATTCAAACAATACATTTTCAGATCAGTTCGATGAAGACAGTTTGAGACATTTTAAAATTGATGACTTATAAAGAAAGATTTAGTGTGAAACCTTGGCAAATTAATTATGTAATGCAAATGGATGCACATGATTTTCCCTGGCAAGTGCTCTTTTCAAGAACTTTGCAGCAAAGATTATTTTTAGGGCTAATTCCTCTGGCCCAAGTGCAGTAAACACTACAAAATAATGCAGAATGGGTAAGGTTTTTTTTTCCCCCCTATATTTGCCCAGATTCAATATGTAAAGAGTCCAGGTTGTGGGCGGAGCAGAGAACATCAGTTCAGTGTGCATCAAGGGCCATTGCTCTATAACAGCTAATCTCCTAAACTTGCATAAGGAAATGCAGCAACCAGAGTGAAAAGTGAAGGCATGATATTATTACCCTATTATCAAGGTAGAAATAACTGGAGTACCTCAAATACCACTGTGTGGTAAATGTTAATGTCTTAGTGACAAGTACTGTAGAATCTGTATTTGTTCTACAAAGTGAGCCCAAATGCCAAATGAGATAATGATACAAAACATTTACATTGGTTTGTGAGCAAAACAGATGTGTGCAAATTTTTCAGCTTGCCTGCTGCACTATAGGTTGGAAATTTAGCCAAAGAAGCATAGTCTTGTTATGATCAAGCTTAGTGACTAAAATGGTTTATTTTATTAACACGGGAAGCATCTTGAATGTTGGGAGTTGTAGACTACAGTCATACAGTTACAGACCTGGCTAACCTTGAAAAGGCCTCTTTTCATTTGAACAATAAAGAAAGGAATTCACTGAGATGACGTATTTTTTTTGTTAGTTTTACGATTATTTTATTTCTGATATTGTTTGGACTTTGCATTAATGCTCTTCTATGTATGTGAATATATTACATCTTTATGAAAAATTTACTGTGCTTTGTTGTGCAGCATTCTTTTTGGAAAAGAGGAAAAACTGTAATGGTATATCTAATTATAGACTGGTGAGACTAACGTCCACATCAGAGAAGGTTTTAGAATCTATAGTAAGCAATCAAATGACCAGCAGCTTGGAAGAGAACAGGAAACAAGAATATCAATTGATTTCCAACATGGGTTTACAAAGGACAGGGCTTGTCAAATAAATCTGACGGAGTTCTTTGAAAGGCTGACAAAAAAATAGTGGAAAAAGGGTGAATGTGATCTATGGATTTTAGTAAAGGCATTTGTTAAAGTGCCACACAGGAGGCTAATCTAAAAGGTCAAAAGTATGAGTATGAATGTTAGGATGAAGTCCTTGATGGAAAGCTGGCTGGAGGGGAAAAAGTGTTGTAATTAGCTGTCTCAAGTGAGGTCCTGCAAAGTTGAGTACTGGCAGTAATTTTATACAACACTTTTATACAAAAATGATTTTGAAGCTGGTACAAGCAATTGAGTGTACCTCTTTACGGATGACACCAAGCTAGGAGGAGCAATTATAAGAGCTGAGGAAGGCCACCTATTACAGATTGTCCTAGATAGATTGAGGACATACTGCAAAAGGAAATTTGACAAATGGAGTTCAGTCTCAAAGTGCAAAGTCATTGATTTGTAATAGCAAAGACAATACACCATGAAAGGAATAGAACTGAAGGAAGTAAAAACATGATGGACCTAGAAGTTTGTACTATCAGAATGGAGGTTTAAAGTGTATCAGCAGCAAGAAAAGCAATTGGAGGAATTGTATTCAACTCAAAAGAGATTCTACTGTACTATACTCATTGGGATGTATTTGACAAGTTGTGGACTCTGTTACCTAAGAATTAGAAAAAAAAATCCATCTGGAGTAACTAGGGCTACGAGACTTAATTTGAAGATGAAATGGTATGTACTCTGGGAAATCCTAATGGGCTACATGCATTTAGTCATGAAAAAAATGCTCAGGAGATTACTTACGTTGTACACATGAATTGAGGGACACAACTAACTGAGAACCAGACTGTGTTTGGTCCTTGTAGATGGTGCAAGAGGAGAGTGAGTTGAAGAGTCTTTTATCCTCAGGCAGAACTCACAGGAACTTTCTTCTCCTAGCATCCATAGTGCTAGTCATCTCAGTGCGAGTGGGGAGAGGCCAGTAAGTGACATGAATTTGGCCACAGGTGCTATCCAAAGCATTTCTGGATACATTTTCTGAAAAAGTATTTTACCCTTCTGAAAGAAAGGAGGAGGAGGATTAAACAAAACCATGGTCCTTCCCGTTCTGACTTCTGATTCCCATGTCACAGGGCACTCACAGAGTGTTGCATAATTCCTTTTGTTCTTGTTTGCTCTCACCTTGATATTTGAATCCTGTTCGCAGAAGTCCTAGGAGTGGGCATACTGAACACTTTTATTAGAGGTGTTTACTAATATGGTGACAAAATGGAGAGCTTACAAATGCATCTCGGTTAAAATAACAATGCAAACAATTTATTAAAGCCAACTGGTGTTTTAACTGAATATGTATTGTTTCCTGTTTCATCTTAGGTAGATTGAGCTGAAAACTGTTTGAATCAATTATACCAATATTGGCTTGAAATTAAGTATTCTAGATACTAATCTTCAGTCTAATGAAGTAAAGGATTACATAAATCATATTCGTGTTTGCTGACATGCATTATTACTGCCACTATAGCAATGGATAGAAATCAAAATAAATTGAGTTGATATCTGTAGGAACTAATTCAATCCATGCTACTGATTTTTTGAGGAAAAAATATATTGTAACATTGTGTAAGAGACTAGTGAAGCTTCAAAGTCCATATAGAGTCACCTTATTATCAAAGGATATTATAAAAATGAAGAAGGTAGAGCAGAGGGCAACCAGACAAATACAATGATATGGGTTATTTAAAAATGTTAAAGAAACCACAATACATTCCTTTTCTTGAGAGGATAAGTGCTAAATGATAATTTTAAAGTTAATGTCAAGTACAAGACTGAAGATGTATTTAAACTTACATTAAAGTAGGGCAGGGCAGTAATGGGTTTTATATAACATTTCTCACAGTTGGGGCTCAGTCCTGCTCCTATTGATGTCAGTGACTTGAGTGAGAGATTGGTTTTAGGGAGTAATTATATACCCTAATAGGAGGAAACAATAACAGTGAGGGCATTAGGAGAAGCTAGTATCTTCCAATATAAAGTGTGTCAGTTGTATATTTAGAAATTTATGTTTACTGTAGCATATAGTGTAGCATAAGTGTGCATGTCTCTTTACCAACATGAAGGACCTAATTCCTCTCCCCTTGAAGTCAGTGGGAGATTTGCCAACAACTGCAATAGGAGTAGAACTGGGCCTGAAGCAAAATGGCTTGAGGATTTACAGATGTTTGCACAGATACATCCTAACATTCAAAAATGAAGCATGGAAGATGCTCACAGAATCACTGGCAATCAACAAGAACAAGATATAAAACATCGTCTGAGTTTGTTTCCTGAGCCCTGTTTATTCCCAGGCAACAATCTACATTAAAATGGAGTTAAGGTTGAGACTACATGTCAATAACTTTGGGAGTAAGAAAGTTACAAGGGTGCTGTAGTTACCCCTCAACAAACATTATGACCAAAAAAATTTCAGAGTTATGGTTACAATGAAATCCAAATATTTTAAGATACGTAACAGTACAAGTAAGGCAAACAAACAACCTTAACTCTGTCTTTCTCTTTCAGTGCCCCAGTTACAAAATGGGATAAATTGCTGAAAGTCAATGGAGACAAAGTGGATGAGGTAATATCTTTTATTGGATGAAGTTCTGTTGGTGAGAGAGATGAGCTTTCCAGCTCCACAGAGCTCTTCTTCAGGTTGTGGAAAGGTAAGTCAGAATGCCACTGCCAAATAAAAGCTGGAACAGATTATTAAGCAGGAAGAGTTAACACATGTTTTACAAAACCATCAAGATGAAACGGCACTCTGCAGTTATAGGACAAATGAGAGTTAATGGGTTACAGATTGTTTAATGAGACAGTCTCTCTACTAAGTCCAGGATTTTTGGTGTTTAAAAGTAATGATTTAAGCATCCATGCTTGTCTTTTGAAGGTGTTGTGCAGGTTTCCTTTCAGGGTGAGGACTGAGATGTCAGCTATGGAGTGATCATTTTGTGGAAAAGGGTTTGACCAAGGATAATAGGGTGTGGTTTTTTTTCTATCATTTTTCTGTGTAAGTTCATTTGATAATGTAGCAGTTTTCTAGTTTTACCTACATACTTTTGGGGGCATTTGATGTATCTGAGGCACACCACAAGGGTTGATAGGCAGGCATGTGTAAGACCCAGGGGTCTTGAAAGGTATGTTGTGGGGGGTATTGATTATTGTAGCAGTGGAGATATGATCTGCAGGTTTTGCGTCGTTGTTCTGCCAGGACCAGTGTTGCTTTACAGTTGGCATGTCCTGGTCTGTGGGGAGCTTGCTTCTGATGATGAGCCCTTGTTTAGTGAATACAGTGTTGTTGTAGCTATATTGGTGCCAGGATATTAGAGAGACAAGGAGTGTGAGGTAATATCTTTTATTTGACCAACTTCTACTGCAAAAAAGACAAGATTTCGAGCTTACAGAGAACTCTGTGAAAACTTGTCTCTCTCACAAACAGAAGTTGGTCCAGTAAAAGATATTACCTTACCCACCTTTTCTCTCTTGCCTAGTGAAGGCATTTTTAAGCATGTTAAGTATCCCAGTCTTAAATTATTGTTCAGAGACTGACCACACAAAAAGGGTAGCAAAGCAATGCATCCAAAACAACATTATACTTGATTTACATGTGAAAAAAGGGAAGTATGCAGAACGTGCCAGAGAAAGGAACCAAACAGACAGGGACAGCTCTAGACATTTCGCCACCCCAAGCACGGCGGCATGCTGTGGGGGGCGCTCTGCCAGTCACCGGGAGGGCGGCAGGTGGCTCTGGTGTACCTCCCGCAGGCGTGCCTGCGGAGGGTTTGCAGTCCCGCAGTCCACTGGTCTCGTGGCTTTGATGGACCCTTCGCAGGCACGCCTCAGGAGGTCCACCGGAGCCGGCTGCAGCACTCCCGGCGACTGGCAGAGCACCCCCCACAGCATGCCACCTCAAGCACGTGCTTGGCGTGCTGGGGCCTGGAGCCACCCCTGCAAACAGAGACAGTATAAATAATAGCTGCTTTGTTTAGCTCTTTGTGAATGAGATAGATTGTACTGGTATAACATTAACTGTGTCTTTCATATTGAACAATGGCTTCAGTCTGCACACAGATCTCACTATTCCCCTTCCTTTGTCTCTCACCTTCTTTCCACAATTCCCTGGGTTCCTTGCTTCCTCCTGACTAGTTTTAGCTATATTTTAAGACAGATTAATACAGTTTTAAACAATACAAGAGCTGACAAATCAAAAAATATACTGTCATGGCATTCCTATTCATTTTCAGTGGTCAGAAATATATTCCTTTATGCAAACTTTAAACAAAGCCCTGATTAGCACTTATTATAGTAACAATGTCTCTTCAATCTTCAGTGATGTCTCTTCCAAGTGAAGATCTTCTGTTTCATTCCTCCAGTCACCAAAGTCAAACATTTTGAGAGGAAAAAAATGCTGTGCCTCTCTTTCTTCATAATATCAAAGTTCTGATATTTTACATGCATGATTTTTGTTTCTTCATAATATCAATACAGAGTTTTTGAGGTTTCACTCAGTAATGATAAGTCTCAACTTTTCAAACACAGACACTTGGTTAAGGATCTTGGGTAGTGAAATTCAAAAACAATTTCCTATACTAAGATAGTACTTCAAATTACTGCACCACACCTTTGTGTATGGGGCTCGGGGGAGATTTGTCTGGCTGGCCTAATGAAGGGAGCAGTGCTTTATGGCTGTGGAGGGCAGAGACAGAGGTCAAATTGCTTCAGAAGGGACAAAGGGCAACACTGACTCATCCCATAGAATCTTGATGGGTAGAAGCGTTTAAAAGGGGCAGCATGTGCGGTGAAGTTTCACATGGAGCAGGCTGAGGCAGCTGCAGGGAACAGAGGACTTCAGCCTGTCTCAGCATGGCTCCACTTAGCAAGGCAGGCAGAGAAGAGTAGCTCCAGCAGGGGAAGGGGAGTTGGCTAGCAAGGCAGCCTGGTTCCAGATTTGGTCCCTGGGTATAGAGACATGGAGGGGGAAGTGGGTAGTGCAGCTCCCTCTCATAACATCTGTGCTGTGGGTAAAGGAGCAGGTTTCAGGTTTTTCCTGCTGTGAGCAGGGGACAGCAGGAGGGAATTTTGCTTCTTCCTCAAGGCTGGTCTCACTGGGACAGGAAGCGGGGAATCAAACCCTGTGTAGAGGAGATGGAGTGGGGTTGTGGGGGCCAGTGGTGAGCCAGGGGCAGGATCCTCATAACAAGGGTGAGGGGCAGGTGGAGCCCTGTCATAAACAGATAGCTAAGGGTTAATGTCTCTTTCACCTGAAGCACCTGAACAGAGGACCAATCAGGAAACCGAATTTTTTTCAACTCTGGGTGGAGGGAAGTTTGTGTCTGAGTCTTTGTTGTCTGTCTGCCTGCTTTCTCTGAGCTTTGGAGAAGTAGTTTCTACTTTCTAGTCTTCTGTTTCTAAGTGTAAGGACAAAGAGATCAGATAGTAAGTTATATGGTTTCTTTTCTTTGGTATTTGCATGAATATAAGTGCTGGAGTGCTTTGATTTGTATTCTTATTGAATAAGGCTGTTTATTCAATAGTCTTTTAAGCAATTGACCCTGTATTTTGTCACCTTAATACAGAGAGACCATTTGTATGTATTTTTCTTTCTTTTTATATAAAGCTTTCTTTTAAGACCTGTTGAAGTTTTTCTTTACTTCAGGGAAATTGAGTCTGTACTCACCAGGGAATTGGTGGGAGGAAGAAATCAGGGGAGATCTGTGTGTGTTGAATTTGCTAGCCTGATTTTGCATTTCCTCTGGGTGAAGAGGAAAGTGCTTTTTGTTTCCAGGACTGGGAACAGAGAGGGGGAGTCACTCTGTTTGGATTCAGAGAGCTTGTGTCTGTGTATCTCTCCAGGAGCACCTGGAGAGGGGAAGGGAAAAAGCATTATTTCCCTTTGTTGTGAGACTCAAGGGATTTGGGTCTTGGGGTCCCCAGGGAAGGTTTTTCAGGGGGACCAGAGTGCCCCAAAACACTCTAATTTTTTGGGTAGTGGCAGCAAGTACCAGGTCCAAGCTGGTAGCTAAGCTTGGAGGTTTTCATGCTAACCCCCATATTTTGGACGCTAAGTTCCAAATCTGGGACTAAGGTTATGATAAGCCCAAAGTACTAGATTTGATTACCAAGGGCAGCCCCCCAAGTTGACTGAAGTAGAGGAGCAGGATTGGGTGAAGCAAACACCTATGTAAATGAGCTGTCTGTGGTTGTTGGTGGGATAGTCAGCAGGGATATGATGCAAGTGTTGTATTGGCAGCATTACAAGGCTTACAAGTATAATGCGGTTACCTGCACTGCATGCTTTTATCTGTCAGGTAGTCCCAAACACCTAATAATAAATTTGTGACCTGATTAAAATCATACGTAATATCTCATGTTCTTCTTTTGGTATAGGCAGACAATTAGATATACTAGGGTAGCCAGAAAACCATAGGCCACATGCTATGCCCGAGTAGCTAGGGAGGCAATGGGGACATATGGGGGAACAGAAGTAAAGGCTAGAGCTAGATGATTTTTTCATACCGAATTTTCAGTAAAAAATGCAGATTCAGTGACACTGAAACATTTTGTACATTTGTGTTGGCTATGCTGATTTGTTTTGGTTGGAAAACAAAAAGAAACTAAAAATAAAGAAGAATCCCACAAATATTGACACTGAAATTTTAACAATTAAATGTTTTGATTCTTTCCATTTGAAGTAACTATTTATTTCATTTTTTAAAATAAAATTAAAAGAAAACTAAAATGTTTTTAAAAGCTCAAAATCAAAATGGGATACTTCATTTGACCAAAACAATTTTTTTGACATTTTGATTCACCAAAAATTTGGAAATTTTTCATTTTCAGTTCAACTGGACACAAAATATATATTTCAATTATACGGAAGTGCCAGGAAGATGAAACATCTGTTACACACACAGCTCTAGTGGAGACTCTCTCGCCTACAGAATGGAGAAGGAAAGAAATAGGTACATTCATGCTGGAAGGACATAACTACTGGGGTCCCGCAGGGTTCAGATCAATATCTTCATCAACTATTTAGATAATGGCATAGAGAGTACACTTATAAAGTTTGCAGATGATACCAACCTGGGAGGAGTTGCAAGTGCTTTGGAGGATAGGATTAAAATTCAAAATGGTCTGGACAAACTGGAGAAATGGTCTGAAGTAAATAGGATGAAATTCAATAGGACAAATGTAAAGTACTCCATTTGGGAAGGAACAATCAGTTGTACACATATAAAATGGGAAATGACTGGCTAGGAAGAAGTACTGAAGAAAGGGATCTGGGGGCCATAGAGGACTACAAGCTAAATATGAGTCAACAGTGTAACACTATTGCAAAAAAGGCGAACATCATTCTGGGATGTATTAGCAAGAGTGTTGAAAGCAAGACATCAGAAATAATTCTTCCGCTGTACTCTGCACACATTAGGCCTCAATAGGAGTATTGTATCCAGTTCTGGACCCCACATTTCAGGAAAGATGTGGACAAATTGGAGAAAGTCCAGAAAAGAGCAACAAAAATGATTAACAGTCTAGAAAACATGACCTATGAGGGAAGGTTGAAAAAACTGGGTTTGTTTAGTCTGGAAAAGAAAAGACTGAAAGGGAACATGATAACAGTTTTCAAGTACATAAAATGTTACAAGAAGGAGACAGAAAACTTGTTCTTCTTAACCACTGCTAATAGGACAAGAAGCAATGGGTTTAAATGGCAGCAAGGTCATTTTAGGTTGGACATTATGAAAAACTAACTTTCAGGGTGGTTAAGCACTTGCTTAGGGAAGTTGTGGAATCTCCATCATTGGATATTTTAAGACCAGGTGAGACATACACCTGTTAGGAATGGTCTAGATGATACTTAGCCCTGTCATGAGTGCAGGGGCCTGGACTAGATGACCTCAAGATCCCTTCCAGTCCTATGATTCTATGATTCAGATAACAGGGGATCCCTGTTCTCACCTGTGCACAAGCATGCAGGGTGTCCCCAACAATTTTAAATTTCATCCCATATAGGGAGCAGTCACAGCTGTCAAGTAATCACCCCAAATACTGTCCTCCATTCCACAGGGTAACCACACTGGGTACGTCTACACTGCAACAAAAACCCAAGGTTAATAGAACTTCAGTTGGCAGACTCTGGGTTTGTTAAGCTAGAGCTTTAGGGTCTATACTCATTTGTAACCACAGGTTAGGAATTATTGAACCCTGGATCACAATCTGAATCTCCAGCGTCTCCACTGCATTATACCGAGTCCCACCACCCATATCGTATACTTTCAAGTGACATCCCAAAATGTGGCCACTTTAGTTCTCTGTTTGTGGTACAGTGTGGGAAATCTTGACTGTCCACCAAACGTGACTATGCAAAGGACAAAAAACTTGGCCCAGGGTATTGTGGGAAGCTTTTGGAAGACTCCTAAAGCACAAATCCAGTGAGGCTGCATCTACATTGAAATCAATAGGGCTTGAACTATAGCTTCTGGCTTGACTCATACACAGACTCTTCACACTCATGGGGCCCAGTTTCTGAGACCTGGGTTAAACTGATTTGTGTGTAGACAGAAGGAGGGTTAGGCTTGAGCATGAATTTGAATACTGGGATTATACTTCAGTGTAGACACACCCATTAGATCACTGGAACTGCCACAGAGGAGGGGTCAGCATTGGCCCCAGTATGCATGAATTACATTGCAATGGCTCTCATTATGAATGAGTTCTTTGAGATCTGAAGAATTTGACAGTTTGGGTTTGGTTTGTTTGGATTTGAATTCCTTGAGTTAACAAATTTGCAGAAATTTCCATCAAAAACCATGATGTCAGCTCCAGGGTTAAGATTTTCAAAGCCAACCAGGAGATTTTACCGCCTCTTCTTGATTTCAATGGGAAATTGAAATTATGTTGGTTAGTTCTGTATTTGTCTTTGAAATATTTCAACCAGCCCATGTACTGTGTTCAAAAACAGCAAACCTGGCCCAGAGTTGGCTCACCTGGTTTTAAGTGACAGCAAACCTGGCCCAGAGTTGGCTCACCTGGTTTTAAGTGACATATGCTCCATATTTACTAGGTCACATGTTTTAAAACAGTATATTTTCATCCCAAAGATGGCTGACAATATTTGTTGCTATAGAAGAACATTTAAATACCTGTTGCACTTGCTGAAGAAAACACTGAGATTTTTAAACTAGACAGTTCATGTAGATTAATACAGTATATTGCACTATTTCATTCAGCTCAAAGTCTGAGTGCAAACTGCATATACATAACAATTTAGGTAAGGCTGAATAGAACCCCAAGCTTCACATTCAAATTTACATCCTATCCAACACTCCTTAACTAATTCACTTATAACCCACTGTCAATTCTTCTTCTCACTGTAACTTACCCACAAAATGAATATTCCTGAATGGATTTGCTTTTATCTTTTTTATTTGAATCCATGGACCTTTTTTGAAGAGAATAGCCACACCCAGGAGTTTTTACTCAGATTGATGAGACTTGTTTGTATTTGTTACCCAAAAAGGTGCCTTTCTAATCCAAGGAGTGGATAACTTAAATGGCAAATAAGCCATCCTGCATCCACTTCTTCTGAATCGGATACACTTAAATAAGAATAAGGAAGTTTGATGCCAGTAACCATGAGCCACTGGAACTTTACATAGTAAGGACTAGCTTCTTAGAACATAGCAGTGGAAGGATATTAGATTTCAGGAAAAGATATAATTGCAGAGCCCAATTGTGACGCTGGCAGACCAGGTCATGTCAGAGTGCATTCAGGTCAATTCACATGTGTATTAGTATAGATCAAAGCAATTAGTATTTTGGGTTTTTAAATTTAATAAAACAAATGGGATATTACATGCATTGTTTTCAGTTATCTGTTCCTGATATAATGTAATAGCTAACATTTACATTGTATATACCCCTGTAATTAAATAACTCATCAGACATCAAAGAGGACTTTGAGAATGCTAATTAAGGACTTTATCATAAAAGATGCTAATTCCAAAGCAAAAAGGCCATTATGTGTGATGACCTGAGGTCACAGACTCAAAGTGCATTCCTCACCTATTGTCATGAAAGGAAAAGCCTACCTGGGTAGAGACACTGTCAACTGGCTTTCTGTGTGAAGAAGCTATACATATGGATTCAAAGAAAGATCCTTTTTCTCTGGACTGTTACAGGGAAGTGCACCAGATGCAAAGTGGAGATCCCAAGAGACAATCTGGGTACCCTGAAAAGACTTTTGGGAAACAAGCAGTTTATTACATCACTGCCACCATCTGGAGTTACAAACTGTGATTCACCTTACATATGTTTTATCTGCTTTAATGTCTCAATAATTTTCATCTCTTTTCTTAGCTAATAAAACTTTAGTTAGTTTATTATAGAAGTGGCTGCCAGTGTTGTCTTTGGCATAATATCTGGAGTAACAATTAATCTGAGGTAAATGATTGGTCTCTTGGGACTCGGAGCAACCTGACGTGGTGTGATTTTAGGTTTAAGTAATCTTTAATCACAAAGTTCAGTTTGTCTGGGTGACAAGATAGACTGGAGAATCTGAGGGGACTGTCTGTGACTATGTTGTAAGACTAGCATAGTGATAAAGGAGTTCTCATTTCTTACATGTTTGGTGAAATCTAATTATAGCAATTGGGTGTCTGTCGTTGTTTTCTGACAGTCTGCCCTGAGGTAGGCACTCTCAGTTTTGAACTACTCCAGACAGCATGATACCAGGTACAACCTTGCTGCAAGGCCAGAGCTAGTGTGAAGACACAGAGATTTCCCCACAGCAGGGCCGCCCAGGGGGGAGGCAGCAAGTGGGGCAATTTGCCCCAAGCCCTGAGCCCCACAGGAGCCCCCATGAGAGTTTTTCAGGGCCCCAGGAGTGGAGTCCTTCACTCACTCCAGGGGTCCTGGAAAACTCTAGTGGAACCCGGGCCCACAGACCTTCTTCCACTCCGGGTCTTCGGTGGTAATTCAGTGGTGGGGGGGTCCTTCTGCTCTGGGACCGCTGCCAAAGTGCCCCAAAGACCCGTGGCGGGGGGTCCTTCTGACCCGGGACCCGCCGCCAAAGTGCTGGGTCTTCGGCGGCAATTTGGCGGCAAGGGCCCCCTGCCGCCAAAAACCACAGGCCCCTTGAATCCTCTGAGCAGCCCTGCCCCACAGAAGGCTTCCTGTTGATCTCCCCAAATCAGCCATGTTTGGGTATTGATTCTCTCTTATTCCTCTGGAAGGGTAAATCTTCTCCCCACAAACAAAGTAAATTTTAGGAAGAAACCCTAAAAGTAGATCACTGGATGTTTTCTCCTTTGAGCTTTCTTCCACAAGATTTAAAACATACCAAAAGTGAGAAAGAGATCAGGACACCAAATGAGAATACAGAGTCAGTTGTGGCTGTTAGGGAAAACAATAAGGGCAACTAAAAAAGCAGAGTGAATCAATGTTAGCTAAAGAGCTCAAGAGAGCTTAGGAGAAGGGATTTTACAAAGATAGCAGGAGAAAAAATGTTTTGAGATAAAGAGGACTGATTAATAAGTGGAGAATTTAAATTAATGACAACAAAAAATCAGTGAGAATGAACTCTTAATGATCTTTAATAAAAAAAGAAAGAAATGAAGTCTGGATAATTAGGGAGTAATGAAACCTTGTAAAATAGCTATTGATGAAGAGTGGATAAAGGAATACTTGAAAATTTTGAACATATACAAGTCAGCTTGGTACCAATAATACATCATAGAATCATAGAACTGGAAGGGACCTCGAGAGGCCATCTAGTCCAGGCCCCTGCACTCAAGGCAGGAGTAAGGATTACCTAGACCATCCCTGACAGGAGTTTGTCCAACCTTGCTCTTAAAAAAAATAAACAATGATGGAGAGTCCACAACCTCCCTAGGCAATTTACTCCAGTGCTTAACCACCCTGATGGTTAGGAAGTTTTTCCTAATATACAGCCTAAACCACCCTTGCTGCAATTTAAGCCCATTGCTTCTTATCCTGTCCTCAGAGGTTAAGAAGAACAATTTTTCTCCCTTAACCTTTTATGTACGTGAAAACTGTTATCATGTCCCCTCTCAGACTAAACAAACCAATTTTTTTTCAATCTTCCCTCATAGGTCAGGTTTTCTAGACCTTTAATCATTCTTGTTGCTCTTCTCTGGTTTTTCGCCAGTTTGTCCAAATCTTTCCTGAAATGTGAGGCCCAGAACTGGACACAATACTCCCGTTGAGACCTAATCAGCTTGGAGTAGAGCAGAAGAATTACTTCTTGTGTCTTGCTTAGAATAATTCTGCTAATACATCCCAGAATGTTTGCTTTTTTTGCAACAACGTTGCATTGTTGACTCAGATTTAGCTTGTGATCCACTCTGACCCGTAGATCCCTTTGCTTAGTACTCCTTCCTAGGAGGTCATTTCCCATTTTCTTTGTGTGCAACTGATTGTTCCTTCTTAAGTGTAGTACTTTGCATTTGTCTTTATTGAATTTTATTCTATTTACTTCAGAACATTTCTCCAGTTTGTCCAAATTATTTTGAATTTTAATCATCTTCTACAAAGCACTTTCAATCCCACCAAACATGGTATTGTCTGAAAACTTTATAAGTGTACTCTCTATGCCATTATCTAAATCATTGATGAAGATATTGAACAGAACCTGAGCCAGAACCAATCCCTGTGGGACCCCACTCATTATGCCCTTACAGAATAACTGATAACTACTCTCTGGGAACTATTTTCCAAACAGTTATGCACCTACCTTATAGAAGCTCCATCTAGGTTGTTTTTCCCTAGTTTGTTTATGAGAAGGTCATGTGATATAGTATCAAAAGCTTTATTAAAGTCAGGATATACCACATCTAACACTTCCCCCCATCCACAAGGCTTGTTACCCTGTCAAAGAAACTGTCAGATTGGCTTGACTCAATTTCTTCTTGACAAATCCATGCTGACTGTTATTTATCACCTTATCATCTTCTAGGGGTTTGCAAATTGATTGCTTAATTATTTGCTCCCTTATCTTTCTGGGTACAGAAGTTAAGCTGACTGGTCTTTAATTCCCTGGGTTGTCCTTGTTTCCCTTTTTATAGATGGGCATTATGTTTGCCATTTTCCAATCTTCTGGAATGTCTCCCTTCTTCCATGACTTTTCTATAATTGCTAATGGCTCAGATATCTCCTCAGTCAGCTCCTTGAGTATTCCAGAATGCATTTTATCAGGCCCTGGTGATTTGAAGACATCTGACTTGTCTAAATAATTTCTGACTTGTTCTTTCTCTATTTTAGACTCTGATCCTACCCCATTTTCACTTACATTCACTATGTTAGATCCAATCACCACTAACATTCTTGGTGAAAATGAAAACAAAGAAGTCATTAAGCACCTCTGCCATTTCCACATTTTCTGTTATTGTCTTTCTCCCCTCACTGAGTAACAGGCCTACTCTGTCCTTGGTCTTCCTCTTGCCTCTAATTGCTTCTAATATGATTGAGAGTGCAGATGGAGATAGATAAGAACTTGTTCAGATTCCAATAGAAGTCAATAGCAGAGCTAATCAATTTCAATGGGAGCATGATTTGGCCCAAATTTGCCAAATCCTGGGAGAATGTTCTGGAAAGTTATATAGGACTAAGGCAGTGTTTCTCAAACAGGGGTCACAGCTTGTGTAAGGAAAGCCCCTGGTGGGCTGGACTGGTTTGTTTACCTGCCTCATCTGTAAGTCTGGCCAATCGCTGCTCCCACTGGCTGCAGTTCACTGCTCCAGGCCAATGGGGGCTGCTGTAAGTGGTGCAGGCCGAGGAACATACTGGCCACTGCTTCTAGCAGCTTCCATTGGCCTGCAGCGGCGAACTGCGGTCAGTGGGAGCCACGATCTGCTGGACCTGCGGATGGGGCAGGTAAACAAACCAGGCCAGCCTACCAGGGGCTTTCACTACACAAGCGGCAACCCAGTTTGAGAAACACTGACTAAGGAGATCTGTTTAGACTAGATAAAAATAAATGTCACGGATGCCTTAGAGAGGAAAATAATAATCCTGGATATTGCTGTTCTAAGTCCTAATAAACTACAAGAAATATTAAGAGAAAAAAAATCAGAAATCAACTAGATAATAGAATCATGAACGATAGGATTGGAACAAAGGATCAATAGGCACTATATGAAAAACAAACCTCTATTCCAGCAGCATATTGTTCAGTGATCTGTTGTGTCCTCCCACATCCTCTAGGTTAACCCTTTATATGGGTTTTTTCCCCAATATGCTTTTCTGGAGCGGGCCTTCAGAACTGCAGTCGATTGAGTCTGCCAGACTTAACATGCCCATTTTGCACTAGCAGTGACTAGCTGCATCTTCTTTTCCTATTGCTAAATGTCTCTCTCTACCCCCACCTATTTTTAATTTTCTTTTTGTTCCACAGATGGTTTTCTTAAAAAGAATGGTACAATTTATTTCTTTAATCTTAATTAATTTTGTAATACTATTTTTCAATTATAAAGCACAAAAGGTATAATGTATTTAAGTAAAGTATTTGATACAATCTCGTTCATAATATTCCTTTTAAAATTAATTTCTGTTGGGTCTGGCTTGTAAAAGAGCAGTGCCATGTTGAAACTCGCTTCAGTGAACCAAACTGTAAACTCTGTATATAGACTCATAGACTCATAGACTCATAGGTCAGAAGGGACCAATATGATCATCTAGTCTGACCTCCTGCACAAGGCAGGCCACAGAACCCCACCCATCCAATTTTATAACAACCCCTATCCCAGGACCGAGTTATTGAAATCCTCAAAATTGGTTTGAAGACCTCAAGCTGCAGATAATCCACCAGCAAGCGACCCGTGCCCCACGCTGCAGGGGAAGGCGAAAAACCTCCAGGGCCCCTGCCAATCCGCCCTGGAGGAAAATTCCTTCCCGACCCCAAATATGGCGATCAGCTAAACCCTGAGCATGTGGGCAAGACTCACCAGCCAGCACCCAAGAAGGAATTCTCTGCAGTAACTCAGTTCCCATCCCATCCAACATCTCCCCGCAGACCATTGAGCAGACCTATCTGGTGGTAATCCAAGATCAATTGCCCAAATTAACGATCCTATCATAACATCCCCTCCATATACTTATCAAGCTTTGTCTTAAAGCCAGAAAAGTCTTTTGCCCCCACTACTTCCCTCGGAAGGCTGTTCCAGAACTTCACTCCCCTAATGGTTAGAAACCTTCGTCTAATTTCAAGTCTAAACTTCCTAATATCCAATTTATACCCATTCGTTCTCGTGCCTACATTAGTACTAAACTTAAATAATTCCTCTCCCTCTCTAACGTTAACCCCCCTGATATACTTATATAGAGCAAGCATATCCCCCCGCAGCCTTCTTTTGGCCAGGCTAAACAAGCCAAGCTCTTTGAGTCTCCTTTCATAAGGCAGTTTTTCCATTCCTCGGATCATCCTTGTAGCCCATCTCTGAACCTGTTCCAGTTTGAATTCATCCTTCTTGAACATGGGACACCAGAACTGCACACAGTATTCCAGATGGGGTCTCACCAACGCCTTATATAACGGTACTAACAACTCCTTATCCTTGCAGGAAATACCCCGCCTGATGCATCCCAAAATCGCATTTGCTTTTTTAACAGCCGTATCACATTGGCGACTCATACTCATCCTGCTATCAACCAGTACCCCAAGGTCCTTCTCCTCCTCCGTCGCTTCCAACTGATGTACCCCCAACGTATATCCAAAATTCTTATTATTAATTCCTAAGTGCATGACCTTGCACTTTTCACTATTGTATTTCATCCTATTTCTATTACTCCAGTTTACAAGATGGTTCAGATCTTCCTGAATAGTATCCCTGTCCTTCTCCGTGTTAGAAATACCCCCCAGCTTTGTGTCATCCGCAAACTTTATTAGCACATTCCCGCTCTTTGTGCCAAGGTCAGTAATAAAAAGGTTAAATAAGATCGGTCCCAAAACCGATCCTTGAGGGACTCCACTAGTGACCTCCTTCCAGCCTGACAGTTCACCTTTCAATACGACCCGCTGGAGTCTCCCCTTTAACCAGTTCCTTATCCACCTTACAACTTTCATATTCATCCCCATCTTTTCCAATTTAACTAACAGTTCCCCATGCGGAACCGTTTCGAACACCTTACTGAAATCTAGGTAAATTATATCTACCGCATTTCCTTTATCTAAGTAATCCGTCACCTTCTCAAAGAAGGAGATCAGATTGGTTTGACACGATCTACCTTTAGTAAATCCGTGTTGCAATTTGTCCCAATTACCATTGACCTCTATGTCCTTAACTACTTTCTCCCTTAAAATTTTTTCCAAGACCTTACATACTACAGACGTCAAGCTAACAGGCCTATACTTACCCGGATCACTTTTATTCCCTTTCTTAAAAATAGGAACTACATTAGCAATCCTCCAGTCATACGGCACAACCCCCGAGTTTACCGATTGCTTAAAAATTCTCACTAACGGGCTCGCAATTTCACACGCCAGTTCCTTTAATATCCTCGGATGGAGATTGTCCGGGCCCTCCGACTTCGTCCCATTAAGCTGTTCAAGTACGGCCTCTACCTCAGTTGCGGTAATATCCACTTCCATGTCCACATTCCTGTTTATCATCCCTCCATCATCGCTAGATTCCTCACTAGTCTTATTAAAAACTGAGGCAAAGTACTTGTTTAGATGTTGGGCCATGCCTAGGTTATCCTTAACCTCCATTCCATCCTCAGTGTATAGCGGCCCCACTTCTTCTTTCTTTGTTTTCTTCTTATTTATGTGGCTGTAGAACCTTTTACTATTGGTTTTGATTCCCTTTGCAAGGTCCAGTTCAATGCGGCTTTTAGCCTTCCTCACTTTATCCCTACATGTTCTGACCTCACCAAGGTAGCTTTCCTTACTGATCCTGCCTTTCTTCCACTCCCTGTAAGCTTTCTGCTTTTGTCTAATCCCCTCTCTGAGTTGCTTGCTCATCCAGTTTGGCCTACAACTCCTGCCCATGGTTTTTTTCCCCTTTCTTGGGATGCAGGCTTCTGACAGTCTCTGCAGCTGTGACTTAAAGTAATTCCAGGCCTCCTCCGCATTTAAATCCACTAATTCCTCCGTCCAATCCACTTCCCTAACTAATTTCCTTAACTCTTTAAATTTAGCCCTCGAGAAGTCGAAAACCCTAATCCCAGATCTACATTTGTTTATCCTTCCATCTAGTTTGAACTGAATCAGCTCATGATCACTCGAACCAAGGTTGTCCCCTACCACCATTTCTTCTACGAGGTCCTCACTTCTCACCAACACCAAATCTAAAATGGCATCCCCTCTCGTAGGTACTTCAACTACTTGATGAAGAAATCCATCCGCTATCACATCCAGGAAAATCTGACCCCTATTATTCTTGCAAGCACTCGTCCTCCAGTCTATATCCGGGAAGTTGAAGTCCCCCATAATCACACATTTCCCCTTAGTGTTTACTTCATTAAAGACATTAAAGAGGTCTCTATCCATATCCCAATCAGATCCCGGCAGTCTATAGCACACCCCAAGCACTATCTCAGGGGAAGCTCTAGTTGCTTTTTTACCCAGTGTGATTTTTGCCCAGACAGACTCTGTCTTATCCATTCCATCGCTTCTTATTTCGCTACAGTTAATTTCATCATTGATGTACAAGGCTACTCCACCACCTTTGCCTTTCTTCCTGTCTTTTCTAAACAGCACATAGCCTTCAATACCCGTGCTCCAGTCATGAGTACTATTCCACCAGGTTTCGGTTATCCCTATAATATCTGGTTTCACTTCCTGCACCAGTAACTCCAGTTCCTCCATCTTGTTGCCTAGGCTCCTCGCATTAGTGTACAGACCTTTTAATTTTCGGCATTTGGCATCAGTGACATTCTTTCCCCTGTCGTGCAGAGACCTTCTACCACCAGCATCACCCGTTACTCTGGTTTTTACTCCACTATTCCTCCTTGGATCA
This sequence comes from Gopherus evgoodei, assembly GCF_007399415.2. Taxonomy (NCBI): domain Eukaryota; kingdom Metazoa; phylum Chordata; order Testudines; family Testudinidae; genus Gopherus; species Gopherus evgoodei. The sequence continues at coordinate 141,407,573 of NC_044323.1, forward strand.
ATTCTTGAGAGCACAAGGGTATCCCCTCTCACTTTGTTTACTTCCCTCTCCAGGTTATATTCCAGCGTGGAGATCTCTCGAACATCTCCCAACCATCTCCCCCAACTTTCTAGTTTAAAGCTCTCTTGATGAGGTCAGCAAGCCTCCATCCTAGAATTCTATTTCCCTCCTTGCTTAGATGAAGTCCATCCTGAGCGAACAGTCGTCTATCCGTAAACGCTTCCCAGTGACCGTACATCCCAAAGCCCTCCTTATAACACCACTCCCTGAGCCATCTGTTGATCGCCATAATCTTGTCACTCCTTCGTTGCCTCGCTCTAGGAACCGGCAGAATCCCACCGAAGGTCACCTGAGCCTCGATTTCTTTGAGCGTCTTCCCCAGTCTGGCATAGTCCTCCTTGATACAGTCCAGTGAGTAACTAGCCGTATCATTCGTTCCCACATGAAGGATAATCAACGGATTCTTTCCCGCTCCCGCTAAGATCGTATTCAGCCTCAGGTCCACATCCTGTATCTTAGCCCCTGGCAGACAGCACGCCCTTCTGTTCTCCTGATCAGGTCTAGTTACAGGCCTGTTTACTCTTCTCAGTAAAGAGTCTCCAATCATGTAGACTTACCTTTTCCTGGCGACAGTGCGATTCTGCGGTCTATCCCCCACAGCAGCTGGCCGCAATTCCTCTTGATTTGTATTCGCCCTTACAATCCTCCTAGGGCTCATACTTGGTGTCGCCTCCATTGACTCCTCCCCTCCTTCTGCAGGACTAGCTGCTCGCCTCTTCTTCCTCACCCTTTCTCCTTCAGCAGCCTGCTGTGCTCCATCTTCATTTTCCAACTCAGCAAACCTGTTCCTGAGTTCTATTTCTCCATCGCTGGCCCGTCTTTTCCTCTGCCTGGTTCTCCTAGTCACATGCTTCCACCGTCCACTTTCCTCACCCAGAAGCCCCTCCTCAGAGTCCTTTGGTCCTGCTTCTATCCGCTCGTCTGAGCTTGTCCCCTGTGCCTCATCATGTCTGTGTTCCATCATCTGCTCAAATCCCCTTCTAAACTCAACCAGAGTTTCCACTTGCATCTCCAGTCCCCTTACCTTTTCCTCCAGCAGCTCTATCAGGCGGCACTTCATGCAGATGAAACTCCTTTCAGGTGCCCCCTCCAGGACCATGTACATGCCGCAGCTACCGCATCCGGTCATCCTCAGTGTGTCTGCACCTGCTACCTCCGCCTCCATCGTACCGTTCCAACTCTGTGCCTGGCAATCCATGTCTCACACTGCACCGCAGGCCACCAACAAACCATTTGAATCTGGGGGTATGGCAGCATCCCCAGTACCCCTTGTTCCAGCACTGAGGCAGTGAGGGCAGAAACATAATAAAAATAGAAGGTTTAAAAACATGGCCAGAAATCCCATCAAATAAGAAGCTGGTAAAAAAAAAAAAAAAAAAAGCAAAGTAATATATCTGAAGGAAAATCATTTCAACATATATATTCAGCCAGAAGGATAAATCTGCAAAACAGTAATTTAAAAAGAAATGTAGGGATGACAGTGGGCCAAAAAAATTTGACATGAGTTTGAAATTCGGTGAGGTGGAGAAATGGCCAATGTAAGTTAGGGTTTTATGTGGTTAAATACCATCTATGACCTTATCTACATCAGAGTTTAAAAATGTGAAGTTCACATGAATTAGCTAACAAGTGCTAACTAACATGTTTTAATAATCTAGTGCAGACAAGGTCTCTACCATATGCAAAGCTCATTGAGTTAAAGCCTAGGGAGGATCTTAGGTTTAATGCAACAATTTTAGCATGTGTTAAAATTATACACTTCCTTGGCTGCACTAGAATTTTAGAACATATTAGTAAGTATTAGCGAACACATGCTAACAACACAGGCCTATGTTGCATCACATAAGTGCAACTGTTTCTTTCTGTACTCCTATGAGGAAGAGGAAATAAATATATTTTTGCCCCTTCTTTGAACATCAGTGTCCCAGTGCTGACACTAGTATTGCCCTTCTGGCTTCAGAATTCTAGGGTCTTGAGCTTCCCGCTGGAGCAGAAATCAGTGACTCAAAGTCTGGATGTTATTCAGTGCCATTCACTTTATTTTAGGCTTGTTGCATCCCAGAGGCAGAAAACCCTGCCACTACCCCTTCCATCTCCCCCAAAAATCTGTCACTGGCCATGTCCCCCACCTAAAAAAGGGTCTTAGTGCTGACTATAGCTAAATATTATTAAAATGTTTTAGAAAACCATGTTATACACTCGGGGTGGCTCTAGGTATTTTGCTGCCCCAAGCACGGCAGGCAGGCTGCCTTCGGCAGCTTGCCTGAGGGAGGTCCCTGGTCCCGCGGCTTCGGTGGCATGACTGTGAGAGGTCCGCCGAAGCCGCAGGACCAGCGGACCCTCCGCAGGGATGCCAACAAAGGCAACCTGCCTGCCACCCTCGCAGCGACCAGCAGAGCGCCTCCAGTGGCTTGCCACCCCAAGCACACGCTTGGCATGCTGGTGCTTGGAGCCACCCCTGTATACACTCACAGGCACACAAATACACACACACACACAATATGTGTTATAATTTTCTTACTGTATCCTAGCATGGCACTCTCATCCAGCTACAGGGGTATGAATTGTAGAGCACTCTAATATGTCCCAAATAAAAAGCAAACAAACAAAGAAATAATAATAAAAAGCACATTAAATTTTAAACCACCTAGGCAATACCAAAACCAGCCAAATAGCAGCCCTATTTTGTTTACACGTGTACATCAGTCCTAGAACAGAAGCTGCACAGACAATATGTAACAATCCCCTCTTTGAAAAATCTTACATCATATACCAGTACCTGGTTCCAAGGAAGCTACTATGCAATGAGAACTGTTTCTATTATAGTGCCAGGGGTGAAAGCAAGGCAGTACGGGCTGGTACAGTGTACCGGTAAAAAGTAGCCGCCAATACCGGTCTGTACTGCTGACTTTAAAACGTCTTCCTAGTCACAACAGCTTTCTTTCACAGAACTTTGCAGAACCAAACTGCAACAATATAGCCTTTCTAAAACTTGATTGTATGCTCAAACAAACAAACAACCCTCCCTCCCCCCCCCCAAAAAACTTGGAAGACTGTGAATTACAGCCCCACCTAGTGACTTCTCCCTTAACAGTATATGAGGTATTAAATACCTCTGCTTCAGGGCATAAACCTAACCAGTAAATGGCTAGAATCAGGAAGAAACTTCTCTTTTGAGAAAGTTGTTTGACAGGTATCTGCTGTAGAGATTCTTGCACCTTACTCTGAAGCAATTGCTCCTGGTCAGTGTTGGAGACAAAATACTGTGTAGATGAATCACTGATATGATCAATATGATACTCCCTCTGTTCCTAATCCATTCACTATTGAGACTGATTTTGCACTTCATTAGACTGAGTGTGCAGCTATTGTAACCATTTAATATAGAACTGTACTAGTACATACTGTTCAAAAGTTCTTTATCTAGCGTGCTCATGTTTCAATATGAAAACAAAATACCCATTTTGGTCTAAAAAGATTTTTAATTTAAATTAAGTGTAAAAAACAGAGCAATGTGTGTGTTTCCTCTAATAGACTACAACATGACTTCTCTCTGAGAAGAGTGATTAAAAATGTAAACCTGAAGTACACAGAAAACAAAAAGACACAGGAAACAGACAAGAGTAACATGGCAAAATACAACACAAAACACTTTAGACTTCGTGAAGTAACTATATTATGGACATATGTATTATGTTACAAATGCTTCCTGAAAATAAGTCATTCTTCACTATCGTCTGGAATCTCTCCATTTTTAAGTGAAAAGGAAAGTACCATTCTCTCATTTTGTTGGCTTGACTAGAACCTGTTATAATTCAATGTGCAATTGCTCAATGTGGGCATTTAAAAATCTCAAACTTAGAACCTCCTCACAATGTCCTATCTCTCCATTTAAGCTTTAAAGTTAAAATGAAGCTGTTTGTTCTCGTTAACAAAGAGCAGTGGAGGCCATAGTGATTTCACAAAGATTAAAGCTTCTGAGATTTTGTTTTCCAAAGCTCATACAAAGAAAAATCCTATTAACTTCTTGTATTATTAATGTGTCGTGATATATTTGATTTCACAGATCGGTATTCATTTTCTGCTCTGTTTATAATTTTCCGAAACACAGTTATTGTAAATGCTAATAAGGTTTTTGTTAATGACAGGAATTTTGAGGACTGGGAAATAATAATTACCAAAAGATTTTGGTTCATGCATTTTAATGATGTAAATTTCAGTGTACCCTATTAAAGCATTCTGCTTAGGAATTATCTAAAAAATTGTATTCCAGATGGTTTTGTTTTCTATTATAGAGCAAATTGTTCCAGCTGAAAGATGTTGCATATAAGAAGTAAGTAGTCATACATGCAGGTTATTTCAAGCAGTATTTTGCAGAACAATAAGTTGTGTATCTATTCTCTGCTTGCTAAGAAAACTCAATCACACTTCTTTTATGCATTTTCCGAATAGTACCAGATTACATGTGTTTTCACTATAAACTACTGCTGTAGATATTGTATGATAATATAGTTCTGTCTTAAATAGTTTAAAACCCAACCTGCCTAAACTCTGTCCTACTGCCAGAATAATTAAATAACAACATAATACGTTCTGTAAAAACCAAAAACAAATGTGTCATAATAAGATTCCACAGCTTTAGTAATTTTGAAATGTCATGTACAATTCATAAGAGGAAAAATATTTTAATATAGCCTGTTGATGCATGAGGTTTAGATACAGGATCGTTAGTTACAAAGCTGTACAAGAGAGCTGGTCAAACCCTGGTATGAAAGTATGAATTTCTATTGAATATCAGGCCTTCAATTTCATTAACTCTATTTAAACCCATTAGTTTTTTTCTGAATTTATAAAATTTTAGAGGTGACCTGAATGATTCAGTCCAGTATGCTTATTTGACACACTAAATGTCTGCCTTTGATGTAGCTTAATTTGTCTGGATCCTGTCTGATCTTATTTTTACGAAGTTTAGGTTACCCAGTCAGGTAAGAGAAACAAAATCAAAAGTGTCTGTACTGTTCTGTTTCTAAAATGACTTGTGATAAAAGAAAACACTGATACAGGATCTTAAAGGATCCAGTTTTTTAGTAATTTTAAGTGAAACTAATTAACAGAATTTCTGGTAAATACTCGGAAATTTAATTCTGTACTTGGAGAATAAGTATGTAAATTTGATGAGGATTTGCTAAATTTTTTTAATAAAAAAACCTGAGGAGACTGAATCTCTTCTTTAAGTATAACTTATGGATAGTGTGGGAGAGTGGGAATAAGCTTACCTATTTGCCTATACCTGGTTTTACCACTGATTCATTCTTGAAGTGGGCACTGGCTTAAACACACTGTGGCAATGTATAACTTTTTGCAAACCAGATATAATAATTGTCCGCCATACAGAAGTGATGCAAACATTAATGAATGGATTTAAACACATCACAAAATCTAGGGGTGAAAGTCGCTAAGTAATTGGCCATACATTAGGCAAAATATTTAACCCTTCATATAGCAACATTATTTTAACGTGGAAAGGAAAGCTTTTTATCTGCAAAAGCTGTATCTTACTTTTACAGTAAGCAGACAAAGATCAGATAATGACCTCTTTTACACCTTCATTACAACAAGATTTTTTCACAGTGTTTGCCTGCAGCAAAAATATGCTCTTGTGTCTTCAATCCAGACCTTTGTAAGCTCTTCCAGTAATAGGAAAAATCAAAATGTTAGTTCCAGAAGCTTTTTACACCATAACATTGGGTTTAAAGAGTGCAGAAAGTCAAAGGACTGGTGTCCTGTCAAAAATATTTCTCTCTATCTTAGCACAACAGACTTTTCAAAATTGTCTTTTGAATTTGAAGTTACACAGAATGGGCCGTGGTAGTGCCCAATAAACATGGGCTACATCTTCCCACTTGTATCAGTCATCAAACAGAGATTTAATGCATGCCTGCCATGGAGACATATACTCTGTGCCCAAAAGATACAGTGGAAATGTATAACAAGGTAGCTTACTACTGGTGTGGAATAGGTACAATTATTTAACAGTGGAGATTTTGGGCCTGATTCTCCACAGCTGTCTACATTGTGCAGTCATTTACACATGTGCAAAGTGAGTGTAAAATGATAATTATTTTGCACTCATTTTTTAGACAGTTAGACAACTACGTGTTCCAGGAAGATGAGAATCAGATGCAAAAGATCACAATGTAATTTTAACTAAATTAAATATAGATGGAAAGTACTCTATATTTAAAGAAACCATCGAGTTATACCTACCATAGGTACTAGAACTAGAGGTGCTTGAGAACCTTCTGGCTTGAAGTGGTTCTCATTATACACAGGGTTTACAACTTGGTTAAATGGCTCTGAGCACTCCCACTAAAAAAAAAAAATGTTCCAGCGTTCCTGATACCTACCACAATCCACTTTGGGAATGAGTATGTAATAACTGGAAGGACCCACCTCTAGGAGGAATTGAGTATAGAACACTGATGAGATAGGAGAAGGGAAGGTAAGAATAGAAATACAACTTAGATTGAACAGGTCTACAAGATATAGTGAAAACTTTTTTTTTAATTGCATGCAGTCCAAAACTGACTTATGAAAAGGGGACATAGAGATGAACATGTTGACATGGGCTGCTGAATTGTGGGTGAATTTCACCCAAGTGCAAATCATCACATAATTCTTAGCATGAGCCAATGTGGTCTAGAGACTTAGCCAGAACTCAGAAGGCATAGGCTGAATTCCTAGCTTTACCTCCTATCTGCCATGGGCAAATCAGTTCACCTTTCAATTTCCCCTGCCACACTGTGTGTGTTTTGTCTATTTAGATTGTAAGTTCTTCTTGGTGAAGATTGTTTCTCATTGTCTATACAGTATCTAGTACTGATCTTGGTAAAGGTGTTTAGGTCCTACCATTAGACATATAAATAATAATTAAACTTTAGTGGTGCATACCATCGTATGTGCATCAAGGTGAGTTCTGCTCAGTGTGACTATATTGTAGGCATTTATAATACCTCTGGAAAATGTTATGTATGGTTCTGTATGTTTTTAAATGGGAAAACTGAATGAATAAAAAAGAAGTTAGAAAAATAACATTCATAAGAAAGGAAGCAGGGAAGATACCTTTCTTTGGTGTTTATTTGGACTTTTCTGTGAGATTCACTCCTATCCTATTTATATCCCATCATACTCTTCTTAGCTCAAACCTGTGCTGCAGCATTATAGAAGATATTTTGTGAGTTTTTTTCTGCTTTCTCTGAGAATGAATATCATAAATTCTGCTGGTTATAATGCTTGAACACTTGGAGTGGGAGGATCAGCAGTGAGTGTATTCAGAACTCTGTAAACTGTGCTGCAAGTGGACTGCAATGATTAAAGAGACATTGAGATTCGCCAAGTGTCTTGAAGTCAGATCATGATTTCACAAAACATGCATTTTCCAGAGCCAGGATTATATAATTTAAAGCTAAAAGTGTACTTTTTGAATAAATCACATAGAGTTGTAATATCTGATTGCTTTCTCAGCTTCTGGATGATCTGCTTCCAGAGTTGGGGGAGGTTTAATTAAATATTCAGATAAAAATGTGGAACTTCCTACTTCTAATAATTGTGTGCTGTTTGCTGAATTGGCAGGTCTAAGTCTTATCGCCCCCACTCTTTAAACACTGTTATCTAATCTTGCATAAATTGATACAAAATATTTTGAACTTTTTATCACAAATATTCTTCAGGGCTAGATATATGTAGATTTGTTTCAAATGTTATTTTGACCATTTAGAAGGTCAAAATTGTATATTTTATTTTATTGATATTATATATTCTTATAGTTGAAGATAGCAGTACAGTGAAACAAATCTGCTTGACATTTTAAAATGTTAACCAGTGTACTTTATTGTTTAGTGTAATGGATAGACTTGCCAAGAAATACCGGTAAATTTTATTTTTACTTACTTGAGCAGGGATAGTGCTGCATGAATAATAATATTTTACTGAAAATTTACAATGTTGAAGACTATTAGGTAAAAAGATTGCTTACTAATAAAACTTACAAACTGGAATCCTATACACAGTATTTAGGATCCAGATTTTGCCTAAAGAACACCAAATAACTGAAAGAAAGGTAAGCTCTGCAAAACAGGGGAACAATAGTCTTATAATAGGTGGCCTGGGGGCAGGGCCAGCGCTACCATTTAGGGAACATAGGCAATGGCCTAGGGTGCCAGAATTTTAGGAGGGCACTATTTTCCCGGGGGGGCGGCACGCGGGTCCGGTGGATCTACCACAGTCATGCTGGCGGATGGTCCGCTGCTGGAAAGGCTCCGGTGGAGCTGCCGCAGTCATTTCGGCGGATGGTGTGCTGGTCTAAAGGCTACAGTGGACCTACCGCAGTCATGCCTGCGGCAGGTCCACTGGAGCCTTTAGACCAGTGGACCGCCCGCCGGCGTCACTGTGGCAGCTCCACCGGAACCTTTCCAGCAGCGGACCGTCCACTGGCATGACTGCGGTAGGTCCACTGGACCCACGGGGAGTGGCAAAATGGCCGTCCACCTAGGGCGTCAGAAACCCTGGTGCCGCTCCTGTCATAAACAGATAGCTAAGGGTTAATGTCTCTTTCACCTGAAGCACCTGAACAGAGGACCAATCAGGAAACCGGATTTTTTTCAACTCTGGGAGGGAAGTTTGTGTCTGAGTCTTTTGTTTTCTGTCTGCCTGCTTTCTCTGAGCTTTGGAGAAGTAGTTTCTGCTTTCTAATCCTCTGTTTCTAAGTGTAAGGACAAAGAGATCAGATAGTAAGTTATATGGTTTCTTTTCTTTGGTATTTGCATGAATATAAGTGCTGGAGTGCTTTAATTTGTATTCTTTTTGAATAAGGCTGTTTATTCAATATTCTTTTAAGCAATTGACCCTGTATTTTGTCACCTTAATACAGAGAGACCATTTGTATGTATTTTTTCTTTCTTTTTATATAAAGCTTTCTTTTTGATACCTGTTGGAGTTTTCTTTTCTGGGAAATTTCAGGGAAATTGAGTCTGTACTCACCAGGGAATTGGTGGGAGGAAGAAATCAGGGGGAGATCTGTGTGTGTTGGATTTGCTAGCCTGATTTTGCATTCCCTCTGGGTGAAGAGGAAAGTGCTTTTGTTTTCAGGACTGGGAACGGAGAGGGGGAGTCACTCTGTTTGGATTCAGAGAGCTTGTGTCTGTGTATCTCTCCAGGAGCACCTGGAGGGGGGGAAGGGAAAAAGAATTATTTCCCTTTGTTGTGAGACTCAAGGGATTTGGGTCTTGGGGTCCCCAGGGAAGGTTTTCCAGGGGGACCAGAGTGCCCCAAAACACTCTAATTTTTTGGGTGGTGGCAGCAAGTACCAGGTCCAAGCTGGTAGCTAAGCTTGGAGGTTTTCATGCTAACCCCCATATTTTGGACGCTAAGGTCCAAATCTGGGACTAAAAGTTATGACAGCTTCTGCCTGGGGGCAGGCCAGGTAACCAGGGCCTGCTCTACCATTTAGACAGCCTAGGTAATCGCCTAAGGTGCCAGAATAATTGGTGGGTGGCATTTTGCTGGAGGGGGCTGCAGGCAGCTCCAGCAGAGCTGCCGCAGTGGTGCCTGCAGAGGGTCTGCTGGTCTGCGGCTACGGTGGAGCTGCCGCAGTCATGCCTGCGGACGGTCGGCTCCTCACGCGGCTCCTGTGGACCGCCAGCAGGCATGACTGTGGCAGCTTCACCGGAGCCACGGGACCAGCGCGTGGGGCGGCGAAATTGCCGTGTGCCTAGTGCGCTCAAACCCCTCGCGCCGGTCCTGCAGGTAACCCTTGTAAATGGCTGGATTGAAGCAAAAAGAGTATTCTCTTTTTTAGCGCTGAGTGAGGCAAGTGGAAGGAAAAAAACAAACAAACAATCTCTAGCCTGTAACCAAGGGTGGGCAGAGAAATTGCTTTTGTTTCTGATGTTTAGTTTGAGTTTTGTGTCTGAAGAAAAAAATTGTACCTGGAAAGATATGCGGACATGGTAGTGAGTCCTTCCTGGAAGATCCAATCTGAGTAAGAGGAAATTGACAGCTGCTAGCCTGAAGCTTGACAAGGCAGGTGGCACTGCTACAGGCCTACATAGTTGATACAGATATTTGTCTTCTCATGTTGTACAAATTTAGTAACATCTTTATGAGAATTACAGAACTCATTCAACAAAAAATCTTAACACAATTTCCAAATTACATGTAGCCTGGAAAAACCGGATAGATGAGTTGTAGGTGGTGAAGCTGGGGGGAACTAGTTGGTGCCTTTCTCCTTGTGATTCATGAAAGGCTTTGGGTGCCTTCATGCAGTCTGCCTGGGCCTGGGGATCCACCTGCTGTTATGCTTAGTGATTACTCCCTGAGGGGTTTGGTACTTGTCATTAGCAAAGCATTGTGAGAGACAGTCCAGGCTGGAGACTTAAGGGGGTACAGCTGTACCCCAGTTCCAGGTTGCACTATTAGTTAGGTCCATCAATGGCTATTGGTCAATATGGTCAAGGATGTAACCCCATGCTCTGAGTATCTCTAAACCTCTGACTACCAGATGCTGGGACTGGAGGACAGGAAATGGATCGCATGATAGTTGCATTGTTCTGTTTATTGCCTCTGAAGTACCTGGCATTGGCCACTGTCAAAAGGCAGGATACTGGACTATGTGGACAATTGGCCTGATCAAGTATGGTCATTCTTTAGTTCTTATGTACTTCTTTTGAAAGGGTAAGTACTTGGTTATTCTTGAAAATCAGCCTTCTCTATGGTATCTCATGTTGGGAATCTCAAATCACTAGTCACTCCTGAAAATTCTGGTCCATAATTACCTGATGATTTGGAAAGAAGGCCACTAAAACAGGGCCAAAGCTCACATGTGACTGAAAAATTAGCTGGCAAAACAAGGAAATAATTAACTGAAATATGTTAAGTCCATTTTCTAAATCAGCGGTAACCAAATTGAAAGGAAACACCTCTTTAAAAAGAAGTGGGATCATTGTTTTCCTAACACTTAAACACACTTTGTCTGCCTTTGTGGGGAACCCAAGATGTTGGTGCTATTGAGAGCTAATGTAAAAAACTTGAAGAGGAAACCATCTGCAGTATACAGCACGTTTTATTATTCTTACAAAACATAGGAACTGTGCTCCATATTTTCGAGTGCCATCTACCTCATCTATTAACTATTTACATATACATAGATCACTCTTTAACAAGAACAACGTATGTCTATTGACATATTAGGATTTTCTTGCTTCAGATCCAGTTTTAGTAAGTTATTGGAATAGAGGTGTATGAGATACACCTTCAGAGACTTTGAGCTGACTCTCAGGAAAGTTGACAGCATAATCAGTTTTGAGGCAACACCAAATTTATTCCTATGGTAGAAAATACAATATTTCTCTTTACATATTACATTGCATAACAGCAGTAAGTAAATGTATTTTGTTCTTTGTCTGCTTCTTTCTGAGCTTTGAGTATTGGCCACTCCCTGGGGCTGATTACCAGAGTGTGAACCAACGGTCTGACCTCATAATGTTAATCCTAGATTTCTATTTTATAGATTTAGAAAAGTGGCTACCACAATTCTGTATATGACCATGTGAGATTGTTACGCTGTACCCCTCACTCCCCAAGCCAGAAACACAATGCATATAGGAAACTCTGTACTGAGGGAAGCTGGTCTTCTGGATGGTTCGGGGTGACTATGCAGAGTCTTTTAGGGATTGTGTGCAGTTCTACTTCTACTGCTGGTTAGTGGCCATGATGGCGGAAATTGCTGAAGAACCTTATGAGTCTGTAGGGGAAACAACAGTAAACATAACCGGCTATCCTTTTATATGTGTACTTAAAAATTTTTTGTATTGTATCAGCTAGGAATGTCTAGTGGGACAGAGCTCACTCCCACGTGTGGAAGGCTTACCTCCATACCAGGTGTGATAGTGTCTCACAGTCTGTCTATGTAAAATGTGGGGGCCTGCCTATCTTTTTGAACCAGGAGCACGTTTTCAGGTTTCTGAAGGTTCTTTTTGCTTGCTGTCCTCCTCTCCAGAACACTTAGAAGCAATTGCAGTTCAAAGCAGATGAAAAGGAAGAGCAGGAGCCTACCTAAGGAACCTGCAGTAATTCAAATTGTGTGGTATTATCTAAAATTAAGGGTCTGATCTTGCTCCATTGGAAGCCAATGACCCAAACCCAGCTGACTCCCATTAAAAGGACCATTACGCTTCACCAGCCCCACCAACCAAAATATACCAATTAAACCAAAAGAATGTAAGGCAAATGTTGGAAGATTTGTGCCTCAAGATAGTACATTACATAGACTTTAAAAATGTCCTAAAATGCTATATTCTTGATGAAAAACCTATAATATAAAGGAAATGGCACAATTAGATTTATAAAAACACGTTCTTTCTTGCTTTTCTGGGGTGGAAAGTATAAGGCAATGCTCCATTTAGACACCTGGATTCGATGCAAGTTGTTACTCTAGCCCCAGATATTGGAGAAATTCAAAATCTCCTACAATTGCAGAGTAATAAAAGGAAACTGCACATCATTACTCAAATGGAAGTAAAAGTTTATTTGAACAAACTACAGATGATATTTCAAAAGATCCATATGAATTTATGGAAAGAAGCAATATGACCAAACTTACCTTGATCGAATCAACTTCACAACAAAATGAACAAAAATAATAATTAAAGGGAACAAATGTGCCATATACAATAATCAACAGGTTAACTTTTTTCTGGAATGGGAAATATTTGGGCAGCTGAGGTTGTGGCTTGTCCATGTAAATGAATGATTTTATTACTATTATCCTCCTCCTTGCTACCCATGCCCTTTCCATGGCTAGGCAGTAGCTAGCTCTAATGTGACTAAGCAGAGAAATAAGACCTTCAGTCCTTATGTGTGACTGTGTTAGGATTCCTCCTCAGACAATGGTTTTGGACATGAGGAGACGTATCATGTGAGTAAGAAGCTGCAGTTGGAGCCTTGAGTCTGCCCCACAATATTCTGTATAGTGAAGCTGAGCAGTGCGAGCAGGGAAATAAATATGTACCATCTAATAAAGTGCTGCGCACATTACTTGCCCTATGAGTAAATTAGGGGTTGGGGACAAATTGTGATCATGAGTCATAATTACAGCCTGCTTATACTCAGGATATTGAGAAAGGATTTCTCTAGCACTTAGAATTAACTAAAATCGCTTGTTCTGAGTTGGCTTTAGTTAGATTGGAAGCTCTAAGGAAAGGGATAATGCTAGCCATGTTTGTATATGGCCAATAAGGTCAAATTCTTTCCCCAAAGGAAGAACAAGAAATACTGCAAGCAAGGAAGATTTGATGCTTCTTCTGCTTTGCTTTAATAATGCAAAAGCTATAGATATTTGGAATTTGCTCATTCATTATGTCATTGTTCTTGGGGAAACTATGCTGGGAACAGTACTGAAAACAGACAACTACACTGTTTAAGGTTGCAGGTTTCATATTAACCAAGCCATTTCAGTGGAATTTTGTTGGATTCAAACCAGACCAAACTAATAGTTTCTATGTCTATAAATCTACAGAGGTTTACTTGAATCTGTGCCACTTACAAATCTTAGTAGACCTTTCAACAAAACCTGGGTTGACTTGATATTTTTAAAAAGATACCCTAAAACCAGAAGTTTTGAATTGCTAAATGGCACCACGGTAATGAGTTTTGTAATGCAGTTTCATACATCTAGCATTTAGGCTTTAATTGCACTAAATTATCAGTTAATGTTACAATCCTGGAACCTTAATGTATTAAGTAAGTAAAAAATCTAGAATTGCTAATTCCTTGTATTTTGTAGTAAACATGATCCATATTTCTTCCCCAGGAAGGAAAGCTTGTTATTTTTCTATTAATTCTTATTATCTACCTCCACACACTGTGCAATGCAATAAACAAATAAGAAATTATTTTCTTGCAAAAATACTTTTGGTCAATGGAAGCAAATGCTTGATTGAATAAAGCCTTTTGCAGATACCCAATTCACTGTAACCCCCCTTTCTGCCCCCCAGAAACATATACTTTATCTTCTGTACAAAGAGGGAAAAAAAGTAATCCTGTCACTAAAATACATATTTGATTTATTTCACAAAATGCATTTATCAGTTCATGTCACAGCAGAGCGCATTGATTCCTCCGTTTTGAGTCAGCATTTCTTGTACAAAAAAACCAAAACTCATTTTGTCTTTGAATCTTGAAATAAGAGACTTGACCAAATGTCAGAAAATTGTTTGTGTGTATTTTGTATTTAAAGTAATTTTTTTTCCACTTTCAAGAAGCCCCACAGTTGGGTCCACCATTCATCCTGAGAAGTGGGTTTTGGGTTTTGTCAGCAAAGTTCTCTCTTCTACATAGGTATTGGGCTACATTATCAAAACACAACGTATAGTGTATTAGCAACAATTTATTATATGCTTCAGTAGTAATTCATCTAAACAAACCTTTCAGTCACCAGGGGTGGGCCGTCCGTATAGGTGAACTAGGTGGCCGCATAGGGTGCCAAGTTAAATGGGGCACCAAATGCAAGGAGAAAAATCAAATTAAACAAATGGAAAAGATGAAAAAATACAAAAAAAAGTAATAACATTAACACTTAAAAGACTACTAAAGTGATGACATCACACTCCAGGCGGGTAACTATGAGGAAGGGGATTACTTTCCAAACAACCGGTGTCAGGTTATAATGTCGAAAAAGGTCATTTTCTTTCTGTGTAAATGCTGTAATTAACTGTTTTAATAGTAAAGTGAGCGTATGTTACTAATCATTGAACCTTTAAGCAGTGAAAAATGTGCTGGGATGGCTGCAATGTGGTTTAAATCACCAACCGTGTGGTGTGTCAGCCATCCTTAATGCTATAATGCTTGCAGTCAGGAGCACAGTATATAACAATATTCAAATGCCCCATGGCAGAAAGAGGAAAAAAGAAAATCCTCAGGAGCTGAGTATCATAAAAGAAAGACTGAGAAGAAGGACCAAGCAAAACAGCAGGGATCCTTCCTGAAATATCTTCTCTTTAATCCAAATAAAGATGGAAGCAGTTCACAGCATCCAGATGAAGGAATTTTTCTTGGAGAGGAGGTTAGCTCACATCCGCATGGAAGCAGTTTGGAACATCAAGATGAAGCTATATTACTTTGAGATGGGGATAGCTCACATCCACAAAAAAAGCAGTTTGGAAACTCAAGATGATGGAAACTTACTTCTAGATGAAGGGCAGCTCACAGCATCAGACTGATATGGAAGTGGAGAAAATGTATTCACCTTCTGAGACACATGCAGAAATTGAAGTAAATGAAGTAGAAGGAAGAGGAAGTTACAAACAAGTTACAATATGGGGACCCAGCTTCATGGCCCAGATGTGACGACAGCGTGCGGCAAATTCTCGTGGAAAATGGAACCGAACAAGTTCATGAATTTCCCTTCCCTAAGGATGGAAATAAAAGAAAATTCTCTGCTCAGCATTACAACAGGAAACTCATTAATGGGGAAGAAATTCATTGAAACTGGTTACAATATTCATTGTCGAAGGACTCTGTGTTTTGCTTTTGCTGGAAGTTGTTTAGAAATCAAGCAATTGGTACATCACTTCCTGAAAATGGTTCGAAGGACTGGAAAAACATCTGTTCAATTCTCTCTTCACATGAAAAGAAGTACAGAACATTTGGAAGGTTTTCAAAATTGGAAAGAGCTTGAATTATGATTGAAAAAAAAGATAAAACTATTGATGAAGAAAATTTATGTGTGTTCAAGGAAAAATATTGGCAACAAATATTAGAGTGTCTGATTGCTTTAGTGAGAGTTGTTGGTGGGCAAAATTTAGCATTCCGGGGCCATGGTAGAAATGAAAAATTATACAATCTAGGTAATAGAAACTTCTTAAAATTTGTTGAATACGTAGCTTTGTTTGATCCAGTCATGAAGAAGCATCCAGGTACAATAACTGATCATGAAACACAGATTCATTACTTAGGAAAGAATATGCAGAATGAACTGATTCAAATCCTAGTAAATGCCATTAAAAAGAAAATTGTGGAAGCTACCCATTCTGCAAAATACTTTTCAATAATACTGGACTGTACACCAGATGTGAGTCATATCGAACAAATGACGATGATCATTCATTTTGTGGATATGGAAAAGTCTGCAGACGAAGATAATGTTGAAGTGCTCATAAAGGAGCATTTTTTGGGTTTCGTACCACTGCAGGAGACGACTTGTGAATTTATGATTGAAACTAATCTACAAGAGCTTGAAACAATGTCATTATCTGTTGAAAACTTACATGGCCAAGGCTATAATAATGGGAGTAATATGAAGGGTAAAGACAATGGTGTGCAAAGGAGAATGATGGAAATCAATCCTAGGGCCTTTTTCATTCCTTGCAGTGCACATTCTCTGAATTTGGTTGTCAATGATGTTGCTAGATGCTGTTTCGAAGCAAGCAGTTTCTTTGACTTGGTGCAATGTGTTTATATGTTTTTCTCAGACTCAACATGCCATTGACAGATTCTAACTAGCCATATGAATTCTCTAACTGTGAAACCACTTAGGCAGGCAAGATGAGAGTGTCACACTGATGCTTTGAAACCCCTTCGCTATGAACTTGGAAACATTTATAATGCCCTAATTGAAATTTCTGATGATACTACCTTTACTGGATCATCTGGCAATACAGCACATTCACATGCAGAAACTCTTGCAAATGGCCTTTCCAAGTTCAAATTTGTGACTTCACTCATTTTGTGATATAATATCCATTTCGAGATTAACCTCACCAGTAAACAGCTTCAGGAAAAGAACTTGAACATACATTCTGCTATTCAAAAACTGTAGCAAATAAAATATTCCAGAGAAATTCAGAAGTGATGAAGGGTTCAAAAGAACACCAGTAGATTCTCTTGAGCTTGCTGAAGCAGAGCTACTTCACATTCAGCAAAAGAAACAGCAGCTAGAGTCAGTATTTATCTTTCTATGTGATATCCACAGCTTGCAAAAAAACCCAGCAAAACACATAACAGAATTATGGAATCGGCCTTGATTCATGAAAATTCAAAAGACATTTATGCTACATATTTGTGTAGTGAGCTTTAGGCTTTTTCAAGACAAATTAAGAAACATTCCACTCCTGAAGAATTACTGAAATTTGTTTGTGAAAATAAACTCACAGACAGTTTTCCAAACATCTTTGTAGCTCTACACCTTTTTTTAACGTTGCCAGTTTCGGTAGCTAGTGGGGAACGTAGCTTCTCAAAGTTAAAATTGATAAAAGCACATCTGTGTTCAACAATGGTGCAAGAGAGATGTGTTGGACTTGCCACAATGTCAATAGAGCATGAAATAGCTGGAAAACTGGATCTAAAAGAACTAGTGATTGAATTTTTAAAACTTAAAGCAAGAAAAGTCATGTTTTAAGAGCACAGAGTGTTTTTTATTCAGAGTGTTTTGTAAATACAGGTTAAAGTTCATTGAAGAGTTTTCCTATTTCTTTCTATTTTGATTGTGGTGATAATGGCTGTTAAAGCAGGATAGCGCAATGGATGATTTCTGATTTGTAATAATAAAAATTCTAATAAAAATGTAATGCATTTTTATTTGAAATTGGACTGAAATATCATCTAGCTGCCTTGTACAAATCTATTCTGAAAATTTCGTGTCTCTATTTTACCTGATCTCAGAAACATTGCTTGGACAAACGGAGGAACAACCTGAATAATTAAGCCTCTGATTAAAACAAAAAAACCACTTAAAAACATAAAAAGAAAAAAAGGGGGCAAAATGTTTCCCAGTTTACCAAATACTTCAGCCTAGATCTTCCTTTGGGGTTTGGGGTTGGGGGCACCAATTAGTTCACCTAGGGCGCCAGTTGCTGGAAGCTAGTCTAGGGCTGCCCCTGTCAGCTACTGAAACATGTTTTTGTTATCATTGTCATGTTACCAGGTTTTATTTTAGCATGTTATATAGTATTTGCATGTTTTTTCCTGACTTGGAAATACAGGCATTTTATTATAGATGGAGGGCCTCATCCTTTCTCAAAAATAAAAAATGGAAAGTGTTCCTAAGTAAGGACTGCATCGTTGGGCATGTAGATCACTAATATTTCTCTTTAGGAAGGGCTAAATGTTACTGCACATGAGGCATACTTCTGCAACCCAAAATTTCAGATTGGTATAGCTCTGATTACATTTAGGATGGAAAAAAGCTTCTCTATATTACATCACAATGTTCATTCTTATCATCAGGAACGTGAACATTCTTCATTCATTCTGCTTACTTTCCTAGGCATCATAGAGAATAAATATGTCTTATGATTTCCACATATACTGTTCTGCTTCTCAGTGTCATGGTAAATGATCCAACCATGGTGAATGATCTATCTTTTTTCTTTATAAGTCAATTCCAAATCTCTGATCTACTTCCTCATACCACTCTGGAGGCTTACAACAATTATTGCTATCATTTTGGTCTATCTTCCCAGCCTTTACTACAGGTACATTGCAGCTTCTGCAATGTTCTTTGAAAGGGTAGAACTCTTGTATCCTCCCTACACAGAGCCGGCCTGCTAGCTGGTTGGCAGCCAGCACACTCTGTGCCCCACTTGAGTAGGTTAGAACTGCAATTGGCATTAATGTACCATAATCCTAGTGCTCCCTGAGATAAACACTGTGAATAGACCCACAAAAGAGTCTGTGAACAAAGGGATGGGAGGAAAGCAATGTGTCCTTTCCTGGTGTTTGTGCACCCATGCATAGCTTGGCACAATCTGGTCCAGTATGCCTACGTGTGTTTATATATTTCCAGTACAGACACACATCAAAAATCATGCACTTATTGTATACTAGTCTCTTCTCCTCAGTATGACAATATAAACACATGAAATAGAAGTCCTCTTCCAGTAGACTGACCATAGAGAGAATGGAAATCAAAGCAAATATGGAATACTGCCTGTCATAAACAGAGAGTTAAGGGTTAATGTCTCTTTTACCTGTAAAGGGTTAACAAACAGGGAACCAAAAGACACCTGACCAGAGGACCAATCAGGAAACAAGATACTTTCAAATCTTGGTGGAGGGAAGCCTTTGTTTGTGTTTTTTGGGTTTTGCTTTGTTCTCTCTGGGTCCTGAAAGGGACTAGACATGCAACCAGGATTCTTGCCAATCTTCCTGCTACAGTCTCTTATATATTCAAAATAGTGAGTATTTAGTAAGAAAGGCGGTTATAGTCTTTTGATTGTTTTCTGTATTTGCAAATATGTAGTTTGCTGGAAGTATTTTAAATGGTATTTTTTGCTGGGGGGAGGCTTCTTTCTAGTGTCTATAAGCTGAAAGACCCTGTAACTTTTACCATCTAAATTACAGAAACACCTTTTACTTTTTTCTTTCTCTTTGTTAAAAGTTTTGCTTCTAAGACCTGTCTGATTTTTTTTTCTCCCTTGTTGAAGCTCAAGGGAATTGAGTCTGTACTTAACAGGGAAGGAGAAGGGAGGGGAGAAGGGTGGAATCCCTTTGTTTTAGATTCATGGAGCTTGAATCTGTCTATCTCTCCAGGAGCCCAGGGAGGGAACACCTGGAGGGGAAGGGGGGGGAACAAACCTGATTTCTCTGTGTTGCGATTCAAGGAGTTTCAAACACAGTGATCTTTCAGGGTAACCCTGGGAGGGAAAGCCTAGGAGAGGCACTGGTGAGGGAAAGAGTTTACTTTCCTTGTGTTAAGATCCAGGGGATCTGGGTCTTGGGGGTTTCTCCGGGCAAGGTTTTGGAGGGACCAGAGTGTATCAGGCACTCCAAGTCCTGACTGGTGGCAGCTATCAGATCTAAGCTGGTAATTAAGCTTAGGGGAATTCATGCTGGTACCCCAACTTTTGGACTCTAAGGTTCAGATTGGGGAAAAATACCATGACACTGCCTATAGATTGAAGATAGATTTGTCCTGACATGCTTATTCACCTGCAGCCCTCATACTGCTACTTTCTTTATGGCTGTATTACAATCACAAGTAATACATATAATGGAAAAGAGAGTCCAGTTTCATTGCTACCTATTATGAAATAGTGCAAACATAGCTTTTTAGAAAAAGTAAAGATTAAACACAAAACAGTAGAATGCAGAATGCTTTCAGTAACCTATCACCTTTTTTTAAAGCAAACTATTGTTTCTTCATTAATTCAGGGGTTCTCAACCCTTTTCTTTCTGAGAACCCCCCTCCCCAACATGCTATATAAACTCCACAGCCCACTGTGGCACAACAACTGTTTTTTGGCATAAAAAAGCCAGGGTCAGTGATTGGGGGTAGCATGTAGTAAACTGCCTGGGGCCCCATGCCACAGGGACCCCCACAAAGCTACGTTGCTCAGGCTTTGGCTTCAGTCCCAGGTGTCAGGACTCAGGGCCCTGGACTTCAGCCCCGTGTGGTGAGGCTTTGGCTTTCTCCCATGGGCCCTAGCAAGTCTAATGCCAGCCCTGCTTGGAGGCCCCCCTGAAACCTGCTCACCGCCCCCGAGGAGCCCCAGACCACTGGTTGAGAATCACTGATCTAATTTATCACTGTTAAATGGCCATGGAGTTTTTTTGTTTCTCTCTTTTAGTAAGGTTTTACTTAATAACTATAGAACCTTAATTATATACTTACTAGTACAGATATTCAGATTTTCATCTGTCAGATAGCAATCAGTATTTACACCTGTAAGGAAAATTATTCAGTTATCTTTTGCAAAAGTTTTGCATGCTATCAGTAATGTATTTTTCCTTTATCTCATTTAGAAGCTTCTTCATTCCATAGGGTGTGTGTGTGTGTGTGTGTGTGTGTGTTACAATTTAAGGCCTACATGGAACAATTGTGACGCCAAATTTTATTTTTTTATCTAATAAGGGAAGTCTCATCTTTTTTTAAAACAGTGATTATGTTCATTATGCTTTTCCTTGCTGCCTAATTAATCATCCATTGATTTTATTAACAAAACGCATTGTTGGGAATCAAACAGTATATATGCAAAAACTTGATTTCAGAAAAAAAGTACTTAAATCTGTGCAAATAATAAAAGTGGAATCTGTAATATCTTTCCAGTAATAACATAAAATAAAAGATAATTAAGGACAAAATTATTTGTAAAATGTACCTAGAATTTAATATGACTATTTTGTTGGAATTAAAATGAAACTGGTTTGTTAGTAAAATCTATTAATATTAATAACTGATTATAAAAACAGGCTTCTACCAGCAAAAAAAGGAAGAATACACAGAAATGGTTATATTTTCTTTATTTTTTTTCTCTCAGACTTGAAGCTGAATACTTTATCAATTTCTTGATGTGTGAGGAAGGCTTAACACCCAGTACTTCTCTCACTAAAGTATGGTAAAACTCCCATTAAGTTCATTAGGAGCAAGATGGTGCCCATACATACTATCTCTCCTTACAGAGAGACAGCCTCTGAAAAAATACCTTCTATTCTCAGAACTTCAAATCTGACCACATCCGTACTTGGCACTCAGTCCTCTAAGGCCACTTAATCACTTCTGTGAGAAATGAATGCCATCAACTCCTAATGACTTAATGCTCACACAAGCTCGACGCACTTTGCAGGATTGAGTCCTAGATGCAGAACACTGTGTAACAAAGTTCCTTGGCTTCCTCTATAAGTGAAATCAGAGAGGTGAGGGTGTGTTACTACCTGCTGCTAGACAAATTTGTGTATGCAGTTCTCTAGCACTACCTATTGATAAAAGGAGAAAAATTGAGGAGCTTCTTCCCTTCTGGGAGATACAATTTGCTTATATATCAGCGAACTTCCATAAAGTGCTCAAAGCTCTCTCATTCAGAGTTATTCTATGTCCCACTCACACAAACTGTGTGAAATATACTTTGTAACTGTACCTATGTGAAAGAAAGGGAGCAATTGTGTGAACAGAATAGAGTATTTAACAGGAAAATAACAAGGAGCCCAGACTGGGTAGCAAGGCTCAAGATGTACTGAAGAAAAGTGTAGAAATGTCTTTTGTGGTTTTCTCATTGCTTTGGCAACAAAGGCTCTAACGAAGTGCCTCAAATTCCATCAGGGAACTGGATAGGGTCTGGCAGTATTTGACTTGAGCCAAAGTGGTTGGACCACGGCACGGCAGCTGACTGGAAGGGAGCCAGCAGCCTGGTGGCAGCAAACCAGACAGGAATTGGTAACAGGTCCAAAGTAGCCCTATTTGGGCAGTGACAGACTGGACAAAGCCAATGTCAGCAAGCTAGAGCAATTCCACGCCTGAAGGGACCAGGTGAGGGAAGCACCTGCAACTACTTTACTGAGGTGGGGTTAGACTGGATTTGTGTGGCCAAAGTGTGGCTTCTTCTGGTAGCTGCATTTCTGGGTATGGGATGGCCAATTGGTTTCTTCTTTATCTGCCCAAATAAAATTGTCTGTGTTTCCAAGGTACCAAGACTCCTGTGTGTTTATGAGAAGAAGGAATTTGCCATTAAAGGTAACCAGGCCATTTAGATTTCCATTTATTAGAACTAGAAGTGTGAGTACAGCTCTACATAGGGACTTGAGCCAAACCCTTTGTTTTCAAAAAGGATCCTCCCTGTACTGAACCATGCAGTAAAGTGACACATAAATATGATGGTTTAAATCTGATGGTTGCTAACAGGGTTGTAACATATATTCACTCAGCAATGTGGACCTGAGCTTGTTTGTGTAGACCCCAATTGTCCGTGTCGACCCCAATTGCTAGAAAGGTTTTTAAATTTAGTTCTAATATTGGCCCATTAAAGGTGCTAGAAATAGATGCTAGAACCAAATTTAAAGTATCATGGCAATACAAATAATAATCTGAACAGGAAAAGCAGCTTCCAGAGACCATATGATTTTTAAAACTATTTAAACCATGATGCCCAAATGTTATGTTTTAATTTATTTCTAGAAAGAAGTTCCACCTCAATTCCCAGTGAACTGGGGATATTCATTTTGGATAAAATGGGAGCCTATTAGAGTTTAGGCCTTGATAGTTTAATTTAGTCTTTTCAGAGTTGAGCAAAATTTTAGGGAAAGACTGTAGTGGCTGACTAGGAAGTACTTGAAATATTACAACTCCACTCCTGTTTCCAGAACAGATGTAGCAAGCTTAGATAGCATTCAGACATTTGGATGCTTATCCAAACCTCTGAACTTTAACTTTAGTAATGAACAAACCTCAACATTATCATCTAGATATCAATTTTCTTAGAAGGTTGCATACTGACAATAACACACATTCACTGTTCATCTTTTTAAATTTTTCACTGAAATTTTTATTTTTTCCTTTACTTATGTAACTAAATGTTTCTAAAATGATTTGTCAGAGAGTGGTGCTTTGTAGACTGTCTGTGGTCATTCAATGATGCAGTATTTTGTACTTTGAATATATTTAAGCATTGTTATTTGAAAATTCAATTAACCTTAAATTCCAAACTCCTTTTAGGCATGTGTTCAATCACAACCTTAGAAAACTGAGTTGCCTTGAGTAAGAAAAAAAAAGGGCTAGTAGGAAAAAAGATAAATGGAAATTAAGAAGCTTGGAAAATGTAAAATGTAAAGGGTTCTGAACAACTGAATTCCCAGCTAAATTGTGTCTGTCTGTCTGTGTAAGAGAGAATACCTACTATGTTTACCAAGTTGCACAGATCCTGGGATAATCCAGGAGTTTATAAATCCTATGTTGTTCACTACACAAAGAAAAGCACATACAGCATCAGAGGCAGCTAGAAGGAGAACACAGCTATAAGACAGCTAGAAAATTGTTAATCAGTGTTCAGAGGCTGGTGAGCCTTCAGGATCACTTGCCAGCCAAATGTTCTGATGATGCAATGATTCTATATGGAGTATTATTGAGTGTGTTTTCAGTCACATCCTTTCAGACTTGGAGCTTTTCATGAAGCTTGAAAGAAACTCCTGCTTGTTTCATATATTTTTTCAACTATGATTTTACTCTGAAAGTGAGTCTTTATAAATAGCTTCTTAAATTTCCATGTTCATTTTCTTTCAATGACTGTAAATCAGATTTATTCATTTTGAAAGTTGTACTGTGTACTTTTAATTTTCAGCAAGACTTCACTCTAGTAACTTCAAGTCAAGTTATGCTATTTCTAGCCCAAACTTTCACTTTTGGTGGTGGCTAGGAGGATGGTCTGGTGGTTTCGGTATTGTTGTAGCTATTGTGACAGACCCAGGCAAGTGGGGTACAGGAGTCTAATAGAGGGCAAATATACTGGTTACTGGATGAGTAGTTTTCTGTTCCCTGAGTGACCAAAGCAGGGGCTGCACTAGAGTAATCAGGAACCTGCTAGAACCAATTAAGGCAGACAAGCTGATTAGAACACCTTCAGCCAATCAAGGCAGGCTAACCAGGGCACCTGGGTTTAAAAAGGAGCTCACTCCAGTAAGGGAGGGGGAGCAAGAGGAGAGGAAGTGTGTGAGGAGCTGAGAGTGAGAGGGTGTGCTGCTGGAGGACTAAGGAGTACAAGAGTTATCAAATACCAGGAGGAAGGTCCTGTGGTGAGGATAAAGAAGGTGTTTGGAGGAGGCCATGGGGAAGTAGCCCAGGGAGTTGTAGCTGTCATGCAGCTGTTACAGGAGGCACTATAGACAGCTGCAATCCACAGGGCCCTGGGCTGGAACCTGGAGTAGAGGGTGAGCCTGGGTTCCCCTGCAAAACCTCCCAACTCCTGATCAGACACAGGAGGAGTTTATCCAGACTGTGGGGAAGATCACTGGGGTGAGCAAATCTGCCAAATAAGTGCAGGACCCACCAAGGTAGAGAAGGAACTTTGTCACACTATGTTGGTCCCAGGATATAAGAATGACAAGGTGAGTGAGAGAATATCTTTTATTAGACCAATTTCAGTTGTTGGACGAGACAGGCTTTGAGCTTCACAGAGCACTTCTTCAGGTCTGGAAAAGGTAACAAGGACACAGGTGAATATAAAGTAGGCTAAAGTATTAATTTGAGACTTGGTATAAATGAGATTAAATCCCTGTTTTGCCACATATTTCCTCTGTGACTCTGGGTAAGCCCTTGGTCTCTGTACCTCAGTTCCCCATCTGTAAACTGGATATATAGTACTAGGGTGTTGTAAGGAGATGTACATTAATGTTTGGTAGGTGCTTAAATACTGTGGTATTGGGAGCCATGTAAGTACCATAGATTAGACTCATTGAATCATAGATTTTGAGGTCAGAAGGGACCATTATAATCATCTAGTTTGACCTCCCACACAACGCAGGCCATACAATCTCACCCATCCACTTCTACAACAAACCTCTAACCTATGTCTGAGTTATTGAAGTCCTCAAATTGTGGTTTGAAGACCTCAAGCTGCAGAGAATCTTCCAGCAAGTGACCCATGCCCCACGCTGCAGAAGAAGGTGAAAAACCTCCAGGGCCTCAGCCAATCTGCCCTGGAGGAAAATTCCTTCCTGACCTCAAATATGGCGATCAGTTAAACCCTGAGCATGTGGGCAAGACTCACCAGCTAGCACCCAGGAAAGAATTATCTGTAGTAACTCAGATCGCATCCCATCTAACATCCCATCCCAGACCACTGGGCATACTTACCTGCTGATAATTTGGCAATTGATCTTTGATTAATTGCCAAAATTAGGCTAGCTCATCATATCATCCCCTCCATAAACTTATCAAGCTTAGTCTTAAAGCCAGATATGTCTTTTACCCCCACTACTCCCCTTGGAAGGCTGTTCCAGAACTTCACTCCTCTAATGGTTAGAAACCTTCATCTAATTTCAAGTCTAACTTCTAGTGTCCAGTTATATTCATTTGTTCTTGTGTCCACATTGGTACTAAGCTTAAATAATTCCTCTCCCTCCCTGATATTAATCCCTCTGGTATATTTATAAGACCATCATATCCCTCCCTAACCTTCTTTGGTTAGGCTAAACAAGCCAAGCTCTTTGAGTCTCCTTTCATAAGGTAGGTTTTCCATTCCTTGGATCATCCTAGTAGCCCGTCCCTGAACCTGTTCCAGTTTGAATTCATCCTTCTTAAACATGGGAGATCAGAACTGCACACAGTATTCCAGATGAAGTCTCACCAGTGCCTTGTATAACGGTACTAACACATCCTTATCTTTGCTGGAAATACCTCCCCTGATGCATCCTAAAACTGCATTAGCTTTTTTTAACGGCCATATCACATTGGCGGCTCATAGTCATCCTGTGATCAACCAATATTCTGAGGTCTTTCTCCTCCTCCTCTGTTACTTCCAACTGATGCGGCCCCAATTTATAACTAAAATTCTTGTTATTAATCCTTAAATGCATGACCTTGCACTTTTCACTATTAAATTTTATCCTATTACTATTACTCCAGTTTACAAGGTCATCCAGATCTTCCTGTATGATATCCCTATCCTTCTCTGTGTTAGCAATACCTCCCAGCTTTGTGTCATCCGCAAACTTTATTAGCACATTCCCACTTTTTGTGCCAAGGTCAGTAATAAAAAGGTTAAATAAGATTGGCCCCAGAACTGATCCCTGAGGAACTCCACTAGTAACCTCCTTCCAATCTGACAGTTCACCTTTCAGGACGATTCGTTGTAGTCTCCCTTTTAACCAGTTCCTTTTCCACCTTTCAATTTTCATATTGATCCCCATCTTTTCCAATTTAACTAATAATTCCCCATGTGGAACAGTTATTAAATGCCTTACTGAAATTGAGGTAAATTAGGTCCACTGCATTTCATTTGTCTAGAAAATCTGTTACCTTTTCAAAGAAGGACATCAGATTGGTTTGGCACGATCTACCTTTTGTAAAACCATGTTGTATTTTGTCCCAATTACCACTGACTTCAATGTCCCTTAACCACTTTCTCCTTCAGATTTTTTTTCCAATACCTTACATACTACAGATGTCAAACTAACAGGACTATAATTACTCGGATCATATATTTTCCCTTTCTTAAAAATAGGAACTATGTTAGCAATTCTCCAGTCATACGGTACAATCCCTGAGTTTACTGATTCATTAAAAATTCTTGCTAATGGACTTGCAATCTCATGTGCCAGTCCCTTTAATATTCTTGGATGAAAATTACCTGAGCCTTCCCATTTCGTCCCATTAAGCTGTTCGAGTTTGGCTTCTACCTCCATATCCTCATTCCCATTTGTCATCCTACCATTATCCCTAACCTCCTCATTAGCCTTATTAAAGACTGAAGCAAAGTATTTATTTAGATATTGGGCCATGCCTAGAATATCCTTAACCTCCATTCCATCCTCAGTGTTTAGCGGTCCAATTTCTTTCTTTGTTTTCTTCTTATTTATATGGCTCTAGAATCTTTTATTATTGGTTTCAATTCTCTTTGCAAGGTCCAGCTCTACATGACTTTTAGCCTTTCTCACTTCATCTCTACTTGTTCTGACCTCAGTAAGGTAGCTTTCCTTGCTAATCCCGCCCATCTTCCACTCCTTGTAGGTTTTCTGCTTTTTCTTAATCACATCTGAGATGCTTGCTCATCCAGATTGGTCTACAACTCCTGCCTATGATTTTTTTCCCCTTTCTTAGGATGCAGACTTCTGAAAGTTTCTGCAGCTTTGACTTGAAGTAATTCCAGACCTCCTCCGCCTTTAGATCCACAAGTTCTTCAGTCCAATCCATTTCCCTAACTAATTTCCTTAATTCTTTAAAATTAGCCCTTTTGAAATCAAAAACTCTAGTCCCAGATCTATTTTTGTTTATTCTTCCATCTAGTTTGAACTGAATTAGCTCATGATCACTCAAACCAAGGTTGTCCCCTACAACCATTTCTTCTATGAGGTCCTCACTATTCACCAAAACCAAATCTAAAATGGCATCCCCTCTTGGATTTCTTCACCAAGTAGCTGAAGAACCAACATCAGCTATCACATCCCGAAAAATCTGAGCCCTATTATTGTTACTAGCACATGTTCTTCAGTCTATCTGGGAAGCTAAAGTCTCCCATGATCACACAATTCCCATTAGTGTTTACTTCATTAAAAACACTGAAGAGGTCTCTATCCATATCCAAATCAGATCCCGGCGGTCTGTAGCACACCCCAAGCACTATCTCAGGGGAGGCTAAAGTAGCTTTCTTCCCCAATGTGATTTTTGCCCAGACAAACTCCGTCTTATCCATTCAATCACTTCTTATTTCTTTACAGTTAACCTCATCATTGACATACAATGCTACTCCACCAGCTTTGCCTTTATTTCTGTCTTTCCTAAAAAAACATAGTCTTCAATACCTGTACTCCAGTCATGTCTACTATTCCACCATGTTTCTGTTATCCCTATAATATCCGGTTTCACTTCCTGCACCAGTAGCTCTAGTTCCTCCATTTTGTTACCAAGGCTACTCGCATTAGTGTACAAACATTTTAATTTTTGCCGTTTGGCTTCACTGACATTCTTTACCCGGTTAGGCACAGACATTCTATGACCAGTATCACCCATTAGACTGGTATCTACACTACCCTTCCTCCTTATGTCCATTCTTCTGCCTATGGCTGTACCCTCTCTTTCTTTGTTTTCTTCCTTCTCAGTGTTGAATTCCGGCATGGAGATTACCTGGACATCTCCCAACCATGTCCCCCAAATTCCTAGTTTAAAGCTCTCTCAATCAGTTGTGCCAGCCTCCATCCTAGAAGCCTATTTCCCTCCTTACTCAGGTGAAGTCCATCCCGAGAGAACAATCTTCTCTCCATAAATGCTTCCCAGTGGCAGTACATACCAAAGCCCTCCTTCTAGCACCCTGCCTGAGCCATCTGTTGATCATCATAATCTTGTCACACCATTGTTGCCCTTCTCTAGGAACAGCAAAATTCCACTGAAGATCACCTGAGCTTGCGATTTTCTTAAGCGTCTTCCCCAGTCTGGCATAGTTTCCCTTAATAAGTTCCAGCGAGAATCTAGCCATATCATTCGTTCCCACATGAAGGACAATCAATGGATTCTTTCCCACTCTCGTTGGGATCCTTTTCAGCCTCAGGTCCACATCCCATATCTTAGCACCCAGCAGATAGCACACTCTTCTGTTCTCTGGATCAGCTCTAGTTACAGGCCTGTCTATTCTTCTCAGTAAGAAGTCCCCAATCACGTAGACCTGCCTTTTCCTGGTGACAGTGTGATTCTCCTGTCTATCCCCTGCTCCCACTGGTGCAAGTCCTCTCGATTCCTATTCGCCCTTGCAATCCTCTGCAATCCATCCCTATTCTCCTGGGGCTCATATTTGGTGTTGTCTCCATTGACTCTTCCCCTCTTCTGTAGGACTAGCTGCTCTTGTCTTTTTCCTTGTCCTCTCACCTTCAGTGACCACCAGCTGTGCCCCTCTTCATTTTCCAACTCCGCAAACCTGTTCCTGAGCTCGATTTCTCTTCACTGGCCCGTCTTTGTCCTCTGCTGGTTCCTTAGTCACATGCTTCCACTGTCCCACTTTCTCACTCAGCAGTCTCACCTCAGAATTCTTTGGTCCTGCTTCCATCTGCAAGGCTGAGCTTGTCCCTTCAGCCTCCTCGTGTCTTTGCTCCATCATCTGCTCGAACCCCCTTCTAAACTCAACCAGAGTTTCCACCTGCATCTCCAGTCCTCGGATCTTTTCTTCCATCAGCTCTATCAGGCGGCACTTCATGCAGACAAAACTCTTTTCAAGTACCCCACCTCAAGATCATGTACATGCCGCAGCTCCACATCCAGTCATCCTCATTGTGTCTTTCACTGCTGCCTCTCTATTGGTCATAGCCTTCCCACCTAAAAACCTGTTAGTCCAAGAAACACAAACCAAAGCAAATCCTCCACGAGGCACCAGAACACTGGTAGACCACCACCCACTCCCTCACTGACCTGTCAGTTCCTCTGCCTAGGTCTCCTCTGTCTCCCCCGCAACCTCCCCCTCTAAACTCCCAATGAAACTCCTCCATTTACAACTCTGTTTGCTGGCTGCTGTGCCACTGCAGCTGTCTATACCACTGGCTGGCTGCCTTTTATAGGACCTCTAAGCAGGGAAGCCCCATCCCCTAAACAGGGCTCAGCTTCTCTCCCAGCACACTGCCCCCACCAGAGTCCACACATACAAACTGCTCCTCCAAAAGAAGTTCCACTGAAATTCCCGCATTTACAGCTCTGTTTGCTGACTGCTGTAGCTGTCTATGATTACACTGTACCAATGGAACTTTAACAATTTATGTAGGAAAACACCTAGCAACCTCCTCCACAGACCACCTCCCTGGTGGTCTAGTGCTTAGGATTTAGCACTTTTTCATTACTATGGTCAGGGTTCAATTCCCAGTCAGGGGAAAGTGACTTTAAAACCAAAAAAGTTTCAGTTACTCTTCACTTGCAGTGTAAACAAATCCACATTTAAAAAAAAAAAATTCCTCCATAGCTGACTTTGTCCTGGACTAGTAAAAAGATTAAAATAGAAACTTTTTTTTTTGGCTAACTCATGTGCAGATCTGACTCTCTTTACAGAACAAGACCTACTGAACAAGAAGGTCCCACTTAGTATTGTAACTAACTGCAGCCCCAAACCAAAAAGACTAACAGAGTCCCATAGTGTGTGCTGAAGAAGCTGACTGAAGAGGAATCACAAATTCCTTTAAATAGAAAAGTGCTTAGACTGAAAATATTTCAGAGAAAGCTTAATCACATAGCTAGAAATGTTAGATTCTTCTTTCTCCATGTGAATGATCTAATTAGTATTATAGCAAACTAAAAAAAAAAAGTTTGTGAATTACATTGTTGGTATGTTACAATTTCATGCCTTTAATAAATAAAACCATTTTTTCATTCATCATATTACATCATGCCTGTGGTGCTGGCTAACAGATTTCCAGCTCAGGCTAGAGCAATAGGGGAATTCACTTGTGTGAGTATATCAAAGCAATGCTAAAAAGTCATAATGCATTCAAGCCAAATCACTTGTTAGAATAGAACGAAGCAGGATTATCGCATTACACTTACATGGCATATGTCCGAGTAATTGCATTTACTCTAAATACATAAAAACTACTGAAATGCTAATGTTGTTCTCTACACTTATCTGTAATCTGTTGTTGGCTATTACATTATGCGTATCCTGTAATTAGGTAACCCTACATTAAAGTGTGCATTATTGTTAAAATGTTTTGATGTGTAAAAGGTCATGAAAACTAATGAAAGATTGCTTTTTGCTGTTGCTCCTCAAAGAAACCTTGTATGTAAATGAAGGAGGTTAACTTCAAAGCAAGGGCCATTAAGCAACAATGAGAATTCACAGACTGTCTGCATTGCTTTTTGTCATCAAAGGAAGGACTCAGGTGGGTTAAGACACCAGTCAGTTTGTCTTCTGTGAGCAGGACCTATTAATACTGGCTTAAGGGAATTATCCTGTATCTCTGTACTGATGGATTCTGACAGGGGAAATTCTAAGCAATTGGACAGAGGTCCCCAAGTCATTTTGGGTAACCCTGATAGACTTATGAAAAACTAGCAGATACTACATCTCAGCTATCATTTGGATTACAAACTTATTTTTGCCTGCTTTAACATCTCAATAACTCATTTCTTTTTCTTAGTTAATAAGTCTTTATTTAGTTTACTAGAGAAATTGGCTATAGCACAGTCTTTGGTGAAACAAGAGGATCAATTGATGTGGGGTAAGTAACTGGCCTTTTGGAGTGACTTAATGTGTGGTGATTCTTGATTTTAATAACATTTCATCATTTAGTCCTGCTTGTCTGGGTGGCAAGATGCACTGGAAAGCCTAAGGGGGACTGTTTGTGACTCCAGTGTAAGACTAATACAGTAATCCAGGAGTGAATAGTTGTTACTGGCTTGGTGAAATCAAATTATAGACCGGGGTGGCCAACCTGAGCCTGAGAAGGAGCCAGAATTTACCAATGTACTTTGCCAAAGAGCCAGAGTAATATGTCCCCCAGCAGACTCCCATCAGCTCCCTGCTCCCAGCACCTCCCACCCACCGGCAGTCCCACTAATCAGCACCTCCCCCATCCTCCCTATGCCTCCTGTCTGCTGTGATCTGCTGTTTTGCAATGTACAGGAGGCTCTGGGATGGGAGGGGAGGAGCAAGGGTGCAGCAAGCTCAGGGGAGGAGGTGGAAAGGGAAGGGGGCCTTTGGGGTAAAGGGTGGAGTGGGGACAGGGCCTGGGGTTGAGCAGTGGAAATTTGTCACCTGTAGCTCCAGCCCTGGAGTCAACATCTATACAAGGAGCCGCATATTAACTTCTGAAGAGCCACATGTGGCTCTGGAGCCACAAGTTGGCCACCCTTGTTGTAGACTACTACACCAGTTTGGGGTATCAATCTTGTTTTCTGACTGTCTGCCCTAAGATCGGCACTCCATTTGTGAGCATGACAATACCTAGATTGTGAGACTCAGGAAACTTTTTAAAGAGAATCAACTATAGGTGTGAAGTTGATACACAGAAGTTAAAGCACTTTAGCCCCATGTGGACTTTTTTTTTTGGAAGTAACATAGCCTTGGGGCTTGTCTACACTGGCACTTTACAGCACTGAAACTTTCTCGCCCAGGATGTTGTCGGGGAAATCTACCCCCCTTCCCCCTTCGAATAATAAATCTGATTCTAATCTAATCATATAAATTAATCTTAGGCCTGCAGTACTAACATAAAAATAAAATTGCAAACATACTCATTGCAAAAGCCGCCCTCCCAGAAGGCAGTGTTGCAATACACAAATCATGATCCTGCTGTTAGCATAAAATTCCCCTAAAGAACCAGCTTACCCTTGCCCTATAATTTCATAAGTCCAAATCTGAGTGTCAGCATAACAAGCAGAGCATGCAACAGTTGGCTTTTTCCCCGAAAAGGGAACTAAAACCAGACATCGTGTCCCAAGGGGGCCTTAGGAAGCAAAGCCAGCTTAACTGCTAGTAGAGAAACAGTTAGACCGCAAGTAGGGCAACTGATGCCAGGGTCTCCTGACAATCACGGAAACATCTTTAAGGAAGTAAAACCTAAGAGCTTGCAATTTTCTATTTGCCAATAGAACAATTGTTAATCATTTTTCGGAAATGTTTGTCGTACAATTTCCAAATAAGGTTATAGTGTTGTATAAGCATATATGCTAATTTGTGGTTTTAAGCTTTATAAGCTGGGGAAAAATCAGTTCGGGAGAGCGGCTTAACCCTTGCTAGGGGGCACGCTGTCTCTCCATGTGTGCACGCATGTATTGATGATTTCTCAATAAAGGAGCCTCAGGCTGTCTGATTGATCAACTGGGTGGGGGTCTTTTTCCCGGACAATGTGAAAAAACACCCTCCCCCTGAGGGCAGCAAGTTTCAATGTAGACTGTCCCTTAGTTTGCTGTAATTTAAACTTCCTCCAAGAATTATTTACATTGATTTCACATGTCAGTTGATTCATCTTACCTTTCCTGACTGTCCCCAGTTAACTTAGCCCTAAGTCTGTTTAAAATTTGGTCAGACTAATTTTGATCTCAAGCCGTCTATGAGTTATATAGGCAACCGTCTAGTCAAGTCTAGTCAGGTGCCTGATGAATCTGCTTATAGCTAACAAGCCCAATTTTGAGAGTAATACAGATTGTTACAAGTTTCACAGATCCCTGTGTTGTTTGAATTGGAGTCCAAGGTTACAGCATGCTGCTTTCTTCTTTCTAGCTTTTCTTCCATCCTCTCAATCAAAGCCACTTCATGCTGAACTGCATCCAGTGCCAGATGTTCCCTCCCAATTGAATAGGATTCTGTGCACTCCTCCTAGATTTGATGTTGAATGATTTCATATCATTTTTGCACACATCGCAGTATTGCCATAAAGGGTGATGCCATCACGGATCTTGCTGTACAAAATATTCTTGGGAATATGGTCTCCTTCCATTCTCCTGACATGATTGAGCCATTGCAACTGCCTCTTCTTGATAGTGGTTTAAGTTTGTCAATCATGTGCTCTTCAACACGTCTGTGTTAGGTATTTTGTCTTCCCACTTAATTCCCGAATCTTAAGCAGGCATCTCATGTGGAAGCTGTGATGTGTCTAGCATATGTAGACCATGTTTCTGAACCATAGAGCAGGGATGACAGCTTGCAAGTCTCACAGATTCTCATCTTCACCTTAGCTGATAGTTTGCTGTTATTCCATGCACATTTATGTAATAGCCCAAAATTCTTAGCTTCTTTTCTAATTGTTACATAGTTCAGTCTGAAGGTCAAGAGTCCTGCTGATCATGACTTTCAAGTAGCAGGAGCTGTCAATGACACCAAGAGATTTACCTTCCAAAGTTATGCCACGCATTGGTTCTTCCACCCCTTGGTAGGTGATCAGTCTTCTTGAACTTGAAGTGCAGAGCAGCAGCTACTGTTAAGTGAAAGTGTTGGAAGATGCTGAAGAGTTCAGAGAGTAAGAGCTTGTCTACAAAAGGGTAGGAAGACTGTTAAACTGGATTAAATTGAATGACTCATGCAGGAAAATGCATGCATACACCTAACACAATTCAGTTTAATGCACTGGCTCTGAATTATCATGAGCCGTAGAAGTCTCTTTCAAAGTGAACGAACTTTGCTGTGAATTGACTTAGTTTGGTCTATTCATGTGTAATCAAGGTGTCTGCACGCTGCTTTGGATGGCTTTGAACACTGGAGTAATAGAAAAGGGATTAAATGTAATAGTTCAAAGTGCAAAGTTATGCACTTAAAGACTAATAACAAGATTTTTTTTCTATAAGCTGGGGACTTGCCAGTGGAAGTGACAGAGGAGGAGAAGGATGTGGGTGTATTAGCTGATCACAGGATGACTGAGCCACCAGTTTAATGCAGCCATGAAAAATGCTAATAAGGTCCTAGGGTGCATCAGGTGAGGTATTTCCAGAGAAGAGAGGGAAGGGTTAGTACCATTATAGAGAGCACTGGTGAGACTGTGTCCAGTTCTGGTCTCCCATGTTTTAGAAAGATGAATTCAAATAGAAACAGGTGCAGATAGGACCGGCGCTAGGGGT
Organism: Gopherus evgoodei; assembly: GCF_007399415.2. Taxonomy (NCBI): domain Eukaryota; kingdom Metazoa; phylum Chordata; order Testudines; family Testudinidae; genus Gopherus; species Gopherus evgoodei. The sequence continues at coordinate 141,442,632 of NC_044323.1, forward strand.
TTGAGCGCCCTAGGCGCACGGCAATTTCACCACCCCATGCGCTGGTCCCATGGCTCCGGTGGAGCTGCTGCAGTGGTGCCTGCGGGGGGTCCGTGCTCCATGGCTCCGGTGGAGCTGCCACAGTCATGCCTGCAGGCAGTCCACCGGAGCCACGCGAGGGGCCGACTGTCTGCAGGCATGACTGCGGCAGCTCCATCGGAGCCACGGGCCAGCAGACCCTCTGCAGGCACCACTGCGGCAGCTCCACCGGAGCTGCTTGCCGCCCCCTCCGGCAAAATGCCGCCCTCCAATTATTCTGGGGCCCTAGGCGATTGCCTAGGTTGCCTAAATGGTAGCGCCGGCCCTGGGTGCAGAGAAGGGCTACAAGGATTGTCAGAGGAATGGAAACTCGACCTTATGAGAGGAGACTTAAAAAGCTTGGCTCGTTTAGCCTAACCCAGGGGTAGGGAACCTATGGTACATGTGTTGAAGGTGGCATGCGAGCTGATTTTCAGTGGCACTCACACTGCCTGGGTCCTGGCCACCAACCTGGGGGAATCTGCATTTTAATTTAATTTTAAATGAAGCTCCTTAAATATTTTAAAAACCTTATTTACTTTACATACAACAACAATTTAGTTATATATTATAGACTTATAGAAAGAGATCTTCTAAAAATGTTAAAATGTATTACTGGCACACAAAACCTTAAATCAGAGTGAATAAATGCCAACCCCTGGCTTAACCAAAAGAAAGCTATGAGGAGATATGTTTGCTTTCTATAAATATATCAGAGATAAATACTAGTAAGAGGGAGGAATTAATTATGTTAAGCACCAATGTTGACATAAGAACAAATGCATCAACATGTAGCCATCAACAAATTTAGGCATGAAATTAGATAAAGGTTTCTAACCATCAGAAGAGTGAAGTTCTGTGTCAGCCTTCCAACGGGAGCAGTGTGGGGTGTGTGTGGAAAACTGAATGGCTTGATGATTTTATGGAGGGAATGGTATGATAAGAATGCCTACGATGGCATGTAGCTGATCTGTGACTGCTAATCGCAAATAACCCAGTGGCTTATGATGGGACACTAGATGGGGAGAGCTTTGAGTTCCCATAATTATTTCCCAAGTGTTTGGCTGGTGGGTATTAGCAAAATGCTCAGTGTCTAACTAATCACTGTATTTGGGGTCAGGAAAGAGTTTCCCCCGAGTCAGATTGGAAGAGACCCTGGAGGGTTCTTTGCCTTCTCTAGGATCATGGGGCACAGGGCAGTTGCAGGTTTAAAATTAGCGTAAATGGTGGATTCTCTGTAACTTAAGGTCTTTAAATCATGATTTGATCACTGCAGTAACTCAGCCAAAGGTTATGGGTCTATAACAGGAGTGGGAGGGTGGAGTTCTGTGGCCTGCAGTGTGCAGGACAGAAGACTAAATGACCACCGTGGTCCTTTCTGACCTTAAAGTCTATGAGCCATGTTTTCTCTGCCACTGAAAGGGCTTCTCTTGGTGGAGGAGCTGCTGCTGCTGCCGCTGCCACCACATCATCTCTCATGTTTTACCTGGGTAGGTAAGAGCTAATGCTCCATGTTGGAATGTTGAATGCTTGATGAATGCTGAACAGAATAGACAGTTCTATGCGGTAGCTGAGAGCAGACTCTAGTGTCTGTGGTGGTAGGGAAATGTAAAATGAGATGTGTATATGCTCTCATTTTCATCATAAACATAAGATTACACTGTAAAGTCTGTACCTTATACTGTAAGTTATTTCCCCACTGGTATTAGTCTAGAAAAGGGATCAATCCTTTTTGTTTTTCTACACTTGCCTGTTACTAAACTCTGGCAAAGTTTTTGTTTTGTTTTTTGTTTTGATGTTTTTGATGCAAGCACATAACATCCAGTGTGCAAAATATAGTGTGTAGCTCATTTATCTGAAGTTTGCCACATTAGTATATTGTCCTGTGCTGATTGCAGCAAAGTGCAGCTGAAGAGAAAAAGAAACTGAGCTAATTTAGCTGGAGTGCAGCTGGAAAACCAATCATATGCATGTTAGGAGGATAATTATAAGTGTGAATTATCTTTTTGATTGCTTTATAGATACAATGCAAATATTTGTCATAAAATTCAGTATGGGTGCAGTTTTACCAATAAGTGACAGTACTGTAAGTTAATAAATGCTTCAGATATGTTCTGTGCTATCTTCATTAACAGAAGTATTAAGGCATAATTTGTTATGTAAATAATAACAGATGTCTGATCAATGAAAACATTAAATGTAACGATACCATCACATACATCAGATTAATGTTAATGAACCATATTGTGTCAGATTTTTTGGCAGATCTCCTCATTGACTTTTATGGCAACTTCTGCTTAGAATGAGGTATGATATTGATTAATATAATTCTATTTTCAAGTAGTCTTGAATTGTGTATATTGCCAGATTGTTTGTTGTTAATACAATATTTCTGTTTATTTAGTGTTTTGAACAGTAAGACATACAATGTTTCCTTTTAGGTGACTTATTCTAATTAGAAATTTCAACTATTAGTGTGCAGTACACAGTTAACAGGTGTGTGGTATGTGGTGTGTGTCTGTGTGTGTGTGTAGAAGGATGAGGCAGAGACTTTCAATATTGAACTACTGAAAGCTTAATTTTGAATGACTATTAAAGATATCAAATGTATTAGAAAGGTGGATGAAGGTGGAGTTAATTTACATGCACTTTGTCTTCTGGTATATTCAAGCATGGACTTTCACTAACCTCTCACATGAACTCACATCAACTATCTCACCATGTCTCTCTCTCCCTCAGGACCAGGTTTTTTCCAGGCTGCAGAGCTGTGTGCCTCTTCTGTGATATTCCCCTCAAGCCAGACTGCCTAAATGGCTGGTGTCTGTGCTTTGCTTTCTCTTCAAAGGCTGTGAACACCTTCAATTACCAGCTGTTATAACTTACTACACCACCCTTTATAAGTAAGAACATTTATTCTTAAGGTGAAGAATTACAGAGAAAACATATTAAAAAACAATAAAAGAACCTACACACATGCTAATAAACTTACCAGAAATCACCCCCGCCAACTGCAACAAGAGCTGGGGTAGAAGTCAGTCCTTCAAACCTGACAATAGTGTTTTCCTAAAGTTTTCCTAAAGTGCATAACAACCTTAGCTCAGAACTAGCACCTCTGAATAGGTTAGTCTTTGTTTTATACAGTTTGTACTTTGTCCTGGAGTTTTTTAAAATCAGCTAATCAGCAGACAAAGGTCCCCTGCTCAGGGAGTGGCTCTGAAATTCTGGATTTTTGCATAACCAGAGATGGGAGTTTCCATTTGCCTCCCTCTAGAGAGTCCTCAAGCAAACCACTTGACATGGTTCATACCAAAACACCATACTTAACACTTCCCAGAGCTTGCATCCTGTCTCTGCCCTAGAGAGATGTCACATACAGTCCTGGTCCAGGATAACAGATAAACCATGCATTTAATACTGTGGACTCCAAACATACTTATACTTAATTCAATAAGGTCTCCTAAAGGGTACTGCAGGAATTTGCCCCAGCTGTCAGCCTGAGCATGTGAAACTCTGGCTCTGAGCTCTTTTTTGAAAATTTGTCTCAAAATGGCCTGGGACCTGCTTCCTGTCTCAGGTGTAATCAGTAGAAGTGCTGAAGCTGGAGCCCCCTTTGCCTTATAGCTGAGGGAGCTGCTGGCAGGGTGCTCTCCAGGAATTTGCTACCCCTCTCACTCTGAAGTAACACAAATGTTCTGACCACCTAGGCATGCTTGTCAAGGTTCCTTCCCCACTCTGAACTTTAGGGTACAGATGTGGGTGACCTGCATGAGAAGCTCTAAGCTCAATTACCAGCTTAGATTTGGTCTGTCTGCCACCATTCACAAGCACCCCCTTCCTTGGGTAGCCTTGAGAAACTTCACCAATTTCCTGGTGGATCCAAATCCAACCCCACTGGATCTAAAAACAAGAAAAAATCAATCAGGTATTAAGAAAAAGGCTTTTAATTAAAGAAAAGAAAGGTAAAAGAAAACCCTCTGGGAGAGATTAACATACTAACTACTCTCACAGACAACAGATTCTAAACACAGAGGATGTTCCCCTGGGCAAAAACTTAATACACACAAGAATACCCAAATTTGATAATTCCCTTAATGGTACCAAGACAAGTTACAAAGAAAATAAACATAAACCTATTTATTCCTTTCTAAAACTTACTACTCTGATAAGAGGCTGGTTCCTTGATCTTTTCCACTCCAGCTGAAACTGAGACTCTAAACAAAGGAAAACTTCCCTCCTTCCTTTTGAAACATCTTGTTCCCCCATTGGTTCCTCTGGTCAGGTGTCAGCTAGGCTAGGTGAACTTCTTAACCTTTTACAGGTAAAAGAGGCATTAACCCTTAACTATCTGTTTATGACATATACATTTATAAATCTTTTACAATAAACCAAATACTTAAACTGTAAGAAAAGATATATATACAAGCAAGCAGGCTAGTCCTATAGGCTACAGTAGTGTGAATACAGGGGTGCCAAGAGTCACAACTAGCTTGTGTTATGTCATCCTGGCCTATACTTGGGACATTATGTGTAGTAAATGTGTGTCTGACTCTTTGTCTCCTGTTTCACAAGGGCTGTGCAGTCACTCCTCTCTGGTTTTAGACTGTGTCTTGTGCCTCCTGATTTCCACATCTAGCTGAAAGTTATTGATCCTGTATTTGGTGAGAGTCCGTCTTAGTTTTACACATTTCACTATAGTAATGTAGTCTGCTACTGTGATAGTTCTCCACAGGGATCAGTGATATTCCAGCTTGTTTCTGGTTGTTGTTTTTTTTTAAATTTATTATTATTATTATTATTTTATTTATTATTTATTCTTGCCAGCAACTTGTATGTTGATTTTTAGTTGCCAGTATAGCTCATTGACCATTGAGGGTCTCATTGTTTTGCTCCACCAGTCAGGGAGTTGAGTTGTTGAGCCTGGGAAATGATGATGTATAGGAGTGAGTTGTTTTTAATTTTGATTTAGTTCTTGATCTTCTAGTATTCTGTGGTGGAAGAAGTGTTTAGTGCTTTGACTAAGGTGGCATCAGACACTAAATTCTGTTCTCTGTGTTGATTAGCAGTAGAAATGTGGTCTATTTCCACTCTGCAGCCACTCTTACTGGAATTCCTATCCATATAGAAATGTAGGTCTGGAAGGTATCTCAAGAAGTCATCTAGTCTAGTGTCTTATGCTGAGGCAGTACTGAGAATATCTATACCATCCCTGACAGGTGTTTGTGTAACAGGTTCTTAAAAACCTCCAATGAAGTATTCACTTGAATAACTGCATATTTAGGGGTTCTGTGTAGGGTTTTATATATCAGTGTCTTGTGTTAAAGTTGGGCCCAAAATGTCACTCCAAGAATGGACTGGATTATGCAATAGTCTAATGGAGGCAGGAGGAGGAAAGCTGTATCTAACCAGTGGTTTCTTGATGGAATAGAAGACACATAGAACATTTTCTTGTAATATTTTGGTGATCAATCAGAAGTTCCCTGGTGCATGGGTATGTTTAATTTAGGGTGTGTTGAATCCCTTTGTCTTTATTATGAAATTTACTTTGGATTGTTCTAGAGCTTTTTTCTGAAATTATGATTCTTGAGGGTTTTTTTGGCAGGTAGACCTATAAGGACCATGTATTGTAGTGGGTTTCTAGAAAGTAATTTTCTCTGGAGATCATCTTGTGTAGATGATAGTCATCAGCAAGCATTTTATCTCCAAGTCCCTTAATGGAAGTTCCAGATTTGAGTATTATTTCAGTATGGTTGGAAGGTCATTTTATAGGTTGAAGAGGGTCAGTCTGGGGTTATATCCCTACTTTACTTCTCTTTCTTAATTGGAGGCCTCTGTTTACATATCGAGGGTTTGTTTATTTATCCTTTCTTTGATGGATTCATAGATGGATTTAACAAGGACATATTTTCCCCCCAACCAGTTCCATTTCAAGCAATTTAAAGCTCAGTCCCTTTTTGAAACCTATGAAGTAGACAAATATGTCCACCTGTATTTTGTTTTTTGCATCTCTGTTAATGAGCATCTGTAGAGTAAAGATGTGATTGGTAGCTCATTTCTCTTCTCATGAAGGAAACCAATCTGGCTTTTCCAGGAATATATTTTAGCTGGTCAGATACCATATTATTATTTTCTTGACAATGCTACAGAATAGTTTGCTAATATTGTTCCTAATGCAGCTATCTTTGCAGTTGTTTGAGACAAGGGCATCTCAACTTTTCTATATTGAGGTAATTAGTTCATCTGACTATATCTCAGGAAAGTGCCAAAATTTAAGGATCAGGTTATATAGTTTTAGAAGAGCATTCTGCATATATGTAATGCTGCTTTTCGACATTAGATTTGATATATAGTCTGGTTCACATTACTTCCTGGGTCTGAATATTTTAAAGATTTTTCTTTAATTCTTGCATTGTTATCAGTGTCCAGTGGATTTTGGTAGTTTTTAATGGTGTATTCGAGTTTTTTTTGGTTTGTTTTGTCATTTGTTTGGTTTGTTTGGTTTTGTTTGTATCTGACTTCTGGACTGGATTCTATAATATAGGCCATGGAAATGTCTTGTCCAGATTCTACTGTTCTGTGTGGCTGGGCTAAGTCCTCATCATTTGGTTTAAATTCTTTCTAGTTTGCTAAAATGAATTGGTACCTATCATCAATTTGTGCAATACATTTTCCTTCCATTATCTGTCATTGTTTTGTTTTTGTGTTCTCCTCTCATCCCTGGAACATTCATTGTAGTCCTGCAGTGTATCATGGTAAACAATGTGTATTTTAATATAATGCTGTCTTTATTTTCTAAGTATGGGAGTTCCCTTGCTTATTTCATCTATCAAACTATTTTAATTCATTCTCTTTGAATTGCAAAACCTTTTTTTTTCATTGTGTGGTAATTGCTTTGCTCTGGTGAGAATTCTGTGGAAGTCTATTCCCTTTATCTTTCAAAGATATGTGCAATAGCTCAAACAGAAGTAATGCTCTTGATACCGAAATTACTGGATAGGGTTCTGTCTTGTGTTATGCAGGAGGTCTGTCTAGAAAAGCATAACGATCCCTTCTGGTCTTTGCATCTAAATACCTCTTTTAGCAGTATTTAATGTCTTTTGCTGTTTGATCATACTGTTTGTTTAGAAATATAATTATGTTTTCAGTTAAGGGATTCTCTCATAATATTTGTTTGAGTTCTCCTTCAGATATATCTTTGGATCATCTGTAAAGGTTTTCTGGTGCTGCTTTTTTGCCGTTACTTGGTGGCAGCAATTGGTAGTGGTCTGAACCTAGAGATCCTAAAAATCCATTAAGCATACACCACCTCCTGAAAATATTTCATATTGTTGAATTAATCAGTATCTGGAAGCTAAAGGAAACTTTAAATGTGTAGTCACTGCAGTCCTTGGACAATGAATCATTGACAATGCCAATGTGCCAAATCTCTGGACACAGACTTTAAAAACAGTATTTGTTTTCTCATTCATCAACTTTTTTAAGCCAACTGGTTTTCTGGAATCCCCATAGCAGTTTCTAAATGATGTTTGAAATAAAACATTCCTACCCACTCTGCACAGAGAGAAAAAAAATAGACAGTTTTGCAATCACTGCTTTGACATGCAGTGATATTTAGTATCAAAACATATGCCACCGGTAATAAACTGTGAGACCCAGAATACCCAGAAAAGTATCATTTAAAAATCCCTTTGTAAGAGTATTTTGAGTTTTTCTTTCTTTTCACTTTTACGTCCACCCTTATCCTATGCAGCCTTAGCTATGCTGTGCTACGTTCAGCTTTTGGATTGAATATTTACTCTCACACAAAGTTATAATCCATATAAAGAAGTATTTAGCAAAAATTAAGAGGACTGATCATTAAGAGACTACACACAATTACAGTGTAATTCCCTAGACATTTGCCAACTGTTACCATTGTACTTGTAGGCACAATAGAAATCTTTTCACACTGTTAATTTTTTGTCTTTATTTTGCTTTATATTACTCTTACATATTTAAAACATACAATCCCTTTCTCTAGCTGTTTGTCCTTTTCACTGGGATAACAATATTGAGTACAAAATAGGTTAGTGTTAGCATAGAACTTTGACTATATACAGGATTATACAATGGTAATTATTAAAATTATTTATAATACTACAATAATATTTGCTTACTATTTGCCTATGTATCTGGAATACTGTCTTTAGTTCTGGTCATTCTCTATCCAAAAGGATAAAATAGAAGTAGAGGCAGTTCCAAGACGGGCACTGAGAATGATTATAGGTCTGCAGAAACTCATATGAACAGAAATAGAAAAGACTGTGACTGTTTACTTTAGGAAGTGGATAAGATAAGCAAATAAGAGGAGAAATAATAAAGTACACAAAATAATGAATGACATAGAAATTCTTTATCAGCCCTTTCTATTCACTCTTTCTCATAATTTCTTAAAAATGAGGGATGTTCAATGAAGCTACAAAGTGGCAAGTTTAAAACTGATAGTAGGAACTTCTTTTTCACATAGCACGTAATAAGCCTGTGGTACTCCTTACCCCAAATTATCATTGAGGCTGAGAACTTAGAGTCAAACAAGGACTGGACATTTCAGTTGGTAACAATAATATCCAGAGTTGATATGGTATGGATTTTTTTAAGTGTTTTTGAGTAGCTGCAAACCCTCATGCTTCAGAACAAATACCCAAGAATCAACTTCTAAGTAACAAGAGCTAGAATGGAACTTCTTTGTGAGCAGACTCTCCCATAATGGCTTTACTCATGTATTGGGCTCCGTGTCTGTCACAGAGGTGACGGAAGTCACAGGTTCTGTGACTTTCTCCGACCTCCACAACTCTTTGGGGACAATGTGTTGACCCCAGGACTGCCCAAGCAGCTGTCTCTGGGGCCAGGGGTTCAGCAACACCAGGTGCAGCTGGAGTGGCCCCAGAGACCGTGAAATTTTTTTTATTGTCCATGACTTTTACTAAAAATACCCATGATTAAATTGTAGCCTTACTCATGTATAATATCTTATTATGGGTTTAACTGTGAATTTTTTTTTTTCAGATTGGTGAGCAGTTGCTCACATAAGTAGCCCCTTGGGCATAAATTGGGTTCTATGTGTGCACATTAATATCAATGAGACTACATATGGACTAAAACACTACTCAAAACTGTAAAGTTGGACAAATTTGGCTCTGAGCATGTTAGTTCAGGTACTTATTCAGTAATTTGTACTAATCATCTCAAGATTAGAGTAAACAAAGGAGCACCAAATTAACTTAGAGATAATTTCAGCTATTACAATATTTATCTTCTGTTTCTGTGAAGTACCAGCTGACACACTGTAACTTTGCTTTCTTTACTTTTGTCTTTGACATCATTGAGGTTGTTAGAACAGCTCCAGAAACTGTGCCCTGTAACAGAGTTCTTGCTGATTACTCACTCCAAGGTTGGGAGAGCCTGACTATGCCCAGTTATCTACAGTGGTTGGTTTCATCACAGGCCCCACATCCTTACTACACAGGGGACCTCATGGGGCAAGTGGAGTATCTCCGGCCTATACATATTGGAAACTAACAGCTGGGCCCTCATTTCCCAGTCTGATTTTCTTGCTCTAGGCAATAAAGTAATTATCCTGTAATTTTAACCAGGGTCATTGTTTCTCTCTCTGATGGTCTATGACAGGGATTGGCAACCTCTGGCATGTGGTCAACCAGGGTAAGCATCCTGGCAGGCCAGGCTAGTTTGTTTACCTACCGTCTCTGCAGGTTCGGCCAATCGCGGCTCCCACTGGCCGCAGTTCGCCGCTCAAGCCCAGTTAGGGGCCGCCACTTCCCGCTACCCCCATTGGCCTGAAATGGCAATCCGTGGACAGTGGGAGTCATAATCGGCCGAACCTGTGGACGCAGCAGGTAATCAAACCGAACCAGCCTGCCAGGGTCGCAGATCCCTGGTCTATGACTTCCCTGTTTACCATGGCTGATAGATCATATGTGTGGGAAATGGTGGGGTCCTCTCACTGTTCCTGCACAAAGTTGATGTCTGAGACAAGGATATCTGCATGGACATTGTAGATCTTAACTTTGGGAAATTCTCTAGGAATTATTTTGGGAAAGTTCTATGGCCTGTGTTACAAAGGAGGTCAGACTAGATGCTCATAATAGTCCCTTCTGGCTTTGGAATCTATGAATCTTGGAATCTCTGAATACAAAAGTTATGGTAGCTTTCATTTTGGGCATAAAGTATTTGAAACTATTCCTTCACAAAGGATCACAGCAAAGTTTCCCAAACCTCATGGCATATAATGTGAAGGTATAGGTCTGAGAGCATTGGAGTCATGCAGGTATTTCTTTAAACTCAACCCTTAGATGGATCGTATGTTGAATTCAGTCAGCCATAGTCAGTGCATTTAGTTTATTTTGTTGGTAGTAAACTTACCTTCCCACTGTGCCATGTGAATAGATGATAGGTTTTGTTTAAGGTAAGATTTCAAGTGCTTTAACAGATCAGTAACTCAAATCAAATTAAGCATGTACCTTGACATTTGATTTTCAAGGACTACATTATTAGTAGCATTTCTTACCAACGTCACAACAGGTTTGTCAAGCATTGTATAAAGGAACGTAATATATGTCCATACAGGTGAACTGTGCAAAGTAACACACACATGCACAGAAAGGCCCGATAAGGAACTGTAAACTCAGGAAAAACTCCCATCAAATACCAGAGGTTGGCAGAGTACAAATGAATTCTAAACTGATTAATTTCAGACTATCTCTTATATTTAGAAAACAATCCTGACTGTTCCACCAGTTTTTCTCCACTTAAACTTCCAGTAATACAGAAATTATTTTTCCAGAGAAATAATTATGAATTTCATCATTAAAAATGACCTAATATCCAAGAGAGTTTTATCTATAAATGTTTTTGCATCATGAAAGTAAAATGAACTATTTTATCTGTTCCAAAATAATTCATATTTTGCAGTGTTTGGTATCTGTGTTCCTTTTTGGGAAAACTGGCCTTTCAGAGATTCAGATCTCAGCTATCTTTGTAGTGTTAAGCAAACAACATCAGAAAATATACTGTTATGGCAAAGAAGGTAAATTCATTTTACTGAATTATTGAAATTAATTCCTAATATGAAAACATCTATGAAATGATAAACCTAAGGGACCTTGGCAAGAGAGCCTTACAATATTGGATATAGGATTGGGTTGATCTAGCTACTTGCAGTCACACCAGATGAATAGTTAAAGGAACTTTGCTAACAAAAGGGAGCCATTACAAGTTAAACCCTTTGAAAGGATCTTCCATGTTTTTGACAATAGGTCCAGTGTGCCCATAAATGTACCAAAGAGAATCCTCTCCAATAATCAGGGCTGGCGCTTCCATTTAGGTGACCTAGGTGGTTACTTAGGGCACCAGGATTTGGGAGGCGGCAGACTGCTCCGGTGACCTCCCGCAGATGTTTCCTGTTGACGGTCCGCTGGTCCCGTGGCTCCGGTGGAGCATCCGCAGGCAGGCCTGCGGCAGGTCCACCGGAGCCACGGGACCAGCGGACTGTCCACAGGAATGCCTGCAGGAGGTCCACTGGAGTCACGGGAACGGCTAGCTGGCCCTGCGCCTAGGGCGCCAAAAACCCTGGCGCCACTCCTGCCCGTAATGCATACAGAAAACTGCTCTCTGACCTTAGCTAGGCTGGTGGGGAGTTGTGATTGCTGCTACTGATAGCCAAAGTAGTGTATGCACAGCTAGCTTCTACTAAAACATCCTTTGTTTTGTTACCCTATGTACTTTTCTCGCCCATTACTTTTTCTTGTTAGCCACTTATTAATCTTTCTTTGAGAGAGGGAGCTCTCAAAATGAGGGCTATTTACTAGCACATGGGGCCCCCATCTTGGATTGGATGTGCTATGCACTACACAATATGTGTTAAATACAGCAAGAAGGCCTTATACAGATTAGCACCGGTAATTGTAACAATCTCTTACAATATGGTCTTCAGAACAGACATTTCACTCACCTAACAGTTCTCTGCTGTGTCTTTTTCTCACCATATGTAAGTTCTTCTGAGGTAAAAAGCCTTATTGATATTTACCATATTGTTAATTCACCATATACCACTAGTGTAGGTATGTGAAGTCTGTGAATAGAGAATGATTTAACAGGGCCAAACTTTATAGGTATTGATTAATTTTTAGTTGGGGTAATATAAAAGTTGCCATAATATCCGAGGAAGAAGTAGAAGCTAGAAAGACTGTGTTTGGTTCAAAGAAAAGATTTGCTATAGCAATGCTACACTATATGAAGTGTTTGCAACCTTAACTTCATTGAAATTACTCCACTGTGTTGGCTTAGATTCCATGCTGCCAGTTCCCATTGGATTCCCACTGTAGTATCAAATGTTTCATTAAAGCGTTTCACACCAGAACCAGGATAAGAAACCTCTAAAATAAATCCCTCAGCACTCTGTTCATCTTGGGCCTGACCACGTAGTCTGGCCCCAATGACTTTCAGTTTAGAATGGCCCATTTTCTTTATTCAATATTCTCACACTTGCAACCCTTGTCACAGATCTTCAATTATGTAGCAAATTTTAACACAGTTTGCACATGTATGAAACTCAAACTGGTAGAGATTTGAATACTACATGGAACACTTATGTGCAAATTATAACTGCCAATAGGTCAGGAATCCTTCAGTTTTTCCTACTCTCCTATAGGGAGAGTGAGATAGAAGCACCTAAAACTAGCCTGGCAGCTGGTAGGAACATACTCTCAGGTCTCCTTAACTTCTAAAACGAGCCACAGAACTTCTGTTCCTACTAGCTTCTTGACCCTACCCAGGAGGACATAAGGCTAAAGGAGCAACACCTGAGAGAAGTGCCACTGCCTTGTGGGTGAATTCAGGAAAAATGTAAGGTTATGAGAGTGGAACTCAGACAGAAAATCTGGATTGGAGCCCCAAAGTCAGTCCATGTACTAACATTTTAGTATCTTTCCAGCACTCCTGTAGCAGGACCAGGTACCAGATGTATTGGTTCTTCCTCTCCTCTGGATTTACCAGTGACACCAGGAGGGGGTCCTGATGCCTTGGCAACTCAGGGCCTCCATATCATCTGCCCAGTCTTGAGCCTTGAAGAGGTACTCCAGCTTTGCCTCAAGCACCGACACAACACGGAGGCAGCAGTCACTGGTTTTAAGTCCTACTCGATCGGCATAGAATTGGCCAGGGGATGTCTCCCACGGTGGGAGAGATCATCGTATCCTCACTGGACAACCACACCCCATGATAAACTGGGCAACCCCCAGGCAATAGGGTGTTGTCCCACCACAGTGTGCCTGCTTCAATGTGTACTTGGAGCTTAGAGTTTTATAACTTAACAAGTGAACGGTAACCAATGCACCAGAGAAATCAAATAAAAGAAAGAAAACATCCTTAAAGATAGGGTGCTGGAACATTCACACCATGACAACCAGATTATTGAGGACCTTCAACAAATTATGATATACAAAACTGCCACGATAAACAATGAGCTGAAATGACTGAATGCGGATATTGCACTCCCTCAAAGAAACATGGCTAGCATCAAGTGGATCTCTCAAGGAAAAAAGTCTACACATTTTTCTGGTGGGAGAAAAGCGCTAAAGAAACGCAAGAGCATGGAGTGGGATTTGCCATCAAGAACTCACTTCTGGGGATGATTGAGCCACTTACAAGTGGATTAAAGAGAATTGTGGCACTATGTTTGTTCTCATCTGAGGGCCCAGTCAACTTTATGAGTGTGTATGCCGCAACACTCTCCTCTTCTTCTGACATCAAGGACCTGTTCTACAACCAGGTGAATACCACCCTCAGCAGGATTCCACAACACAAATATATTTTCCTGTTAGGTGACTTCAATGCAAGGGGTGGAGCTGATCATGAAGCATGGATCAACTGTTTCATCAACACAGAATTGGCAAGATGAATGGAAATTGTCAGACTGCTAGAGTTTTGTTCCTATTACTACTATCTGTAACAAAATCATTCCTCCAGACAAAGCTTCAACACCAAAGTGTCTTGGAAATAGCACAGATCTGGCCACTGGCACCAACTGGGTCTTATCATCACAAGCCATAACAACCTTAACACTCTCCTCATTACTTGCCATTATCAAAGTGCTAATATTGACATAAACCAATCTCTGGTATGCAGCAAGGTCAGACTTAAACCAAAGAAATAAACAGATATAAAGTAAAAGGATGTCTTCATATTAACATCAGTGCCACAGAGACCAAGAAAAGTCACAGAATAATAAGAACTTACTACAACAGTCCTTGACTCAGTTATTGTGCCACAAGTGCCCAGCGAAGTGGGAGAAACTGAAGAAACACAATCTGACACAGCTGTCTGCCTGTCTTTGGGGAAAAAGAAAACAAGACCAAGAACTGGTTGACATATATTCCAGTGTTTTGACACCAGTCATAGAGCCAATGCACAGCCCAACTAGCTACAAGGGAGACCCAATGGAAAAAAAAAACAAACAAACATACAAGCATTTAGAGTGGCAAGAACCAAGGTACAACAAATTGCTCAACACTGCACCAATGACTATTAGCTGCATTAGTGGAAGCATCCATGCAGCAGCTGATTCAGGCAACATCAGAAACATGCATGATGAATCAAGAAAGTAGATGGCTCACTGCATAGAACGCTTTCTCTGAGCTTTACCTTTGTGAAAATATTGTTATGGATGCAGCCATCAATGCCATTGAAAGCATGCCTGTTATGAATCAACTCTACAATAAACCAACTGTCGAGGAGCTTAGGCCAGCCATAGATGGCCTCCCCAATGGAAAGGCCCCAGAAAAGACTGCATACTGACAGGGGTCACAAATATAGAAAACCTATTCAACAGGCACATCTTCATGAGTTGTTCTGCCTGTGCTGGAAAGAAGGTGAAATGCCACAAGAAATAAGAGATGCCAACATCATCACTCTCTATTAAAGGGTGACAGAAGTGACTATAACAACTATTGTGGCATTTCCCTTCTTAGTATTATGGGCAAAGTCTTTGCCCGAGTTGGCCTAAACAGATTTCAGACCCTTGCAATCCTGAATCAATTGTGGCTTCAGAGCTGAAAGGTCTACTATCAACATGATCTTTCACTGAGGCAACTACGAGAGAAATGCAGAAACAAAAAAAAAAGCCCCTTTACATAGCCTTCATCGATCTCACAAAGGATTTTGACATTGCCAGTAGAAGCGGACTATTTGCGCTTCTTGAAAAGACTGGTTGTCCCCCCAAGTTCTTAAGCACAATTTAATCCTTCCATGAAAACCATGTATGGTACTGTTCGATATCATGGCTCAGTCTCTGAGGCTTTCCAGTTTTATAGCAGAGTTAACCAAGGTTGTGTATTTGCCCCATCTCTGTTTGGGACGTTCTTCTCCTTGATACTGAAACAAGCTTTTGGGTCCTCAACTGAGGGAATCTATTTGCACACAAGATCTGATGGAAAGCTGTTCAGTCTTGCAACACTCTGATCTAAAACCAAGACTCAGAAGGCCCTCATCCAATACCTCCTCTTTGCTGATGATGCAGCAATTATAACCCACACAGAAGCTCATTTACAAAACCTAAGGACAGTTTCTTTCCAAAGCCTGCTATAAGCCTAAAAATGATGAATGTGCCAAGGAGTTGAAGAAGCACCCTCCATCAAGATCAACAGCTATGAACTCGAAGTGGTGAACGAGTTCACATACCTGGGGTCCACTATCACAGGCAATCTTTCACTTGAAATGGAACTCAACATCCACATTGTAAAAGCCACCACAACAATGTCTAGACTAGCAAGAGGGTATGGCAAAACATCAAACTGACAGAACAAACAAAGATCTGTGCATATCATGCAAGTATTATTAGCACACTTTTGTATGGAAGCAAAACATGGACCTTATACTCTTATTAGGAAAAGAGACCTAACAGCTTTCATATGTGTTGCCTTAATCAAATCTTTGGCATCTCCAGGAGGGGCAGAGTCACCAACACCTGAGGTGCTCAAGTGGGCCAGCACACTCAGCATGCAAACACTCCTCAGACAGAGATGCTTCCACTAGCTTGGGTATGTGTGCTGTATGAATGATGGGTGCATCCCAAAGGACATCCTCTATGACAAACTGGCATCTGGAAAAAGAACCAAAGGACTCCCAAACTTGCTTTCAAGAGTGTGTGCAAGTGAGACCTCAAAGAAATGGACATGGATGTGAACAACTGGGAAGATCACACTTAAGACCACAGCCTTGGGAAAAAAGAGCTTAACAAAGGTCTCTGGAGTTGTGAGAGGAAGTAGTCCAGCTTGGTAGAGGAAAAAAGAGCTCACAGAATGCAGAACCCAAAGGGTCAAAACGTCACCTTTAACTGTGACAGATGCAGCAGATATTGTCTCTCTCAAGTGGGTCTCTTCAGCTACATTTGCAGCTGCCATAAAACCAACTGAGTAAATTCATTACCTCACAGGGATGGATACCCATGGTCTCTCGAGACTAAAGGGTGCCTACTATAATGTAATTAAGATGGGTGATTATACTGCAAGTATCTCTGGGTACTTCACACTTCTGAACTAAGTGTCTGAAGCTGTTAGGTGACAGTAGTAAGCAGAGGCAAACACTGCTTTTCATGTTGTTGTGTATAGATTATGTGGCCTTTTATTCATTCACTTTGATTCATTTGAATTTTTCAATGATTGCATCTTAAGGACCCATACTTGTTGTAATGCATACTTTACTATGCTTTTTCTTCTCAAATAATCATTCCAGAAAGAAAGAAGAAAGAAAAAAAGACCATTTACATGAAGAGTGAGTTTCATACATCAGTTTGTGCCCTCTTTTCCACAGACAGTAATGTAAGGGACAAAAAAATTGACATCTCATTTTATCTCACAAAGAAACTAATTTATTTACAGTTCTTGCATGTGTTTATAGCTTGGAATTAGCATTTTTGTTCCATGCAGTGCAATTTAAAACCACTTTTCTGTAATTTTCATTTTTATAGAGGCAAATAATTGCTATGTGAAAAATGAATACACAGTAGAAAACTATTAAATGCATAATCTCATTCTACAAAGACATCTACTCTATTAGCTGCTGTTTATCTGAGATGATGCCACTATGTTAGAGTCCATATCTCGGGGCATTAGAAATCACTGGGTGCAGTTTGTTTTTGCGTAGTCCATGCATCCTTGGTGTGGTGTTCTGTCCCCCTTTAGTGGCATCTAGCCCAGACAGAGATTGATGAGTCTGTCACAGCCTTAGCTAAGAGGCCTGTGGCTTTTAGTCATGCTATAGAGGCCCATACACTAAGCTTCAGAGATCCCAGATTCGATGCAGCCTGTTGATGACTGGGGTCTGTCACCATAATCTTTGCACATTCTGTTGGTTTAGGGCTCGACATAAATTTTATGTGTCCCAGATGTTGTCTGAGGAATGTAAGCTTACCTGTTTATATAAAACACAAAGGCAAACAACCAAAAACATGTTTTTTTGACTTATCTGGTTGTGATGTAAACTTTCAAACTCTGAATGATTCAGTGTTGTCAGTCTCAACTCTCAGTCAAGCAGACTGAAACATATGAACTGTGCTATTCACCTCAGGGCTTGTCTATACTAAAGACTTAAGTTGACCTATATTAGGTTCACTTACAGCCACTGCAGTAATTCCTGTAGTGGTGCATGTCTACACTACCCTCCTTCAGCTGGTGGTGTGTGTGTCCTCACCAGAAGTGCTTCCACTGACCTAAGAGGAGCAGAGTGGGGAGCTTGAGAGCCCAGGCTCTCACCTCCACTCGCAGCTCCCCGCTGGGAACTCAGGGTGCTCAATGGGCTCCAGGATGCCCCCCTGCCACTCTCTGTTCCTGCTCCCCACTGGAAGTCAGGCTACCCCTCCCTGCTCTTGGTTAGTGCTTCCATTCCAGGAGCCCAGAAGCCCCAGGAGCTCCTTGGCTCTGCACTCCCATTGAGAGTAAGGCAGCCACCTGGGCTCTTGATTCCATGCTCCCTGCCAGTAGGGGGGGCAGTTGTCTGGAATCTTGCCTCCCACTCCCATCCAGGAATGGTGCAGTTGCCTGGACTCCCTATAGGGAGCCGGAAACGCAGGAAACTGGGCTAGTCCCTGGACTCCCAGCATGGAGAAGGTACCCAGGACCCAGGAGAAGCGTTGGCTCTAAGTAGGAAGCCTTTACAGCAGCCCAGCTCAGAACAGAGAACCAAGAGCCGGGGGCAGCCTAGCTTGGAGCGGTGGATCCCAGGCAGTGGGCAGCAGCCTGGGGGAAGTGGAGGACTCCTACCTACATGGAGCTGTGAAATTAACAACAAAGATCGTAGCAAGTGATGTAAATATGCAGGAGGGATAGCTCAGTGGTTTGATCAATGGCCTACGTAAACCCAGGGTATGAATTCAGTCCTTGAGGGGGCCCGTAGGGATCTGGAGCAAAATCAGTACTTGGTCCTGCCTAGTGAAGGCAGGGGGCTGGACCTTGATGACATTTCCATGTTCCTTCCAGTTCTATGAGATAAGTATACTCCATATATTCTGTTGCCCTAACTACACTGACATAAGCCCTAGACCTGTTGTGGAGGTGAAGTTGTTAGTACATCAGTGTATTAGGGCACTTATATCGGCAGAATCAAGATGTAGTGTAAACTGACATAGATAAACATATGCTGTTGACCTAACTATTTAATGTAGACAAGGGCTCATTGATAACACTGAATTCTGACAATTCTAATTCTGACAAGTAAAATGGCAGCATAACTAAACTGTTTCACTTGATTTTTTTTTAACTGACATCAGGATGACAATCCAGTTAAATGTATATGGTTGTATGTTGATTTCACTTCAAAGGATGCTTTCGAGGAATAAGATAAGGAATGGGACGAGGGACTCGTATGAGTGCAAGATCTGCTCAAAACTAGCTCTCATGATCATTCTTGACTCTGTACAGAAGGGTGGAGCCATGATTCCTCTGTTTGTCTGCACTATTCAGCAGAGGTGGCATGCAAGAAGACACCAAGCTGCACTCTACAATAAAATTGGTGGAGCAGCCTTGCTCTCTTGCTTTTCAGGTGCTGAGAGAGATGTTCATGGCTGTCTAAAGTACAGTGCTTCCTGGAGTCCTTGTGGTGGAAGTGCAGCTCCACAAATAATCTCAGAGTTATATCTGTGGCTTATCCCACAATCACGTCCTGAATTGTCAATCAAATGATTCTGTTTTTCGCAAGTAAGACTCTTTTTCTCCCTGTCCATTTGAGCATCCCTTCTCTTCCTTCCCCCATTCTCCCCAGAAAAAAGAAACAACAGGATTCTTGTGGTGTAGCACCATCTACTGAAAGGTGCAGGGTCAGATCTAGGCTTCTAGGACCCATCAAAGACCTGGTCTACGTTACAGAATTAGGCTGACATAAGGCAGTTTATGTCGACCTAACTCTCTAAGCATCACACTAAAATGTAGTTCCTACCAATGTACACTACATCGACTAATAACTCTATGTCCACAGGAGGCATAGCACTTAAGTCGATGTAGTTAGGGCAATGCAGTATCATTGTAGACACTGCATTGCTTACATGCAATCTCACAATGCCCCACACTGGCAGTTAAATTCGTACAAGAAGTCCTGATGAGGACATACATGCTGACACAAGGAACATAGTTAGATGTGTAAACAGAGTCACTTAAATGTCTGCACGTCAATGTTGTGATGCTGTACCCCATAATGCTTGATGGGAATATGACATAACTGGAATATGATCTACTGAATCTATCTTTGCTACATATGCTATGTAACATATCTATATGGTTATGATATACTGAATCTATTTATCCTATCTGCATGCATGTATCATTTTTATATTAGAGTTATGAATATTAGCTTGATTGCTAAATGACTTTAGTAGAACTTTTGGTCAGTTCCTGGAGAAAGGAATGTTGAAATCAAGTACCTAATCAATAAAAACGTAAAGGACAATGAATCTTGGAATGCTCCAATCCACATAAGAAGTCTACCTGAGAATGTTCAAGGTAGCATGTGACCCATGGCTGCTACCTGCTAAGAAACTGTGGTTATGCATGGACATGTGACTTGCCCAGGTGACTCCAGAACTCCATCTTGAAGCTGGACTTTGCATAGGAGAGAGGAGGGGGGTCTCCACCCACAGGAGAAAGTCTATTTAAGCCCGTGGAAGACCCCTCAATTTTGTCTTCAGCTGGTTAAAGAGAGCCTCTCTACCGCACAGGATACTTGAAAGAAACTGAAACAAAGGACAATGTGCAAGGGGTGTGAGTGATTGCTGGACCCAGGCTAAAAGGAGATTAGTCTGTAAAAGGAAGCATTCTTAAACTGGTGAGGATCTTATCTGTATTCAGTTTGATTAGACATAGATTTGCACATTTTATTTTATTTTGCTTGCTGACTTACTTTGTTCTGTCTGTTACTACTTGGAACCACTTAAATCCTACTTCCTGTATTTAAATAAAATCACTTTTTACTTAATTAATTAAGTCAGAGTATGTATTAATACCTGGGGGAGCAAACAACTGTGCATATCTCTCTATCAGTGTTATAGAGGGCGAACAATTTATGAGTTTACCCTGCATAAACTTTATACATGGCAAAATGCGTTTATTTGGGTTTAAACCCCATTGGGAGTTGGGCATCTGAGTGTTAAAGACAGGAACACTTCTGTTAGTTGCTTTCAAGTAAACCTGCAGCTTTGAGGCAAGTAATTCAGACCCCAGGTCTTCACTGGAGCAGACGGGAGTGTCTGGCTCAGCAAGACAGGATGCTGGGGTCTCAAGCTGGCAGGGAAAGCAGGAGCAGAGGTAGTCTTGGCACATCAGGTGGCAACTTCCAAGGGGGGTTCTATGATCCAGCCCATCACAGATGTAATTTAAGTTGACTTAATTTTGTAGTGAAGACTTTCCCACAGTAATTCAACTACAGTCTTACCCCACTCTACCTCCTCCTACTTGTTCCCTTTTTTCCCAATCTTCTAGTATCTTCCTTTCATGCTTCCTCCCTGTCTCATTGTGCCTTCTTCCATTTTCTAGATCCCTTCCTTCAGTTTTCTACCTCCTTTACTCCCCTTCTGTTTTCTATGGCTCCTCCTCAACCTTTCTCCTGGCATTTTCTTCAAGTTATCTGGCCACTCCAGCTCACCTTCGCCCATCATCTGCTTCAGGTATCTGGAAGAAGACTTATTTTTTCCCAATAAAAAGCCACCTATCTCCTTAATATTCCCTAAGTCTTTTATGTTCTCTTCCCTCTTCAATTTACTTTTCTATTTTCTTTCCCACAAACTCCAAGGGAACCTAGTTCTTCTCTTTCCCTCAACCAAGGACTGTGAATTGTTAGTTTCACATTTTCTTCTAGCGGTCCTCTCTCTCATTCTTCTAAGGCTCCTCAGAAAGTTTCCCTGATCTTGACAGGGGCATCTATCACTGAAGCACTAAGAGGATACCAGGATGTAATATCTTGGGGATTTGGTGAACCAGAGATAGTTAAGGGGGAATGTGATAAGTTTAAGGTAATGCATGTTGGAAAAAAATATTCCCAACTAAATTTATATAATGAGTCCTAATTAGCTATTACCCTCCAAGGAAAAGATCTTGGAGTTAACATGGATAGTTCTCTGAAAATGTCTGTTCAATATTCAGTAGCAGTCAAAAGGCTAAAGGTATGTTAAGAAGTATAGGAAAGGGATAGAAAATAAAGCATAATATATCATAAACCCACTTTATGAATCCATGTTATGCCCATCCACACCTTGAATACTGTGTCCATTTCTGGCTACCCCACATCTAAAAGGATATAGTGGAACTTGAAAAGGTCAGAGAATGGCAAGAAAGTGATCAAAAGTATGGAATAGCTTCCATACAAAGAGACGAAAAAGATTAGGATTTAGAAAATCTGTTCATTTTTAGAAAAAAGACAACTAAGGGGGATATGATAGAGATCTACAGAATCATGAATGGTGTGGGGAAAAGTGATACAGAAGTATTATTTGCCCTTTATAGAATACAAATCTGGGGTCATTCGATTAAATGAATAGACAGCAGTTTTAATACAAACAAGAGGAAATACCTTTCCATACAATGCACAGCTAACCTGTGGAACACATTGCCATGGGATGTTATGTTGGTTCAAAAAAGAACTGGATAAGTTATGGAGGATAGGTCCATCAATGGCTATTAGCCAAGATGGCTAGGTACACAATCCCAGGGTCAGGGTGACCCTAAATCTCTGACTGCCAGAAGTGGAGGACAGGAGTGGATTACTCCATAATTGCCCTGATCTGTACACTCACTCTGAAGCTCTGGTACCAGTCACTGTCAGAGACAGTATATTGGGCAAGATGCACAATAGGTTGACCCAGTATGGTAGCACTTATGTTGTTATGTGAGGGAGGGAAGGAGATACAAATTGTCAGTGGATGGTATGCAGGCCTGACAAATGTGGTAGGAACAAATGACCATGTCTGGCTAGGCTCATGCATGCAACTTTTCAGGCTTCTGCTGTTGCCCTGCAAATTTCCTAGCTTCTCCTTACTTCTCATTGGGTGGTATGAGCTTCTGTGCTATACTGCTAATGTTGCTTTAATGTTTACCTCACTAACATCTTCCTGCAGTTCCCCACCTGTTTCTCCTCTCCTAATGTCCTGAAGGCTTGTTTGCCTAGTTTTGTATCTGAGCCCTAGAACTTGCCTACAAAGGAAAGAGTTATAATGATATGTTTTTTTTTTTTGTTTTTTTTTTTACAAGTACAGTTATTCCAGTATAGCTCCTCCATATTCTGGAGTAAGAGTGTGGTGTGTTCCCCACCCTCCCCATTTTCCTAAATCCTCATTCCCAAGTTAAACCAAAAAAACAAGGCACTTTTACACTGGAGTATGAGTGTCCACATGGGGAGTAAAAGGATTAAACCAGGATAAATATATCAGTTTAAAGTCACACCTTAGGTTATACAGAAAAAAAAATCCTATGTAGACAAGGCCTAATTTGCAGTGGCACAGAAGGCTTCACGGGGCAGCTTCCAGCAGCACTTTGGTTTAGTACCAAAAGCAGGTTGACCTATACTCGGCTAGGGTCAGCTGCCAGGTAGAGATGAGAGAACTGCAAAGGGGAAGGTAGGGTATTGCAGAGACTCAGAGCTTTTATAAAGTATAAATATAATCCACATTGTCATAATATTTCAAGGAGATTAAAATGAGTATTAAGGAGAATTTATTCAAAATGATGATATAGCTGCCACAGTTGGAGTTAATATGTCTCTGGAGCCTGCTGCTAACTCACTGAGATATTCCATTGTTCTCCTTGATGTTCATTGTAGAATGTTGTCAGAAAATATGTTCTTTTAATAAGTCTGCAAGGTCACATTATTATTGTAATTTATCGTTTAGTGAGCAGTTAGGCATTTATTCTTCCAAAAAAACCTGTTCCTTTCATGGGAATTTATTTTAGACAACCCTACTGTGGTGTTGTTTATAAGGTTACTCTGCCCAGCTCCTTAGTAGCAAATGTGGGTGTGTGATTGGGTATGCAAACACTATACTGAACAGCAAAAAGTTAAGAAGCTGCTCTAGGCTCAGCCATCTCTGTCCCAGCACATCTGCAATGCATGCACAGTCTGGAAGAAGAGCTTAAAATGGGAACATGGCAGCTCAGTTGTTGGCAGACGAGATAAAAAGAGAGGTCCTTTACTCTTGAGGGAAAGGGCTGACTGAAGGCAGGAGATTCCCAAACAACTGTTGCCTGAAGTCCCCTTCCTATACGAAGGAAGGGCCAGATCCTGCTGCCTCCTGAGAGTGAATCAATCCCCTCTGTCTCTTATTAATCCAGTTTATTTGCCTTAATTTCCCCTGTGGATTACCCTGGAGGGATAAAGTAAAGGGAGAGTAAAGGTTCAACCTATCATCTTCTCACACTAAGGCTGTGAAGGTGAATGTTTGTATCTCAGATGTAGGCATAGGGGAAAGAGCACATGTTACAAGCCTGGTGCTTCCTTGTTGCACAGGTGGGTGGGGATGGATCAGGAATGGGCAGCTGGTAAGGTGTGCAGCAAACTGTCAGTTGCAGCTGGTAAGGTGTGCAGTAGCAAATTATTTCATCTTGGGAGTAGAAAGTGGAGCAGGGAAGGAACTGTGACATAGCAGAGGGGCATTGCTGACATATGATGGCGTATATTACATTGGTGGATGTGCAGGTGAACGAACCAGTGATAGTGTGGCTGATCTGGTTAGGTCCTGTGATGGTGTCACTGGTGTAGATATGTGGGCAGAGTTGGCATCGAGGTTTGTTGCATGGATTGGTTCCTGAGCTAGAGTTATTATGGTGTGGTGTGCAGTTACTCGTGAGAATATGTTTCAGGTTGGCAGGTTGTCTGTGGGCAAGGATTGGCCTGCCACCCAAGGCCTGTGAAAGTGTGGGATCATTGTCCAGGATGGGTTGTAGATCCTTGATGATGCGTTGGAGGGGTTTTAGCTGGGGGCTGTATGTGATGGCCAGTGGAGTCCTGTAGGTTTCTCTCTTGGGTTTGTCTGCTATGTACATCGGACAAACTGGACAGTCTCTACGGAAAAGGATAAATGGACACAAATCAGACATTAGGAATGGCAATATACAAAAACCTGTAGGAGAGCACTTCAACCTCCCTGGCCACACTATAGCAGACCTTAAGGTGGCCATCCTGCAGCAAAAAAACTTCAGGACCAGACTTCAAAGAGAAACTGCTGAGCTTCAGTTCATCTGCAAATTGACACCATCAGCTCAGATTGAACAAAGACTGTGAATGGCTTGCCAATTACAGAACCAGTTTTCTCCTCCCTTGGTTTTCACACCTCAACTGCTAGAACAGGGCCTCATCCTCCCTGATTGAACTGACCTCGTTATCTCTAGCCTGCTTGCTAGCACACATATATATACCTGCCCCTGGATATTTCCATTACATGCATCTGAGGAAGTGGGTATTCGCCCACGAAAGCTCATGCTCCAAAACGTCTGTTAGTCTATAAGGTGCCACAGGATTCTTTGCTGCTTTTACAGATCCAGACTAACACGGCTACCCTCTGATAGTTCTAGCCTAATATAAAATATCTTCAGGTTTGTGCATCAAAACTTTTCATGGTTAAAGCCTCAGCTCTGCAGTAGGCTGAACTATTCAGGAAGGTTATCCAACTTGAGTAAGCCATTTCTTCTCATATGCAGCTCCAGCCAGGATGATATGCAAGGGGCATAGGGAAAGGGAGAGCTCAGTGAAACACGCTGTTTCTATTTTGGATGTTCTCTACACTGATTTCACCAAAAGGCTTAGTTTAATCCATGGGTATGCACTGAACATTTTAGCAGGAAGAACTGCTCCAGTTCTGTGTACTGGACACCAACTGGGACCGATGGGCTGAAATGAAAAAAAATTATAAAGAAAGCTAAAAGTAGTGCTTTGGCAGAAGGACAATTGAAAGAGCTTGCTTGGTGAGGTAGGTGGGGCATCTAATCTACAAGTTTTTGAAGCAAGGTTGGATAGGGCCATTGTATTCTACCTAGTTGAGGTAGATGGCTGTTTGGTACACTAAACACAGGTTTCATGTAAATAGTTCATAATATCCAGGTACACTAAAATAAGACTGTTCTGGTAGCCCTTATATGTATGGAAAACAATTGCCAAACTAAATTAAGAAAAAAACACTACTTTGTACTTGAGTATTTTGACAAATTAACTGAAAACAGGAAACAATACATGAATGTGTTCCTTTGTTTTACTGAAGTGTCCACAGATTGATTGTCTTTGTGTGTGCCACATTTCACCATGCAGAACTGCATTTTTTCAAATCTGAAATTTGATGGTGATTGTAGACCACTGGAGAAACGTTTAATATTTGTAAAAAGTTCAGCCATGTCGCTCAAATCATTTAGAAACATCTCAACTCACTGAAATAAATGGGGTTTGGTTTAGCTTGCTTTTCAAAATATTGTAAAGCATCAACTGAGTTAAATGGATTTTGTAACATAGGCACATGAGCCAAAAGGAGACCCTGGGCCTAGTTCAGAAGTGTCATAAATTAGTGATAGAAAGCTGACCTAAACGATAAAGGGTAACTTGCATGCTAAAGGGCAGATAGGCAAAGATGTAACAGGAAAAGCAACCATAATTTTTACATCAACTTGTACCTAGTGTAACTTTGTCCCTTTGCTACTAATTGTAAATTACTTTCATGGTCCCACTGAAATTTATATGAATTTAACAGCATACGACTAATACTGAGGATTTCTCTGAATTTGGTTTCATGGAGCTGCTGTGCTCCAACTGACTAGCAGCGCCTGAAGTTGTTGAAAGCTAAAATCTGTTTAGAAATTCTGGAATGCTTTGTACTCAGGACGAAATCATGCCCTACCAACATAAAGTCTTTGATTTAAAGATGATGAGGATCATGTAATTCGGGTAGGATTTGACACTCGGTGTTCTGGACAAGAGCTTTGAGAAACTACTGTAGAGGTTGTAATTTGGGAAACTCATAGACTGATGTCTTGGTCACTGTTACTCCTTAGAAACGTTTGCTTTAATGAAAGTTAAGCATTTTGTCATTCTTCAATACACAGCAGTCAGTTTGTGATTATTAAATACTCCAAGGTGCACTTTTTGGAGATCTCAAAGAGTAGATAGTTGCCTCAGGATCAGGTTGAAGGTTTAAATTGCTCACAATTTAACATTTATACCCAAATTTGATTTTGTGTTTTTTAGGGGATATTGTGTTTTTTGATTATACCATTCTTCATATGCCATTAGCCTTTGTTAGCCAACATTTCATTGAATTATGTTAAAAAAAAGACACTGTTGAATACCTAGCAACAGCTACAGTTGTCTGTCATAGGTAATTGTTTGTCTTCAGAAATGTTATTCATTTGAGTAGAAAACACCAGCATACTAAAATAGATCTTCTCACATATCCTTAAGTCAGTGAAATAGTTGAGAAGGAATAGCAGCTTACTGGAGCAGTGTGTTTTAACTCTATATTGGCATATTACTATTTGGTTACATTAGGAGCAGCAGTGATCACTGTAGTCAAGGTTGAAAAAATTTCATTTTCAGTTGCTTGTAACTTTCCAAAATTCACACTTTAGGATCATACTTTCTGGCTTGATTTTGCTTGAAATTGAATTTGTTAAGAATAAGGTGACCAGATAGCAAGTGTGAAAAATCAGGACAGGGGGTGGGGGGGGGCAATAGGTGCCTATATAAGAAAAAGCTCCCAAAATCGGGACTGTCCCTATAAAATCAGGACATCTGGTCACCCAAGTTAAGGCTTGGACCAGACAGCTCAGCTACTTTGGTGTATGAGGAGAATGTCAGAGGAAATATGCTCCCCTCTTTAGCCCTGAAACTCCCTGGAGTAAGAAGCTAAATACTGGCTTCACTAAAAAGGCAGACTTTGACCTTTTTCCTGAAAACTACTGTTTAAGATGGATAGTATAATTGGTATAATTTTAAGTAGTTTTTTCTTAATGTTCACAGTGAAGGCTGCCTAATTTAGCAGAATAGTGAAAAATGTATGTAAAGTATAACCCAAAATTAGATATAATTGTGCATTTTAGTGGTTTCCACTCAAATAGTTTTCAATTTTCTCTTAATAACATATTTATCTTTTGAAAACCCTAGGAAATACCATCAAAAACTTATCAGAATGAGATTATGTAACAAAGATAATTTTAGTTAATTAGAAATATATAAAGAGTTCTCACAGTTATGTCTGAAACAGGTTAAGAATTCCTGCTGACTCTGAAGAGAAACCAAGAGCTGTACACTTTAGTACAACATGGTGATGCACACAGGACAGATAGAAAGATCTGATATATAGATATGAAGCATTAAACTCTGATCTTTAAATACATAAATTGTTAACTAAAATTAAGGGTATATTTTCTTGAATACTCAGGAGGCTTCAGTCAAATGGGGCAGTTTCATTTTAATTAGAGCTGGTGAGACTGTCTCCCATGAAGCACCACAATCTCCCCTTTTGGAGGGGGGAGACAGTGCACCATGGAAATTCCAGGCATTGGTGAATCATGGTGATTGAAATGGGGTCCAAGAACCTGGCCCACAGAAGCAAATAGGGACATGGGACAACAGAATTACAACTCTCATGGGTCACCAGGGTTTTCAGCCAAAGTATGTTGGTTTTCCAGTATCCGTTTTTTCAATGAAACATCAACATTTTCCACAGAAACCAAAAAATGTTCACAAAAAAGTACATTTAATTCAAAACGCAGTTTTGTCAAACAATTTACAGAAAAAAAAATCTACTAGCCCTACCTATAACTAATTAGGCCATAGGATTCCTGAATTCGAGATGAAAAAATGTTCAGGTGGTGTCAATCCAAGTAGCTTCATCTCATGGAACTTGAAAGATCCATTGGCAAAATGTCTTACAAAAAGAAGAAAATCTAGCATTCATGAGTGACTGTAAAAAAGGAACTTTCTCTCTCAACAGATTTCCTTCCTTCAGAATCATATCTGATTAATTTCCTGAATGAAATAATGTTTTCACTGTTATTAGAATCATAGATTATCAGGGTTGGAAGGGACCTCAGGAGATCATTTAGTCTAACCCCTTGCTCAAAGTAGGACCATTCCCCAGACAGATTTTTACCCCTGTTCCCAAAGGGCCCCCTCAAGGATTGAACCCACAACCTTGGATTTACTAGGCCATTGCTTAAACCACTGAGCTATCCCTTGCCCCCAAATAATTGGGGCTATACCAATCTCCTATAACTGGAAGGGACCTTGAAAGGTCATTGAGTCCAGCCCCCTGCCTTCACTAGCAGGATCAGGTACTGATTTTTTCCTCAGATCCCGAAGTGACTCCCTCACAGATTAAACGCACAACCCTGGGTTTAGCAAGCTAATGCTCAAACCACTTAACTGAGCTATCCCAATTACAGTAGAGTCAACAAAATTCTATGAGAAGGAGAAGTATTCTATTCCAGCTTGCATATCAATAAGCTAAGTTTTGATTGTTTATATACAAGACAGAAAAGTCAACTTACTATGAGATTCCAACAGTTTGAAGATCTGCGAGGGGAAAGAGTCTTGCTGACCCCAAAGTCTCCAGGTTACCCTCATCCCCCTCCACAAAATATTTGCAAAATTATATTAAATGACACACAGATGAGCACAAGCTTTTTTCTGACCAAAGCTAGAAGAACACTCAAGGTGAAATCCTGATCAAATTGAAGTGAAGGACAAATCTCACATTTATTTCAGTGGGGCCAGTATTTTAGCCACATTTTATGTATTAGCAAAGTCTGTGTTATTTCTACATGAAAATAGTATGAAATTAGAGTGGAGGGTGTGCATTTGAACATTATTTAGAGGAATTTTCTGTGTGCATTTCCCTTGGTAAAAGTGCAAGGGAGTTTGTTGTGGAAATGGGTAATCTCCATGGCCCAGATTCTCAATGGGAATTAGGTGCCAAAATACAGGTGAGATGGGCCATAGCACATTTGGACAGTATGTTGTTTGCATGTTACAGAAACATTCAATCATGTATTTCTCCCCTCCCCATCACCACCACCACCCTACATTCGTAGGATTTTCATTAGAACTACCTTAATGCTAGATAATGTGTTGTGCGTGGGGGGGGGGTGTAACACATACTTTGGGGGAATAAATCAGTGTTGTAAGCACTCATGATTTTATTATGAGTATCACAATATTTGTGGCTTTTTCCTAAAACTCCAATTACCGCCTATGTTTCAAAATAAAATTTAAGATTCTAGGTTTCACGGTTGTGGAGAAAGATTGGGTCTCATGTTTCCAAAGGCTCAAAAAGCAGAAGGCAAATGAAACAACTCAAAATGTATTTGTCAAAATCTCTTTTCTTTTTAAGCAAGTGTCATGGTTTTGAGGGAGCCTGACTCCTGATTTTTGAGTGTTCAGGGTTGGTACTGTTGTTGTATTATTGAAAATTAGTCCAACTTTATGTAACTTAAGTAACTGATCTCTACTGAAAGAAAGAGCTGAAAATCCTTGAGAAACACATGGGAATTTACCTTTTTCACTCCATTTCTTGAACAGCAGAAGATAGTTTCACTGTTGTCAAACTTTCAAATGTTGAGTCTGCTGTGAAGAGTCATCAAAATCTGCACTGTTAAACATTCTGGTTACCTGGATTTCAATATTAATTATCTGATATATAGGTGAAGCACACTATGCCTTATAATAGAATTAATGAGCATTTCCACTGAGGATGCAATCTACTAGATTATTAAAGAGCGTTTGTTATGTTAATTATGGTAATTTCTCTATTTTAAAGAGTGTTTTACATTTCCTCATAGGAATATAACTATATTCAGCATATGTTTACTGACTTATTTAGCAACATATTTATTAATTAATACCTAACCTGCAATATCCCTGCCAGTACTTTCTAATTATAGTCTCTGAAACATAAACTATAGATACAGTGCTTGGTCTCAGGAAGAGTGAGACCAAGCACTGCAGCCTTTTCAGTGCATTCAATTTGATTAGTAGCCACACGGTCTATACTAGAATTATAATTATCTCAGCTGGACAGCAGTAAGCTGCTGCTGTTGATAAATAAGTTTACACAAGACCTGGACTGTAGGGATCTATGCCAG
The DNA here is from genome assembly GCF_007399415.2 of Gopherus evgoodei. Taxonomy (NCBI): domain Eukaryota; kingdom Metazoa; phylum Chordata; order Testudines; family Testudinidae; genus Gopherus; species Gopherus evgoodei. Next base: position 141,473,336 of record NC_044323.1, read on the forward strand.
CAAATGCTTCCCCTACACTGAGACCCAGTAAATTAAACGGAAGACTTCATGGATATAAGGGTCTGACATAGGATGGCTGATCTTTTAAAGACGAGTGGGACAGGTGGCAACCCCACCTGTGGCCAGTCATCTGGATCTGAGCTAAGTTCTTTTATTAGAATTCTTCTTGCCTTTACACTTCTTCACAAAGGCATTTACATAAAATAGTGCTAAAACAGCCCACAGGCTTACAAAATTATTAAAAAGCACAATGAGCAACACAAAGTTCAGAAATGCAGAAATATCCACATCACATACCAGCAAATTAAAACAATTATCAGCTGGAATCAGCTGGATTTGAGTAGAGGGAGACAGCCCTAATCATAACATGGCACCTCTGTCCCTGACAAAGACAGTATTAGGGCAGAGATAAAAAGAATTGGGGCTGCCCCCGCTCCACGAAAAAGATTTATAACAGCATTCAGAGACATGTAGTCCTCTACCACTGACATACATTTTCCTCACCCCTTCACTTCCCTTCTTTCTCCCATTTTTCTTCTTTCCATATCCTCCTCTGCTCCCCTGCACTGCCAGGTGTGTAGCCCCTGTAAAGCGTGGTTGTTCTTCAAACCCTAATTCATGATCAGTGCACACAGCAGAATTCCTTTCCTCAGGTATCTGGGAACTCTCAGGCTTAATTCCTTTTCCTCATGGAGCTAATACGTACCTTACATTCTTTTCTGAGGTCCAAGACTTGCTCCTTCCCCCTATACCCTGACCTTCTACCTCACAAGATTTGTCAGTGGTTTTAGCTAGAGGTGACTGAAGAAATCTTCTACAAGGATTGCATTGGGTCAGAGGAGATTGATAGCTCTGGCCCATATCCCGTCCCAAGCTAAAGCAGGGGGCCATAGAGAGAGGGGGAAATCACACCCCCTCCATCTGTAGCAAGCCCTTGATTTGTTCTTAGCCACCACCAGGCATCTCAAAGCCTGAAACTCTTCCCTCCCCTCCTTCTTTGCCCAACAGTGCCACCCCCTGGTGGCCTGAGACCTTTCTACTCCAATGGCAGGGTCACCCTTACATGCTGACTTTTTCTCCCTCTGCTGTCACAGGTTCTGCTGTTGTAGCACTTTGTGTAAATTGCAGCACATAGTCCCAATCACCTTTTGTTCATGCACTCCCACCTACCTCTAGAAGGGCAGCCTCTTTGGCAAGTTCTTCTTTACCACCTCTAACAGATACAGGGGTTTGTGCCATACCTGTTCCCCTTCCCTTTCTACTCTGTCTTATTTTTGATGCCAAATCTGCAGACTTCCAGAAGCAAATTGCTATTCCCCTCTCTCTCCTTTGTTCTACCAGAATCCTCCCCACCTCCTTGTGCTCCCTTGGGACATGCCCCCTCCCTGTGCCACCATAATGCACATCTGCTGTAACATGTACATTTGGCTGCTAAGTGACCAGTCTGCCCATGGCAGTAATATCATAGCAGATGGCAAGACACAGAAAAATGATCAAAAGGCCCATGTAACTTGTGACAAATCTAGGGCAGTCCCATAAACTCACATACCCTCATTCTCCTGTTATCGTGAAAGAGCTGGGCAAATGCCAAAGCTGATGGTTGTACCAAGGATCTGGACAAGGAGCCCTGTCCGGATCCCAAGTCAGCTCGGGATTTTCCCATCTGGGCCCAACATACTCACTTGTTTCGTTTAGCCAATCCATGACCAGGTCCAAGGGCAGCAGATGATTACAGAATATAACAATGATCATCTTAATAGCCAGTTGTATCAGGGAAATCATTACCACCTGCAGCTAGTCCCCTGTTACCCTGCATCATTGCGTATGACCCCCAGACGATTTCCTTTAGCTCATTTGACTGAAAGCACAGATCCATTTCTTTGGATCTAGTTAGCTGGGTTATGGCTAGCAGGACCACTAGAAAGAAGTGCATCTCTCTCAGTATCGGAGAGCTCACCAATCTGCTCTGGCATGAGGTGATCCACAGCTACATACTATCACCACACCTTGGTATTTCTCTGCCAATTTCCAGCATGTAGCTCCCCTAATTTGCCCCATCCCCTTTCCTGGAATCCACACCATTGACAGCAACCCAACTCTCCTCCTCCTCTTTCCACCTCAGAAGCTGCCACCTTCCCTCATGTTGCCACCCACAGGGCCAACATAAGAGACAAAAGGTTGCTTTCCAGCCAACACTAGCCCAGTATCTAAATTAGAAGGCATTTGCTTTTCCTTCCTGGGCAGCTGTGCACCTAGCAGGTTCTGTTCTTCTCACTGTTCTTTTGATGAGGTTCTTGGTGGAGTAAAATCTCTGCTGTGCCCATGCTAATTGGGACCACTGCATTCCCTGTCAATGTCTGCACTGGTCTCACCAGCTTTTCTTGGGATTCTTGGTCAGCAATTCAGGATAGCAGAGTCCAACCACTTCTTCCTCTCCTTCCTCATTTGATTCTCCACTTGGTCACCTGAAGCCACCTGCTGCATAGCCATCTCCCCTTAAGATGTAAAAATTGAGAGAGGGTAAAGCAGTACTGCTCTGAGGTGAAGTTCCTCCCTTGATCCCTCATCATTCCCCCACCTCAATATCACTTCTGGTAACTTCAGCTGCAGGGCTCACAAAGCAGAGGCCACGAGACTTCTCTCTTGTTCCTCTGGCACACCAATGCTCCAGGCTGAGACTGCACCAATCTCCCCCTTCCATATTCCTATACTTCCACACCCCCCAGCAGCCTCAAGAATGTGTACTGGGAGTCCCAACAGGGAGACTACCCTACCGTTTCAGTCCAAGATATCTTCTTCCATCTGCTCCATATTAGAAGCAGCTGAGTTATGACTCCTTATCAATACCTCTTCTCATGCTTGGGACCTGTCCCTGCTACCCGAAGCAGCTGACTTCATATTACATCCCTCTGTTACTACTATCATTATACACCATCAGTGTCTCTGTTGGACTGGTCTTTGCCTGGGCTTTTCTCAAACTGCTAGATGTTATCTCCTCCTGGTATAAGACACTAGTGAAAAGCTGCCTTCACAGCTGCTCCATCCCCAGAAGCAGTTTCCATATCCACCAATGCATGCTCCAGCTTTGCCAGTCGGTTACCCCTTTGTCCTCCACTTGCCAATCTAATGTCTGCTTTACTTAGAGTAACCAATCCACTATCCGTCATGGTTGCCTGCAAAACTACAGCTACCTCAGATGCTCCTGCCCCATGCAGCTTGTAACTAAAAAAAATGTAATATAAAAGTTGGATGTAAGAGCTAGTTAATAGATTAAAATAGCTTAAGTTTTAAAGCTGAAATGCACGAAGCCTACAGGCTTAAGCCTGCAACATTTTTAGCTTAGTCAAATGAAGCCTTAGAACTTATGATAAGTTAGCATAAATAAATTAATAAATCCGTGTCTATGCTGACATTGTGAAAAATAACTGCTATATTTGGATAACAGTGTCTGAGAGATCAGTAGACTTGACAAGATGACTGTTGGTAGCCAGGGTGAAATGCTGAAGACTTCTTTAAGGCAACTGCATGTGACTCTGGTGATACAGTAACATAAGTGTTAAATTAAAAGAAGAATTATTCAAGTAACCCATTGAGTAAAGAGTCCTCCAATAATATTAGGGTGACAGTCCTCAAGATGGGCATGAGGGGTTCAACCCTCATGCATATTAATGAACTTTGGTGGGAGAATGAATAACTTCTTATACTTACAGCCTGGCAGATGGCTGGAGGCTGTAGCTTCCTGGAGATAATTGTTTCCTGACCCTCAGCTGGAGATGGCCATCTTCACTCTTCTTCAGGATTTCAGATGAATGTCAGTATGAAAAAACTGGAAATACTGGTGCTGGACACTTTGTTTTTTTCCCCTCACCATTGCAATTTATGTGGCAGTTATATTAATTGGAGTTTTCTATATGATAAGATTTTTAATAAAGGTGCATATGATTAAATGTGATTGCAAGAAACAATTATGCAAGCCCACGTGGTGGTGGGCTTTTTCCATTCAAGTCAGGACATCTATATAAGTATTTATCTATGACTAATAAAAACCATTAGGCCCTAACAAAAATTAAAATACAACAGGTATGACATGAACTGTTCAAATTAGTTTCCAACTTGCTTGTAGGTGGTGCATTTCTCAAAACAGAAATTTCTGAAAACAGAAATGCTCGAAGGACAGGCATATTAACACAAGAATCCAGCAGCTACTCTGTATCTGTCACTGCAGAAGAATATAGCTTGGAAATGTGTACCCCAACAGCATTTTGGTTCTAAGCTTTAAGGTGTAATATGCATAGACAGCTATATTTTAGCTGTCTAATGTCTAATTTTACAAGAAAGGTTTACTTTTTTGAAATGCCATAGTAATTTATAGATACTATCATGACACTTTAATCTCCCACCTAAAAGAATGAAGAATGTTTATTTTTAAAGAATCTCAGTGTTAATCGGGACTTCATACTGAAGACCTCAAAATCCTCTTCTGGGGTTTTGTCTCCATGATTATGTCTAGAAAATCAAACTATATGGTTTTTTTTTTTGTGTTTGTAAAGTGACAAACTTTACATTCATTTGATAGTGCTGATAATATTCTATTCATTCTCAGAGCCATGGGGTTAACTCCTAGATAATTTGTTCATTTTCAAACTGATAAACATGCCAGATGATAACTTCATTATTGAGGAGTAAGATGGTTAAGATGTTATTTCAAATGTCCTACTCTGATTGTATAATCAATATTCCCATTATTAAACAGCCACTGTGCTGTGAGACATTAATATGCCCTTGTATTGTGTGAGCTGCTTGAAAGGAAGTACTGTAAAGGAATATTCAGACACATTTCCCCCCCACTATTCTCAAAGTTCCATAGTATAAACCTTGATCTTTCAAAGAAGGGGAAGAAGGTGTGAGGGAACATACTCCCCCCCCCCCGTCTCGTTGGATAGAGCTTTGCAACTGTTTATATGGGATCTTGTCTTGCCACCAAAGCCTTTTGGAGGTTGCTGTCACTGGTGGTCTTCTGTGCCAGGGCCTTGATTGAAAATAGTAATCTGTCAGTCCCTGCTGCAGAGCCCTGCCATTGATATAAGCATCTGTGATTTTAACATATAATATTGCAACAATTATATGCTTTTAGCTTTATTAGTTTACAGGCCATGCAAGCTAAATAAATGCAAAATAAAAGCCAAGGTTTTAGTTCTCAAAGAAACTTGTTCATCTGCATACTGTGGCACTGGGTGTGCACTGGGTGTGGAGAAACTAAATATGAGCAAGCAGGGTTTGGAACCCTGACAAAAGAGAAACTAGGAGGGGAGCAAGGGGTCACTTGAGTTCCAGTTCGGCTTTAGGCAAGTATAGTGTAGCAAACATTGCCTGCTTACGGTAAGTTCAAGGTGGAGTTACAGAATGACCAGCTTACCCACTGCCAAAATGCATGATAGGTGTTGAAATAGCTTGCTGATTTACAATATTAATTTACCAGAAAAGGGCAAATAACTTGTGTAATCAATATGACGTTTTGCGGTTTTAACCTTTATAAGCTTGGTGAAAATTGTAAGGGGCAGAGCAGCCTACCTCTTGCATGGGGTTACGCTGTCTCTCCCTGTATGCATATTTGTAATCTTGTAGTCTTGTTTTATCAATAAAGGTTGCCTCAGGCTGTCTGATTCAAATCAACTGGGTGGTGGTCTTTTCCACAACAAAGGGAACTCTTAATTGTACAGACACACACTTTCCACCCTCATTATCTAAATCATCAACCAACTAAATATTCAGGGAGTGTGTAAGAGGATTTCACAGTCCCTGGCAGTAATTTTAAAAATTGACCAAGTAATTCTCAACAAGTGATAGCAGTATTGTTGCCTATTATTTTAAAATAGAATTGTCCATTAACATCACAATTCTTTACGGCATAGGCAGTTGTAGGGACTGGGGTGTGTTGATCAGGCCTCATGGTTTGTCATGAGCCTAGAACCAGAGCTCGGTCAGAGACAGAGACAGGTGCCAAGCTAAAGAACAGAACCAGAGACAGGTGCCAAGCTAAAGAACAGAGCCAAGCTAAAGAACAGGAGCAGGGACTTGGAGCAAAACAGCAAAGCAGGAACCAGGAAGAGATGGTCTGGGACAAAGAAAGCAGGAACAAGGTGGGAGCAGGGGCTTAGGAGTCAGGCAAGGAGCCAGGGTCCATAGTAGTAGACAGCCAAGAATTCATCTAATTCCTCAGACAACTTCCTCTGCTTCTATCTGGCTTAAATAGTTCATCCCAGCCAATCAGTGGAGCTAGACACCTCCCCCAGTCCAGGGCTTTGTGGGTAGGGCTTTTTCTGAGTTAGAAATTCACAAGACTGTTTTTTTCACAGCTTCTGGTGAACTACCATGTGGTAGTGACAGTCTGAGCACTGCCTGGGGACCTCTAGGAATACACAGAGGAGTAAGGCAAATGGTATTTAGCCCTGTACTTTATCTTCCAATTTTGGATTTGTTTTGTAGCTCTGCTGTGACAGAATTATTAATAATGTATTTAATTTGCCAACAGTGTGCAAGGTCAGTTATAGAATACAATGACAAGTTCCTACACCAAACAGTTTATAATCTTACTAGACATTATATGAAACAAGAAAGTTAGAAGCGAAATGATGAAAGCAATGAAATTGAAAGGTAAGGTAAAAAGAATATGCCTAATTAATTCCATAGTTTTGTATATGTGTGTGCAACATTTTCAGTAGGAGAATGTATCATTCAGTTACTACTTCACTGGTTTAGAACACTGACTTACCTCTAATCTGGTTCCCAGGACAGAGGATTTCTTCAAGCTTCTTGTAAAATCCAGATGTCCCCTCCTTTTATCCAGTTGATATTCCCACTGCAGAAGCCCTTGTGTTATTCCTGACCATTCTCCCAGATAAAGAGAGCTGGGTGCAGCTCCCTTCATAGCCCCTGCATCGCCCTGAGTAAAAAACAGTGGGTTTGCCACAGAGCATCAAGAGATTTGTCCAGTAACCCAATGGGAACGTGCTTCGGTGCATGCTCCCTCTACAACACTGCAAGCCTGGGAACAAAGGCATGAGTATCAGACTTCAAACTTCATTATGGCTTGCATAACCGCAACATAATTTTGATTGCTACACCAGCTTCATATATTTCTTTCTAAACAACATTAGTTTACTCCAGGCATCATTATAAATCTATCACATATGTTTCTTATGATTCTGTTTGAAGGATACAGTTTACAGACAAGGTTTTTATTTTGAGTGACCTCAATGGAAAATTAATGAGTAACACGAGGCAAGTGATTAAGCATTAATTATCTCAGGTAGTAGTTTCTGCATAAATTTTTCATGAGTGTTATTCAATTCTTACTAATATTAATTTTAATAATGAACTGTGATTGTCAATTAAATGTCATTTTTTTAAGTTTTATCAACCAAAGTTTCAGCATTCACTAGCAGCAAACTGATTGATTAACTAAAATAGCGAGCACAGTATTCATTTTAAAATTAGTGTCTTCAGTAGTTTTAAATATTTAGCATGCCTAGGGAAGGATAGGTGAAGAAGTAATAGTTTTGTCAGGTTATTATCCAGAAAGTTTTAAAGTACTTGTACATAATATCTTCTCTGAGGTAATTACCAATATGTCAAAATCAGCTTGACAGACCCTGAAAACATACAGCCAAAAGCAATGCTGAATCTAAAGCACATAATATAATTTAAACAGTGTTTGCTGATTATCTGTTTATATTTTTTTTTGTATTTTTAAAAACTATTGTTCATATTTTCCATGCTGTCAGAAAATAAGGACAAATAATGTTGTTAAGCATACATTGTACTATATCTCTGCCTTTTAATGTTACTGTAAAGAACTATTTATTCTACATGATTCACTATTTGGATTGTCTGTGATGGATAAGCTCCATGTTTTTTAAAACTAAGAATTATGTGTGAAATCCTGACCTCATTCAAGTCAGTAGCAAAACTCCCATTGATTTGAATGGAGTCAGAATTTCACCTGAGAAATCTGGAATTAGCAATCATGACAGAGTGATCAAGCCATTATGTATGACAAAACATTGTTCAGTATTACCAACAGTAACAAAAGATAAATGCAACAAGCAATCAAATACTCAACCAAGTTTTGTCCTTTGGAGACCTGATCTAAAGCCCATTCCAGCCGACGAACAAACTCACATTAAGTTCAATGAATGCTAAGTCAAGCCATTGAAGATAAAACAGAATAATTGGCTTTGGAGTAGAGCTAATCATGAATTCATATAGGAAAGGGTAGGGTGAAGAATTCTGCCTCACTGAATCCAACTCCTCTAGAAGCAGGATTCATTCTCCTTTTTACATTCCAAGTTAGGTAATTCATCTTGCTAGGAAAATATTAACAGTTGAGTCAATTACTCCTTAAAGCAAATTTTTTTCTGTCCCTTGTCTCACTGTCCTTACTCTCTGCTTCTTCATATCTACACTAGGTTTTCCCTCTGGGTCTTTTTTTCAATTTCTGCACTTTGATTATTTATTTATTTACTGCAGATCAAAGATTGTACAGCTACCTTCAGGTACTGAAGAAATGGGCAGACATAAACAAGTTATTGCAGGCAAACTTTTTAGGTAGTGTAAGTGATACTTTTTGGCCATTTTTTCCCCTTCATTCCTCCTATCTCCTCAGCTCTGCTTGGGACAGCAGTACTTGTAATGTAGGTAGGACCAGGATTGGTCACTGGCATTTTAAGCATAGCATCATCTAACCCTTTGCACAGTAGATCTTCACAATGTGGTCCTTAGAATGCTATGGATCTCAATGCTTTGCCTATACTAGTGATCCCATTGTTATTACCACTAGCAGAGTTGAACCAGAAGTGGCAACAGTGGAAAACTTTAGAGGAAAAAGGGTAGTGTACATCAAACCCTCCTGACAACTCTACAGCTTTGCATTCAAGATTTGCCCTGATAATTCCATTTGCTATGAAAGAAAGCATAGCCCAGAGATGAGGGCACCAGCTCGGGACTTAGGAGACTCATAATCAATTCCTTGCTCTGCCACAGACTTTGTTTGTGACCTTGGGCAAGTCATTTAGGCCCAAATATAAAAGGTCCTTACCTCAAAGGTGTAGTAAGAATAAGTGCATTAGGGATTGTGAGCTGCTCAAGTACTGTAGTAATGGGGGCCATTAGTACTTCAGATAGATGTAAGAACATCTTAATAGCTAAGACTAAAAATGAAGAAACTAATGACTTTAATGCTATTGTTAGTCTGAGTATTGTGATGCTACTGTTTTGGCAGCTACTACCTGTGATAATTCATAAATAATCAAACTATGGGTTCGTAAAGGGGAAAGAGTACAAAAAAAGTCCCCCCAACCTCCCTTCTATGCAGGAGCCAGCTACAATTTGAGTCTTTGCACTCTTGACTAGCAGCACTAACTACCACAAAAAGGGCAAAGTGAGGTGGAGATGAGGAGAGGGGTGGCCCAGCCTGCCTATGTTGGCTAGTGGTGTTGGTGGCATGTGTGTATGTTGTGCACCTTAAAAGTGACAGTCTATCTCATGGACACTAGCATTTGGTTCCCCATCACTTCTGGCACAAGTGAACACATATAAATCACAGCATTGACAAGAGTCATCGCTCCAATAATATGTCTTAGAAATCGTTCATGTGAGATTCACAATGAAGATCTAAGGCAAAAAGCATCAATTTAACTCTAGAAATTAAATATAAAACAAATGATTCTTTCTCTATGTTCTCTGCAGGAGGTCAGACTAGATGATCATAATGGTCCCTCCTGACCTTAAAGTCTATGAGTCTATGAAGCTTTTCCCAAGTATCTTAGGCCTCAACTAATCCTTCTAAGTTTCCCATTGTTATAGTGGTAGGAAAGCTTCCCTTATTACTCTCAAAATTTGCAACAATTGATTCTTCAGTCCTTTCTGTTGTAACATAATATTTCAGAAACAATGCTGAGTGTTTGTCATAAAAATCATCATCCTGGGAATCACTTTTGAACAACCAGACAGTGGTAAACTCAGTAGTCTACAGTTTCTCATTGTGGAGAATGAGGTAAGTGTACAACAGCAAGGATAAGATTACAGTGAAAGATTTACAGAGCACATGGTGAGTAGTAGAAGAAGAAAAAAAGAGTCAAAGTGATCAGTGTGGAAAGTGCTCTAACTTAAACTTCTATAATGGGATAGCTAAAAAGATTGAATCCTACAGAAACAGCATCACAAACTGGGTCAATATCTCCAGTGATGCCTCTGAAATATACACTTACAAAATACAGGCACTTATTCTCTTTCCACTGATGTTAGGAGAGGGACTCATCAGCCATTTTAATACTAAAGATGTGTTTGTGACTTCTGATCCAGCTGGTAATGAGTGAATGTCTTGTATTTATCTGCTCTGATTCCTGTACAGCATTAGTAACCAGTATGGGGCTGATGTCTTCACTTAGTTTGTATGCGGTCCTTAAGCCCTGAATGCAGTCTCATTAAAATCAATGGGGTTGTTTTGAACAAAGTCTGGAAATATATTGATAGATAAACATACAAGCAACATTTGTTGTTTCCTATCTTTTAATCAAAAAAGTATCCTTGGGAAAACTGGCTAAATCAAGAAGTATTTTAATGGAGGCAAGCAGCATGCCTTTCTGTCTAGCAGAGGACAGCTCTGATAGAATACAGGACAGGAAACAGCCAGTAGTCTTTTGCAGACTGAGGAAATGGATAACGCTTAATTGGCAAGGCACATTTGCATGATTGTAGCTGTTTAATATTTATTTCCACACTGTTATAATTGAATTCCTACAGAGTGCAAAGAATAAAGAGCCTTGTTCTCACAGATTAGTATTTAGCAACATAGGTCAGGTAGATAGTTGTTAATGATGATAATGAATAATAACAAATACATAACTTAGATTTTTCATGGTCCAATAGGCAAATTAATCCTAGAATTCTGAGCAGTAATAAGTAATTTAGTATGATGCCCATTTTACAGATGTCCATATTAAGACCCAGAGAAATGCTGTTGCGGATTATTTAAGGGATTGCTTTATCCAGCAGAGTACTGGAGGCAATACATGATTTGTATTAGTGATTAAGCTCTAAAGCCAAGATTAGGCTTGTGATAAACTCAATTGTTGCAAGTAAAGTGCAGCACTAACAATATTTCTTTTACTCTAAAACAATATAAAATGCATGCAATCAAATTGAGATAAAAAGATGTAATTGTTTCATGAAGGATAACAAATTGTTGCTGCTTTTTTAGGCATTTCATTGATGTCACATTGAGGTTAGGTCTGGTAGAAAAAGTCTTAAAAGCAGATTCAAAAGGTGAAAATCTTAGGGCTTGTCTGTATATAAAAGTTAATCTGAGATAAAGTTAGGTGTGATTCTAAAAAAATTAATGATTCCTGTTATCATTTGGATATGAGAGTGTCCACAAATGTACTTATTTGGGAATAGCTATTCCAAAATTCCAGACAATCCTTTAGAGCAAAGAACTAAAGATTCACTAGGTTTGTCTTTCATTGTAGAAAAGCCATTGACAGATTTGTGTTTCAGATGCAGCCCAGATTTGTCTATATTTGATATACTTAACATTCAACTTTAGAAGCAGGGAAATGAAAAATAGAGTGATCAAACAGTGCATTTCTTCTATCCCTCTATCCAGGCCCGTAGCAACAAAGAACGTGGCCCCCTCCAAACATATGTTCGGGGCCCCTTACAATACAGAAACTGGAATGCAGTATTTATTTTATACAATATACAGGGTTCATATTATGTATACATAGGCCTACAGTATACATGTATTCCGTATTTACGCAAAGCGCTTCTTTCGAGCCTTGTTCTCCGCAAATTGGTTAATCAATGCGTCATAGTCCAGAGATCTGGCAATCTTGTTTTCGACTGAGATAACTGCAAGCGCAGAAAGCCTGTCATCTGTCATGGTTAAGCGCAGGATATTCTTGATCAGTTTCATTCTGCTGAAGCTCCTTTCAGCACCAGCGACAGTAACTGGTGTGGTCAGAAGAATTCTGATGCAAATGCAAAGATTCGGATATATCTCCTGAAGGCTGTTCTTGTATATGTACTTTAAAAAATTGTTTGCCGTGACAAGTCCTCTCTCTTTCTTGATGACATAAATAAAACAATTCAATTCCATTATGAGTTCGTTGGTATCAATGTCTCCCATTTTTCTTTCAAAATTTTTGCTGTGATTCTCCAGTTCATTTTCTCTGTAACACTGCTTCAGGCTGTTAGCGTTGTACAGAAATCCAAACAACTTATACCACTCCACGAGCTGGTCAAATCGCGACGAAACAGAAGATATGGTCTGATAAGTGAGAACAAGAAAGAACTGCGATTTGAATTTTTCTTCGGCAGAAAGACGACTCGAATCATCAGCACATTCGTAATCAAACATTCTCTTCTTACGTCGCACCCTGGTTTCTGGAAATACCTGCTCAATACCCATATGCTATTTCACGTGCATTTGTGACCACAGAGTTATATCCTGTATTTCGATAGTCTTCCAAAAACTTCATTGTAGCACCGACTTCCACCTGCAGTACGTCAATTGACACATCTGGTGACTGAATTAATTTGCTGGTTTTATTGACGTGAAATAGTATATCATACCACATGTACACAGTCAGAACAAAAGGCCACGTAGTAACATGGTCTAAAAGTGCACCGCTTTCTGTTGCTGTATTGCCATCTTTCTTTTCGAGCGCATATTTTCGCAAAGATGACTAAGCATTGCACAATTCTTCAAGGTGATAACACAATGGCTTCACAGCATCAATTCTTGACTCCCAACGAGTGTCCGATAACCCTTTAACAGATATTGGCATATGTTCTTGAAGTATATCCCAACGTGAAGGTGAAGAAGAAAAGATAACGTATATTCTGTTAATCAGACCGAAAAAGTCAACGGCATATTTCAATGACTTTACCACGTCTGAGATCACAAGATTCCAAGTGTGAGCTCCACATGGTACATGCAAGGCACGGTCATTTATTTCTATCATGCGGGCTTGAACTCCTTTATTCTTTCCTCTCATATTTGCACCATTACCATAAGCTTGGCCTCTCATGTCAGCAATGTCTATTCCTAAGTTGTTTGCCTTTTCAAGAAACGCTTCCAATAAGCCCTCGCCAGTTGTATCATGAACATTAAGAAAACCAACAAATGTTTCACGAATATTGACACCATATTCACCGTTGCATTCAACAAAGTGTAACACCACAGACATCTGTTCTTCATGTGACACGTCGGGAGTACAGTCCAAAATAACTGAATAATATTTTGCTTTTTTAAGCCGCGCTATGTTGGCCTCTTGAATGTTACTGGCAACAAGCTGAATCAGCTCGTTTTGGATCTGTGGACTGAGGTACTGAACATGTGTCTCTGCCTTCTTAATCCTCTGTAAAAGTTCGCTGAGGACAATATCGTACTTTGCAAGCAATTCAAACAGTCCCAAAAAGTTGCCATTCGAAGGATCGCCGAGCTTTTCATTACTTCCTTGAAATGCCAAGTTTCTTTCGGACAAGAAAATAATGACATCAACCATGCGTTTGACAACATTTCTCCAGAAATCTCTTTCTTTCAGAAAAGCCTGCAATTCGAGTTGGTTAATAGATGTACGGTTTACTATGCCTGACCGAAGGTCAAACCATTTCACATACAGTCTTGATGACCTTTGCCTGTTTCATGCTGCTGAAGTCTTTTTGACAGTGCTTTCCAAGCAGATGTTCCACGACGTAGCGGTATGTCGCCAGTGCCAAATAATTTACAACAAAAACAAAAAATGGCATCTTTCTGAACTGAGTACATTAACCATGAACGTCTTATTTTCTTGCCATTTGCCATGGTTCGATAGAAATGAGTACTTGTGATCCTCCGTCTTTCCTCGTTAAATGGAAATTCATAACTTTCATTCTGCTGCGGTGGGCCACGTGCAACAATGTCAGACACTTGCCTGTCCGATATTATAGACGGCCAATCTCCTGGATCATCAGTCAGTGGTTCAGACTCAGATACTTCTTTCCCGGCAGCAGCTGGAATATCTGTCACAGTTTGTTTGGTAGAACAACTGGCTTCACCTTCGACCTCACTTGAAGCACTTCTGGATACTTCTGGATACGATCCGTCGCTGCTAGTGCTGTCCGTTTCATGAGCCTGTACCTGTACCTGTACGTTGGATTGCAGCACAAAATACGTTGACAACTTTGGAATTTTCTCAAGATCCTTCTCAGCATCTTTTGCTGCCTTTCATTTACTAGCGCCGCTCTTATACATTCTCTTAGACATCACAAAGCACGCTTCTGCGTTGGAAACGATAAAAAACTAAACAACTAAATTAATAATATTTATCCGCTGACCACCATTATGAACGCAAATACACATTCTTTGAATGGGTCCAACTAAAATTCGAAAGTGACCGACAGACAACTGATGTAGCCAATAGCATTATGATGTATCATAATGACTTCACGGTTTTGTCAATAAAACCGACATGGATTGTGCAATAGCGTCAATAAATGTCACTTACCTAGTTATACCTTACATTTTTTTTGTCACTTTTAGGGGCCCCCTTCCTTGCGGGGCCCCCTCCGGTCGGAGGGTACGGAGGGCACTTGCTACACCTCTGCCTCTATCTACAGATATAAACTTTGCTAATATAAAAATCTACAAAGACCACATACCCCAGAATACAACCTAACAGTGCTTCTATGAAGACACCTGACTTCCAGCATCTCCTCCCCCAAAACTTTGTGTCCCCCTCCCACAGGATGAAGAAGTGGATGAAACAAATATGATGGAGAGCTATAATATTTTAAAGCAAGGAGGGGTTAGGGAAAGATTGTGGAATCTGCATTGGTAATTTATCTTTCATTGCAAGAGAAGTTGAGCCACCTAGTCTGTAGTTCCATGTCAGTGAAAACAAAGCCTACAGCCAGTTAGTTTTAGATGTTCAAGAAATGAATTAATACTCAAAAACTGGTTTATAAAATGGGACAATCCTCCCATTATCTCTTAGCTCACTGGGGAACTTGGTAGCCTATGATCGAATGCCATCAGCAAGAACATCTCTTGCCTATATTTTGAATTCTCTGTAAAGCAGCAGTTTCTTGGAAGAGTAGGACTCGATATGGAACAAAAAATTGACAGAGGAATATAACGATTAGAAGACATTTTATGATGCACTCATTTTCCTCTCCCTTGTAGTCCATCTCATTACACTGTAAGCTGCTTCAAAAGAACAAATCAGTGCTTTATCCCTTGTTCCTGGGGAGAGAAGTTGTACTTTGATGCTGTTTCCAAATATAGAAAATACTTTATTTTAAAATGCAGATGATTCCCTTCTCCCTCTCTGCTTTGCTACAAATCCTGCCTATTGTAAATGCAATTTGAATATGACTCATTTATTAAACTTGAAACCAGGGGGAAAGAAGTAAACGAAGAAAAAAAATCTGCATGGAGACATCCTAGTCACAAATCAAATATTGTTCTAGTTACGCTGAAATGAAATTAGAAGATTAAAGAGTAGAATACTGATAGACTATAATCTCAGATGCTGTTTATCAAATCTCAGACTCTGATTTATTGAGCTCTTGGTTTGATGTCATGTAACCGTGCATTTAATCCTATATGCTTATAGGACTATAATCAACTTATGTGTAAGTTTCAGAATGGTAGCCGTGAAGTGGGTTTTAGTCCACAAAAACTTATGCTCAAATAAATGTGTTAGTCTCTAAGGTGCCACAAGTACCCCAGTTCTTTTTATATCTGTAAGTGTCACACTCACAGCAGACTTACACCACATACTAATTTGGCAATTTAGTCTTTCCACCAATAAAGTAGACAGGCCATTCTCTCAATCCCCATACTGATCCAGGATAGTCCACTATTGCACATACACTTTTACTTTATCTTATTATAAAAATCCTGCTTGAGACAGCTTGGATGTCTTCCAGTGGATGACTATTACATTTTAGGCAACTTGTCCCGACAAATAATAATAAAAACACCTTTAGTGGGGTTCAAATTTGAGGGATGTCCAGGAAAGGCCTTGCATGGACAATGAAAGAAACCAGAAGTAAGGAACCAGAGGAATTCACAAGTTGCTGTGTAAATAATGTGTAGCTAGTAAATATAGAAATAGTAAGAGTAGTAATATGTGATAAATTTACAGCTGCAACTTTGCTTATGAGCACTCTTTGCAGCTCATGCAAAAGTTATGATATAAATAGGGATTGCTGCACAAAATTAGTAATACAATGTGCACGGCTTAAATTAAGCTGGAACCATCTGGAGTTGAGCTACGGTAAATATTTTCAAAACTGCAGAAGCCCCGGCACCTCCTGGGGGCAGAAGCCATAAGTCCCAGTGCCTCTCGTGGGGCTGAATCCCTGGTGCTCTGGGGAATTTTCTGTGACAATTTAAGCCCTGACAGCGTGCAATACAATGTAGAATGTAATGTGCATGTGTTAATGTGTTTTATAATATCTGTATAATCTAATTTATCATTATATGCTTTGGAGTTGTGGTGCACCCTAACCACCTACCTCTGAGCCTAATCACCTCAGGTATAACTTTATGAAGTCCCATTAAAAAAAACCTCCATGACGAGACCCAATTCAAAGTGATTATTTAGATTCCAGAGAACTGGATAAAGAGTTCTCCCAGAACTGGAGGAGGTGTTTTAAATAACCCCACTGGAAAAACTCTACTGAGGAATCCTACCAGCCAGGTGGTAGATAACTCTTTAGCTTTAGAAAAAAAACAGAAAGCAAAAAACAACAAAGAAAGAATCCCGCTGTCTAGTTTGCAGACTCCTTGGCATGAAATCTCAAAGCAAGTCCCAGATGGGCTGGGTGGTATATGGATATTGGCTTTAAATGGATGTAAATTCTGTTTTTCATGATAGGTGGCTGGCCCCCTTTCCCTTATGCCCCCCAGGCATAAGACCTGGCACAGAGAGCCATTCATCTTGGGTCCAAAGTATAGACAGAAAGGGGCCATCTCTCACTTCTTGTGCATTTCATGGGGAACATGATGTTAAATCATACACAGGCAATCTCTTTCTGTGCCAGGGTTTTGTGCATAGCAGATCACCTACTTCACTGTGATCCACTGAAAGTCAGCTCTTAACACAAGTTTTTGTATACTTTCCCAGCGCCTCACCAAAATAGAACCTACCAGCAGTTGGGGAATGTGCTTTTGCTGTGTGGTAGAAGGCACTTCCTTCCATGAGCTCCTGTGGGTCCCTTCCACTTATCACCAATTCCCAGACCTCCTGCATCCCTGTAATGAGTCTAGAGCTGGGTATGTGGTAAAGTTATTAGCAATTATTTCAATATTCAGTGGAAGTGTGGTACCATTCAAATGCATTTCCTTGAAAAGCACTGGCTTTGCTGGCATTGAAGGCAATATAACATGTGTCCCTCTCTTCTGGATAATCTACTTGTGTTGTGTC
This sequence comes from Gopherus evgoodei, assembly GCF_007399415.2. Taxonomy (NCBI): domain Eukaryota; kingdom Metazoa; phylum Chordata; order Testudines; family Testudinidae; genus Gopherus; species Gopherus evgoodei. The sequence goes on from NC_044323.1 coordinate 141,490,813, forward strand.
AGTGATATTTTTCAGATGAAATTGTACTGGGTGAGCTGTTCTGCAATCTCAATGATTCCTTCTTCTGCCTCGGGTGAAGCTGCCAGCTGGCTTGATATGAGCAAGAGCCAAAACTTGAGGAAGGTTGGAGGAATGCATTTGGTTGTTTGGAAGCAGATGATATAAGTGTTGGGATCCACTGTGCCATGTGCAGGACCAGTTTTTGTGCCAGGAAAAGGTGTTCCTGGTGGCATTATAACATGTCAGCATTTGATCAGATTTGGCCAGACCTCCCACATATCTGTTAAAATCCAGCACATACAGGCTTGTTTTGAGTCTCTTTCCTACTTCAGACTGGGTCTTCCATGATGCCATTACCATATGCAATGGTGAAAAAAAACATGGGCTTCTTGTCTGCAGACTTCGGTGCCTGAAGGGCCTGGATTTGGAGAGTGGTCATCTACCCTGGACCTGAGGGACTGAAGAACCAAGTACTGAGAAAGGAACCATTGACTCTTTCTGTTCTCTTCCTAGTATGTAGCAACCAAAGTACATACCCAAGGTCCCTGGCTGTTGTCTACTGGCACAGTAGCCAGCGCTTAAGTCCATGGTTCCACATCTTCACTATTATAGTTACCTTTACTAGCTAGATTAAAACTACCATAGTTATGCCTATCCATGCTACAATCACTCCTTAATTTGTGATATAGAAGCATCCTGAATGAGAGGGAGGCTCTTTAGTATCATTCTCCATTCATCCTGCAAACCTACTGAAAAAAAAAATAAAGCAGAACTGTGATGGAGCAATATCAGTGGCACAACAAATGCAGAATAGGAGGGGTAGGAAAGGAGGAACCTGTAGGTAAAGGCATTAAGAGGTCAGGTTTAGCTTCAAGACACTTATTTCCTAGCCAAAAGAATACCGAAGGCATTGTTACCAATGTCTAGGCCTCATCAAGATTCTTCTACATAAATGGAAATAGGTCTGGTTGTTTGCAGGGGAGAGGCAGTAAGAGTGTGAAAATTTCATTTGTACAAGATATGGTCTCATTCATGGAGGCAAGACAAGGGAAAGGTGAGACTGCCCCAGACCTCTCTTTTGCAATCTCGTCTTACCCAAAATAAGCCATATGAGACTATCGAAAAACATTTACCCTGACAAATACCACCATTGTACCATACAGCAGTGGGATGCACAGATTTTAAGGGCAGAAGGGATCACTGTGATCATCTAGTCTGACTTTTTATCTAACAGAGGCTATTTGACTTCCCTGAATTCATTCTGTTTGAACTAAAGCATTTACATCCTTTAGAAAAACATCCAATCTTGATTTAAAAATGATGAGTGATGGAGAATCCACCACAATGGGTGGTAAGTTGTTCCAATGGCTAATTACGTTCACTGTTAAAAATGTGCACCTTATTTCCAATCTAAATTTGTCCAGCTTCAATTTCCAGTCAATGTATCTTGTTATGCTTTTGTCTACTAGATTAAATAGCTCATTGTGATTTTTTTCCTCCCCTCATGTAGGTATTTATAAACTGTGATCAATCCTATTTATATATCTCATGATCACATTAGCCTTTTGGATGCAGAGTCATATTGGGGGCTCATGTTCACCTGATTCTCCACAATGATCCTCAAGGTCTACACTGTCTACACTGCATAAAAAACTCATGGAACCAGGCATTAGAACTCAGGTCAGCTGAACTGAGCCAGCTGCATGTCTTTTATTGCAGTGTAGACAGACTTTGAGTCACTGCTGCCCAGGATACAGTCCCCTATCCTGTAAGAATGGCCTATATTTTTTGTTCCTGGGTGTATAACTATTCAGCTGGATGCATTAAAATGTGTATGGTTTCCTTGTGCCCAGCTTGCCAAGCAATACAGATTGCTCTGTACTGGTGGTCTGTTCTCTTCACTGTTTACCACTCTCCTAATCTTTGTGTGATCTGTAAATGTTGTCAGTAATGATTTTGTTTTCTTCTAGGTTATTGATAAAAATATTAAATAGCACTGGGCCAAGATAAAGGTGGGGAGAACATATCAATGATCCTGAGATCTAGGCCAAGTGCCCTGTCAACCTATGCTCTATAACTGGAGTGTATGGTAACCAGGTCAGAGGACCCAGTAAAATTGAGCCAGGCCTTGTTCATGGAGCCATCATAGTTATTTGTGCTGCATGGCAAGGAATTGCCTACTACCTGAACCATTCTCCTTTTCTCAAGGTAAACCATAAATTATTCTATAAGACACTGCAGTCATGGATTGCTACAATATGAATCCAAAACCTTTCAAGGATGCCAATGTAATGGCCCATGTAGAGTTGTGGAGGAGTTCTTCAAATGAGCCGTTGAGAATAACATCCCATCAGTAAAGTAGGATTGAAATGACTCAGGCTACTTTTCAATTTTTGTCACTCAACACACCCAAAGCCAGCACACCAGTTAGATATGATCCTAAGCTCTTTATCTAAAATAATAATATTTTTTTTTAGTACAGTGACTTGCTTAGACAGTTCACAATGACCCAGGTGCAGGCTTAGGGTTATTGGTGTATATAATTACTAAAACTACTAATGCTGCAGACTCCAGTCTGTATCTCCAGAAAGTTCCCATTAGCTGCTAAATGAGGAGTGGATGATTGGCCTTCAAGCAGGTGGGGAATGAGGAAGGTAACAAAGCCATACAGCTATACTAGAGGTGGGGCAATTATCCCCTCAAAGAATGATCTTTTTTTGCCCTGCAATAAGTAATTAGTGCTTTTTAAAATCTAGCCAAGAGTCCCTATAACATGTGCTATGTACCAGGGTATATCTTGTATCTCTGTTTTGTCATGGCTCTGGAAGAAGGCAGCAGATAGCGTTTAATAGATTAGTATATCTGTAGACCATATGATCAAGGTATGTATAAGCAAAGGTGTTTTCCCAATTACCAGATTTGATTTCCCAGTTTACAGCACAGTTAATTAACCCCTTCCCCACTGTTTTGACAAGTCCGCACAAATGCAAGATGCATGAAAGCAACAAAGGTTAAATGTATGCCTTTAGTTGAGTTTTAATGCATAAATGCCATTTATATTAATGTTTCTACTTTTGAATTTTTAATGACTAGTTCTAGTGATAATTACCAATTTTCTGTATATATATTATGGAGAAATGATACATGTAGTGTGTCAATGATAGTAAAATTCAATATTTATAAAGAATAATTTGTCTACAAATATAGAAAACTAGTAATTATCACTAAAGATATTTGTTAAAATTCAAAAGCAGAGAAATAATGAATGTTGGGTTATTTATACTGATATTTTATAAATAAAACATTTGTACTCATTATCGTTTTGATGAATCCTGATGTGAGCCTGGCATTTTTCTATCTGAATCATGCACACACCATTCCAATTTTTCTCACAAAAGATTAATGTGTTTGTGGTTGTAAGGGTGCTCTCAAGGGGCAGGCAACTGGTTCAAAATTGCTGATAAAGAAGCCAAGGACTGAATGGACCTGGAGAATGAATTACCCTCTCTAATCCCAATGTGGTCACGCCAGGTCAGGATACAGTCACATTAGGCCTGACTCTGATCTCACAGTGCTGTAATTCCATTGTCTGTAGTGGAGTTACTCCTGATTTATACTAGTTTAAGTGAGTTCAGAATCAGGCTCTGTGCCTGGGAAGTGCAGAGGAAGTTTGAATTGCCGCTGCCTGCAGTGTTCTTATTCTTGAGAGTTACTAGGCTGCTCACTGAACTCTGTTTGATCTGCTGTGTGTTGGAAAGATAGTTTATACTGATAACACAATTCTCTTTCTAACTACTTCACTCCTCACAGTACAATGTATGTCCAGTATTCTAAAGAATCAGATGAAGATTTCATAGCTGATCACTTGAGAAAGTAAGAAATGGCAGTTAGCCCAATAACTGGATTAACAACCTCAGATTTCACTTTTCTCATCGTATATTTTCTTTCTAGCATTACAGGGCTTCAGTTAGGTAATTTTAGAAGCTCTTAACAACCATAAGAATCTGTTCCAATATTGGTATGGAGAATCACAAAGTTCTCTTTATAATCAGTTCAATTGGAAACCTATTAAAACAAATAATTGTTCTGAGTTGTGAGATCAATAGTTAATGTGATTTAACTCTAATATAAGTTTCACCAGGAAATTTCTATGGCCATTAGTCACTCTTTGATTAATATTGAAAGTTCTGCATAGCATGGAGCTCTCAAAAAATTCTACATTTGAAGGATCAGATTAGTGATTTTTAAAATTCTTTTTCTTAAAAAAAAGAAAAAGAAAAACCCCATTAATATCATTGATGCTTAAAATCCACTTGTATACATTAAGTTGTTCCAGTAATTTCTACCAATATTGCAAAGATATGTCTACGTGATGCGCATTTATCTGTGACCTCAGATCTTATTATTGTATTATGCCTCTATTTTGTGATGGTTTTCAAAATGTTTAATATTAGCCTAACCTTCATTGTTATGTGAAATTGTTATGTACCTTTTAGTGGTGTCATCACAACAAAATAGAATATTTTAACTACAATAATTATACTTAATTTAAATATTCCTTGTGCATTCATATATTGTCCAGCTATTTTTTTAAATGAAAATTCATTTTTATTAAAACTTAGCAAATCACAGAACCTCATCGTCAGGGTTGGGCCATGGGTAGCGTCTGTGCACAGGTCAGTTACCAAATTTCAATCAGGAGATGAGTAGTGGAGTCTAGGGTCAAGCTGCATCAGGAAGTCAGGGTCAGGCACCAAATTACAGACAGCAGGCAAATAGTGGATTTGGGGACAAACCAGGATCAGAAGCTGGAGTCTAGAGTCCACAGCAAGACAAGGGCTCGAACAGAAGCAAACAGACTGTCTGCATCATTGCTTAGATAACATCTCATGATGGCTTCCTGGTTTATATATCAGCATGAGACAATCCTTGGACTGAGAGGAGCCATCACTCCTGCCCTGCTGGCCGGTACTTCCTGCAATGCCTGGTTTCACAGGTTCCTCCTTGGAACTCCAGCCTAAGCAACATCAGCAGCCCAGACCCCCCTATGGTCCCAGGTTCTAGTCCTGTAAGTTCTTACACTTACCCACCTACTCCTGTTATAGGCCCATAACCTCTGGCTGAGTTACTAAAATCCTCAAATCTTGATTTAAAGACTTCAAGTTACAGATAATCAACCATTTATTTTAGTTCAAATCATCAAGTGACATATGTCCCATGCTCCAGAAGAAGAAAATAAACTACTAAGGATATCTTTCAATCTGACCTCAAGGAAAGTTCCTTCCTCTCCCCAATTGTGGTGATCAATTAGGCCCTGAGCATGTGGCAAAACCCACCAAACACACCTGGGAAAGAATTCTCTGTAGTAACTCAGCAAAGAATCCTGTGCCACAGGATTCTTTGCTGCTTTTACAGATCCAGACTAACACGGCTACCCCTCTGATACTGTAGTAACTCAGTTTTCCTCCTCCTCTAATGTCCCATCTCTGGCCCCTGGAGATATTTACTCATAATATTTGTGGTAAGGCCATACGCTATTGTAGGCACTCTCATCATACAATCACCTCAGTGATCAGTCTTGAAACAAGTTAGATTTTTTACCCCCATTATACCTGCTGGACGAGTGTTCCAGAACTTCTCTTCTCTGATAGTTAGAAAGCATTATCTATTTTTAAGCTTAAATTTGTTGATGGCCAGTTTATATTCATTGCTCTTGTACCAACATTGCTGCTTTACTTAAGTCCTCTCCCTCCCTGCTGTTTGTCCCTCTGATGTATCTATGAAAGCAATCCTATTTCCCAAGTTATATTGAGTGTTTGGATTCAAAATCTCTGTAACTGTGTAACTCTGACAGGAAAGCAGCATCAATTAATGAATGAAAAAATGCTGGCCCTGCACACAAGAAGGCTCACTGAAACCAAACAAACCATTGTGAAACATCAAAGAACTAAGACACTGTTGATTGTCCCCTCTCATCCATGACTCCATGAAGAGGAGACAGTCACAAACACTTGTCCCATTAGTTTGCTCTGAGGGAATGGAATACACATTCCTGACCAGAAGGAACTGTACCATTATGCTGCTTTGGATTTGTAAGCATAAGCAAGGGATCCCTAAGCTGCTTAGCCTGGGTTAACTCTAAAGGAAGTACAAAGCTTCCATATCACAGCAGCTTCTACTTCCTTTTGGAACCTAAGACTGTAACTCATTTGTGTTTGTAGATTTACCTGCTTTAACCTTGTTAAATAATGCTGTTATTTCTTTTTTAGTTAATAAATCTTTAATTTATTACAGGATTGGCTACCCATATTGCCTTTAATGTGAGGACTAAGGTGCAATTGATGTGGGGTAAGTGACTGGTCCTTTGAGACTGGTAGTAACCTGAATATTTGATTTTTGATGTAAGGGGTCATCTATCAAAAAAGCAGGGTGGCCTGGATGGCAAGATAGACTGGAGAGCACAAAGGGACTGTCTCTGACTCCATGTTAAAGCAATTGAAGTGCCTGAGGAGTTCACAACTGATACTTGGTTGGTGAAATCTAAATATAGAACTCTCAACCTTTTCGGGGTTTATACTTGTAACAGTCTGCCCTGAGGTTGGTACTCACATTAGTGATCTGTTGTAGACAGCTTGACACCCAGCATAACAGCATTAAATAATAAATGTTAATAAATAAATAAAATCTAGCTCTACCATCATCATCCCTCTGGAGTAGGTTACAATAGCTGCAATAAGAAAAAGGTTTGCCTTATCTCCACTGACTGTGATGTTATTCAATCCAAACACTCAGTATACCTTTATATCATGGGCTACAGATGTCATAAGTGAGATCAATACATCCAGCATCCTACAAACATTTCATCAAGTCTAAACACATTCTTATCTACTTAACATCTATTTTAGCAATTCTAACACACATATAAACCTGACTGGTTTCCAACTAAGCATTTGTCAGTGTTCAGTGAGGCCTAGGGTTCTCGGCATGAGCTGGCACCTGAGCTACTATAATCGCACTGGGAGTTGGGCAATCACATCACTTCATTGAAACTGTTAGGTAGGACAACTGCTTCCATCCAGATTAACTGAGGGAACAATTAGCTGCTCCTTTGTTTTGTTGAGGTCAAACACATTGATTCTCAGTTTTCATATTAATGGAAAGGAACTGCAATAAAGAATCCAAAATGTGATGAGTTATTACAAATATTAAATTATGTTCAGACTGAATGTATAATATGTTTCTAAACAAACACTACTCTATTGATTCCATTATATATAGTTTCTATATATTTTTTAGCATCATATTTATGCATTCGCTTAAGGCAGTGATTCTGCAAGGTGTGAGTGTCAAAAGGCTCTCTGCACTTCATAGGATCAGGCTGCTGGTTCCTGTTAACCAGTCTGGATAGTGCAAAAATTTTTCTCCCAATAGACCAGATATATGGTGGTGCACAGGAACTGGGAGTCAGGACTACTGAATTCTATTCCCATTTATGTTACTAAGTAAAACTGTGGCCTCATGGACTCTATTTTAGTCTCTCTTCCATGTTATTACACCCATTATGAAAAGGGGGGAAAAAATCAGGCATAGGAAAAATAAACTTTATTCTAGAAATCACTATGTAATTCACTTTAGAATTAGACAATGTAGGTGTAGTTACTATAATCCAGTAATATGTAAATAATTTGGGAGTGAGTGTGAAATCATGACATGACAGACAGGATACTTCACGTTCACTTCACTATAAAATATCACATTTTATATCTTCAGAATCCACAGTTTACATCATAGAATATAATATAGAGCAGTTTCTATTCATAATATTTTTATGGAATAGTCTGTTTCAGAAAGATCAGATATTTAATCTTCTTTTCTCTAATGATTAAGCTTTATATTTCATGATAGTTGATACCAGAGTGCAATGTTTTCTTTATTCCTATAAAAATATTTATTTCAAGTTGTACATTTATGCAGTTATTAACAAACTATGGGTGGATTAGAAAGGATCTATAAAGTGAAAAACATTAGTCTGGAGACATTAAAGAGCAGACATTATGTGTGTAACAAACTTTCCTTACAACTTCAAATAAAAACTACCCAAAACAATGGTAATATGCAAAAGCACCATTTCTATACTCAATATTTCACAGATCAACTCATCGCTAACCACACAAGAAAAAAGATGGACTTTATATGCTGTAATGAATATTAAAAGGGCCACTGATGTGGACATAGGAAGAGTGTGTCACAGACACCATAGTTTGGTTACATACAGTTGCTGAAACTTCATTGAAAACTATAACCATCCCAAACTACTTATCGAGCAAGTTCCAGTGCAGAGTTCAACTGGTACCAATACACTGCTTGCACTATAAACCCTCTGTTCCAGAAGCCAGACACCTGACCCTTGTCCCTCCTTCATGATCATGACAGAAGTAGGAGAAATGAGGTGAGAGGGGATATCAACCTATGAAGGACAGAGGCAACCCACTCACCATTCACTGCTATGCTCATGAAAAATGCCCAGAAAGGCCACTATGTTTTAGGGATCTCATTTTGTAAACTTTCTAACCCATTGCCTGCAATGGAACCTGCCATACGGAAGGACTGCATTCATCTTAGAGTCCACCCCCACCCTGCTGGGCAACTGGAAAGGAATCCATTTACCTTTGGAGGAGAAAATGCCAATTCATTGAATTTGAAACTGTATGCAAAACAGTAAGATTTCTTTTCTTTCCTTCTTTTTTGTTGTCTTTTGTTTTAAGAAGGAAAAAACGCTTCAGTTGTCCTGATACAAAAATTGACAATTTAGTTTGTGCAAATTTTCAAGATTTTGACTTTTCATCAAGTTTTGGCATTGGAAACATCAAAAATTATCATGGGATAGGAAAACCATTCCCCTCCCAGCCCTAGTGGTGTGGCTTTCAGAGCATCTGCACTAATGTAGTTCTGTGCATTTGTACTCACATGGGCTCAGGAATCCCCAGGACAAAAAAAGTTGGTTACAAAATCGTGACTGGAAAGCTAGTCTGGGCTCTGGTAGACCAATGGCAAAGCCAGTTTCAGAGTTGAAGTCCCTTTGTTTATTAAAAAAAAAGAAAAAGAAAAAGAAAAAGAAAAAAAGTCTGCCAATTGCCCCTGATTTTTACATTGGGGAGCTCCAGCTCAAACCTCTCACTGGATCATAACTATGGAGGTTTGGAGCAGGGGAGAGGCAGTCTTTCATAAATGAATTTTAAACCAATTATGGCACTAGAGGTTAAAACTCGGTGATAAAAGGAGGGAGAGGCTCTCAATCACCTTATGCCATCATGTCTGGTGCTTGCATCATGCCTCCCTTGAATAGTTCACCTGCTTCTCCTGCTGTAATTTGGGATCCCTCAGAGATTTTCCTTCTCCCCATTCACCATGGCTATTGCTTCTACCACTAGGGCCCAAAACAAGCTTCACCTACCCTCCCATCCCAATCAGTTCTTTCTGGCCCTTCTATTCTGTGTGTTCCCCTCCCCTCTGTAACTTCAGTTCTTCTCTCCACCCTACCCTCAAACTAATTATTGTGAGTCCACCTCCCCTCAATGCCCCTGCCTCCCAATAACTTATATCCTTCCCCCTTTCAGGTCCCCTATCCTTTCCCATGAGGTAGGCCTGGGTCCACTTCTCAATGAGATGTGTGTGAAGACAATCTCATCCCCACCACAGTAAAATTATGCATCTGATTGGAAGTTAAAAGGTGGCATGTTCTCTATAGGTGTCCATCTGCTCTGAGGCTCTCATTCTTGGTTCAGCAAGAGTGCAAGTCAGGGGCATCACTTCAAAAAATTCTGGAGTGGGGGGCAAAGTTGTATCAGCATGTAGAACATTGTATGTATATTCTGCAAAGTCTGGAGGGAGGGGGGGGAAACAGGTAGTGGAGCATATTGACCTATGAAAAGTCAGGGGTTAAACCAAGCAAATGCCCTTTACCCCAGCAAATTGAGGGCTTGGCTACACTGGAGAGTTGCAGCGCTGGTGATGGGATTACAGCGCTGCAACTCACTCTGTGTCCACACTTGCAAAGCACAGCCAGCGCTGCAACTCCCTGGCTGTACACTTGGTCTGCTTGGGGTGTAGCGATTCCAGCACTGGTGATGCAGTGCTGGTCATAAAGTGTGGCCACCAAAAGTGCTGTTATTGGCCTCCAGGGTATTAGGAGGTATCCCAGCATACCTTTTCAGCCACTCTGCTCATCGTTTCGCACTCCACTGCCCTGGGCTCAGGTGACCCGCACTTTAAATGCCCCGGGAATTTTAAAAATCCCCTTCCTGTTTGTTCAGCCAGATGTAGAGTGCAATCAATCAATCAATCACTGACCATGCCTCCATGCCCCAAACGAGCCCCAGCATGGAACACTTGCAAGCTGGAGGACCTCATCAGTGTTTGGGGTGAGGAAGCTGTGCAGTCACAGCTGCGCTCCAGCCATAGAAATTATGATACCTATGGCCAGATATCAAAGTCCATGCTGCAAAGGGGCCATGAATGGGACGCATTGCAGTGCAGGGTTAAAGTAAAGGAGCTGCGGAGTGCCTATTGCAAAGCCCGTAAGGGAAACTGCCACTCAGGAGCTGCCCCCACAACCTGCCGTTTTTACAAGGAGCTGGATGCAATACTTGGGTATACTCCTGGGGGATACTCCTGCCAATCCGAGGACCATGATGGAGAGTTCAGAGCAGGGAGAAGAGGGGGATGGTGTAGAGGAAACCGGGAGTGAGGCTACTGGGGTGGAGGGAGACACCCCGGAGTTCCAGGAGGCATGCAGCCAGGAGCTCTTCTCAAGCCAGGATGAAGCTAGCCAGTTGCAGCAGCTGGAACTTGTTGGTAAAGAAGAAGCAGAGGAGCGGGTTCCCGGTAACCAGCTTTTATTTTAAGGATGGAAATGTTTTGGGAGAGGAGGAGGAGGGTGGGGGTTATGGCTGCATGCATGCATGCCTAAATGTGGAATAGCTCATTGATTTGGTCTATCACGTCTCGGTAATCAGCCTCGGTAATCTCTTCAAAAGTTTCAGCCAGAGCGTGGGCAATGCTCTTGCACAAGTTTATAGGGAGAGCCACCATGGTCCTTGTCCCAGTCAGGCTAATGCGTCTGTGCCACTGTGCCGCAAGGGGTGGGGGGACAACTGCTGCACACAGGCAAGCTGCATAGGAACCAGGGCGGAATCCACATTGCTGTAGAAGACCCTCCCGCTCTTCCCAGGTAACCCGCAGCAGTGATATATCTTGCAGTAGAAAATCCTGTTGAAAATGTAAGGATAGTGTTCAGTGCAGGTCCCCCCCCAGCTGCTCTCTGCTTTCCACAATGCACAGAAACCCCAGTGAGCCCTGACTCAAGCAGCTCTCCTTCCCAGGTGAGTCACAGCAGAAACATTGATTGGAGGAGTAACTGCTGTGGCAATTGTGGGGGCGGTGTTAAGTGCACTTTCCCCCCAGGCTGCTCTTTGCTTTCCCCAATGCACAGAAACCCCAGTGAGCCCTGACTCAAGCAGCTCCCCTTCCCAGGTGAGTTGCGGCAGAAACACTCACCCCATTACTCACCATGTCTTCGCTGCTGTGGCCTCTCTGTGCTATGTTTGCTATGTGTAAATGATGCTACGAATAGTCTACAAACTCCTTCACTGTGATTATAAACAATGCAGCCTCTGTATTAAATGTTTCTATTTCTGTTTTCTTTAAGTGTCCTTGAATCCTCCGGCCCTATCACAGCCTGCTGAAAGACTACAGAATTTGAGGCGGAAACCAAGGAAAAGCAAAGAAGATTTGGTGAAAGCAGTTATGAATCAGTATGCCAGAGAGAATAAGAGGCTGCAGGACTGGAGAGAGAAAATGCATCAGTGGAGGGAAACACAAAGCAGGAGAAAGGAATTGGCTACCAAGAAAAGCACAAAGCAGCTGATAAGCCTCCTGGCACACCAAACGGACTGTATGCAGTCACTCGTAGCCATACAGGCAGACCACTACCGTGCTAACACCCCCCCCCAAAGCTCTCTCCCTTGTGCCCCACTGTTTGCTCAAAACCCCCTGCTCCAGCACCTGGTTCTTACCACCACCAGCTGCCCCCAACACCTGTACGTTCACCTACCAGCCCTGAGAACTATGACCCTCACCCTATGCACTCAACCCCCGTCACCATGCAGCATATTAATCCTGAAGTGCAGCAGGCATTGCACAGCAATCCAGGCAGGACATAGTCAAACCTCTGAATGTACAATTCAGCACCCTACCCCCCTGCCCTTTTATGTACTGTATTTTGAATAAATGATTTCTTGGCTTTTAAAACATTTTTTATTATTGCAGAAAGTGAAAAATACTGTACCCCAAGGGAAAAACAGGCACTGCAAATCATTGTAACCACTGCACTTCACTCCCGTGCAAGGCACCAAACATTACTGTTGGCTTTCAGCCTCAAATTGCTCCCTTAAGGCATCCCTAATCCTTGAAGCCCTGTGCTGGGCCTCTCTAGTAGCCCTGTTCTCTGGCTGTGCAAATTCAGCCTCCAGGCATTGAACCTCGGAGGTCCATTCCTCACTGAATGTTTCACCCTTCCCTTCACAAATATTATGGAGGGTACAGCACGCAGATACAACTGCGGGGATGCTGCGTTCCCTCAAGTCTAGCTTCCCATTAAGACACCTCCAGTGTCTCTTTAAACGGCCGAAAGCACACTCCACAGTCATTCTGCACTGGCTCAGCCTGTAGTTGAACCGGTCCTTGCTCCTGTCAAGCTTCCCTGTATACGGTTTCATGAGCCATGGCATTAACGGGTAAGCGGGGTCTCCAAGGATCACAATGGGCATTTCAACGTCCCCTACTGTGATCTTGCAGTCTGGGAAAAAAGTCCCGGCCTGCAGCTTCCTGAGCAGGGCACTGTTCCGAAAGATGCGTGCATCATGCACCTTTCCAGGCCATCCTGTGTAAATGTCAGTGAAATACTCACAGTGATCCACAAGCACTTGGAGAACCACAGAGAAATACCCCCTCCGATTAATGTACTCGGATGCTAGGTGGGGTGGTGCCAGAATAGGAATATGCGTCCCATCTATCGCCCCTCCACAGTCAGGGAAACCCATTTGTGCAAAGCCATCCACAATGTCCTGCACGGTCCCCAGAGTCACGGTTCTTCTTAGCAGGATGCGATTAATGGCCCTGCAAACTTGCATCAACACTATTCCAACGGTTGACTTTCCCACTCCAAACTGGTTCGCGACCGATCGGTAGCTGTCTGGAGTTGCCATCTTCCAGATTGCAATAGCCACCTGCTTCTCCACTGACAGGGAAGCTCTCAATCTCGTGTCCTTGCGCCGCAGGATAGGGGCGAGCTCAGCACACAGTCCTATGAAAGTGGCTTTTCTCATCCAAAAGTTCTGCAGCCACTGCTCGTCATCCCAGACTTGCAGGACGATGTGATCCCACCACTCAGTGCTTGTTTCCTGAGCCCAAAGGCGGCGTTCCACGGTGCTGAGCACGTCCGTTACTGCCACAAGCAACTTAGTGTCTTGCACATCAGGCGAATCGATATCATCGTCGGACTCCTCACTGTCACTTTGGAGCTGAAGGAATAGCTCAACTGCCAAACATGATGTGCTTGCAACATTCATCAGCAAAATCCTCAGCAGCTCGGGCCCCATTTCTAACAGAAATCGCGCTGGAGACTCACAATGGCGCCAAACTGCTGGGATGTGTAGCGATGCACCATGGGGCGGTGGGACAGGAAGCGGAATGACCCGCACCCTTCCATCCCCTTCCCACAACCCACAGCGCCAAAATGGGACGAGGTGCTCTGTGGGATAGCTGCCCACAATTTTCACTCCCAACAGTGCTGCAAATACTGCAAATGTGGCCACACTGCAGCGCTGGTAGCTGCCAGTGTGGCCACACTGCAGCGCTTTCCCTACACAGCTGTACAAAGACAGCTGTAACTCCCAGCGCGGTACAAATGTACGTGTAGCCATACCCGAAGCCCTGGTGCATGTTCCAGTGTTAACCTTCAGAGCACTCTGTAAATCACATTGATTCTGCCAGTACAACACTAATGTAGCCTAACCTCAGGGTGAAAGAGTGTTATGAATGATCGTAGCAAAGTCCATATCTGAAAGAGAATTTATCCTTCTTTCCAGGTGCAGGTGATATGAATAGTCCTGGCTATTGTTGCTTCCAGGGCTGCTAGCTATATGAACTTCCCAATGCTTAATTTGCACCAGGGCTGAGCCCCAGGACCTTTAGGCATGATAGTTCATAGCCACGGCATCTCTGAGCTTGCCGTGTCAGTTATGGAAGTTTAAAAAAAATGCTCATTATACATTAAGCACTACTACTCCTCTAATGGCAAAATAAAAGATTCATAGATTTTTAAAGTTATAAAGGGACCATCACTATAGTTTAGTCCAGTGGTTCTTAAACTGGGGCCACTGCTTGTTCAGAGAAAGCCCCTGGTGGGACAGTTTACCTGCCACATCCGCAGGTTTGGCCAATTGTGGCTCCCACTGGGTGCGGTTCACCACTTCAGGCCAATCAGGGCTGCAGGAAGTGACGCGGGCCGAGGGATGTGCTGGACGCCCTTCCCACAGCCTGCATTGGCCTGGAGCGGTGAATGTGACCAGGGAGCTACGATAGGCCAAAACCTGTGGGTGCAGCAGGTAAACAAACCATCCTGGCCTGCCAGGGGCTTTCCTTGAATAAGCGACAGCCTTAGTTTGAGAACCACTGGTCTTGTTTGACCTCCTTCATAAAAGGACATAGACTTTTACCCATTCATTTTTGCATCAAGCCCCACTAACTTGTGGCAGACTACAACATGCCTTTTAAAAAAAGACATCCAGTCTTTATCGTCTCCTAAAGTAGATCGGTTAACTTTGAGCAAATCCATAAGGACCAGATTTTTAATGATATTTAGGCACCTACAATTGCACGTAAGTACCTAATGGCACATTTGGTGCCTAAATACCTTTAAAATCAGGCCCTAAGTCCTTTGCTGCATTGGGATCTTATTTATTGTGAATATTCAAGAATGTTATCATAAAAACAACAGATGCTTCAGGTCAGACAAATATCTTTAGCATTTTCGCCATATTTTAAAATAATCTAATTATATGTACATAATTTGTAGTTTAAGCATTTCATGTTAATATTTAACTATCATAATACACTTAAAGGTACACTTTTTAAAAAAAATCCATAGACCTTGTAGCTGAATATAGACAGGTATCAGCTACTATGTTAATATTTTTATGGTAATATAATTGATGGGCCAAACAAGTTATCTAGTGTGAGCTCTGCACTATTTGTAAGAACTAGTGTGGCCTGAAAAAAACATAATACAAACAGCCTTTTGCTATTCTAATATATGCAGTTATGTCAGTGCCCACAATGTGTGGTATATGATAACTAGCTGTAGTTCATAATAGAAACAAATGCTATTATCCTCAAACAACCCAATAAAAACAATAATGCATAAATAAGGTGCAACTCTTATGAAAATTTCATTATTTTCAAGCATTTGCATAGCTTCAGTCATATTGTATAAACAAACAATTACCATTTTTCAGTCTTATCTCTAACTGTAGTTCTGATACAGCCTGTAGCAAATATATATGCATCCATAAATGCTAAAGTAAATGGCTGACTTTAGGCATACCCACAAACCACTTTTTATGAAGTCAAATGGCAGTATAATCAAGGGAAATATGTTCCTCCCTCTCCCCTGTTCTAGTTGTTTAGAGCTGAAGTAACTGTTATCGCAGTGGAATATAACTATGCCCCAATCCTGTTAGGTGCTGTATGTCCTTAATTCACTTTGACTTTAGGAACCACTTCAGGAAAAGAGGTAAAATGACAAAATTAATGAGGTCTGAACACACTAATTAAACTTCACAAGCCAAAGGGAGTTGATTTTATAAACAGCCTTTAGCTCTGCTTTATGATAGTTTTTTTTCAGTGCTTCCTCCACTCCCACAAACAGCTTCCCGGTCACCTTTTTGTTTCTGTGCTGTTGCTAACACTTTTTTCCAGGAGCAGATGTTTGTTTCTGCCCTTTTTATTGGTAACAAAACAATTAACCTGTGCTGTAACAACTCTCAAACTCATTGAAGATGGGATTTTCTTATCAGCTCAAGTAATTCACTTCTATGGCACCTTGATCTATGTTCCTGATATTTTCAATAAAATGGCAAGTCCATGTGGAAATAGATGCAGTGAAGCATCCAGTCATGAACTTGACCTTTTTTATTCTGCTGGTTTGATAACATTTCTAGAAAAAAAGGGAACATTTTTAACTTAGCCAAAGTGACATTTTTACTTTTCCATGTACGAACAGAAGTAGAAATGTAATTTCATTGGGCTTCACTTTTCCCATTGAACTGTCCAGACCTTTTCAAATATATTCTTTGGTTTAATACAAACTTTTTTTTTTACTGCAATGAAATATTGCCTTATTTTTACACACATACATATCCATATATAGGAACTCCTAAAGTACATGAATATTATCAGTGAGTGTACTCTTTTACCAGTCTACATTCTAATGAAGACTAAGTATAAATTTTATAAATTATGGTTATCTAGTATTGTACTGGAGATTTTAATTTCAGAAATGCAGCCAGCTAGACAGCTTGATATATAACATCCAAATGATGCTTTGTTTTCTGAAGCCCTTCCCTCCCCTTTTCCCCCCCATCAAAATAAGGCTTTACACTATGAACTGTTGCTTCCTTGGAGGTATCCTATATATATATATATATAGGCACCGCCATCTCAAAAAAAAGAGCTATTTCCATGGAATATTTACCAAATACAATGAACTGACTTAAAGAAATTGAAACATATTATCTCGATTTAATACAAGAAAATGGATGCCTGTCCCAGGCTTTGGGCATGTCAGCTGTTTGTACAAAATATTCCAGGCAAAAAAAAGCAACTACCCAGAAATGTAGCCCAACCCACACACAACAAAAGAATTGGTGGAACAATAATGCCTATCTCAGCATTTGCTTTGTGAAGCATGCATGGCCTATATGCAGGTTGTCATGGAGGAGAGAGGCTGTTAGGCAAAGGTGAAAGTAGGTCAAAATAGGCGCGCTCGATTTCTGGTGTTCATATGTTGTCATGGTTATTAACACATGATTGTTCCATGTGTTAATGAGACACAGCACATGGAACAGTGTGGGGACAGGGCAATATATATATAACAATCTGAAAGGAGTAGATGTCCCAGAGAAGTCCAACAAATAGCCGAACAAGTGTGTATTGAAGAGGTGTCGGGGAGTGTGATGTTGCAGGGGTGTGGGAACAAAGTATGTGCAGCTGGATATGGTAATATTCTTTTTGTTCCCAATCACTCTCTTCACCTCTACCCTGCCAGAATGAGTGAGGGAACTGACAAGGTCATTCTGTTTCACCTGGATTTTGAGTAGGCAGGGGAAAGTGTCCCTTTTTCCTTCACATTGAAAGAGTTGGAGATGGCATACTTTCTTTCTCTGACTGCCCCACAAGGGGAGGTGGAGGAGTCATCAGAAGGAGTGTAAAAGAAAGAATGACAGCTAGGGAACTCCCAGATTATTTTCCAGTCAGGTGCTGGTGCCTCTCCACCCACTACTGAAAAGCGTGGAGACCCTTAAGATCTTCCATCTGCCTGAGGAATTCTCATTTGACTAACAAGTGAAGGAGGAGATGGAACTGAAGGAAAACTTCTACAAACCGAAGAATAAGAGAAGAGGGGGAATGGTCACTTTCTTTTAGTGGAGCACAGGGCGCTGCTTTCATCTGTGTTCCTTCTACTTAACCCTGGCTGCCAGAAACCCCAGGCTGACAGTAGTTCTAGGCTGGAAGGACCAGAACTAAAATACTTCAATGAAAAGCAAAAGGTCAGCTATGCAGAAAGGAAAATGAAGAATCCACATGGGGGCATTTCTGGGAAGGAATGTGGTCCATTCCCACACAGTTTGTAAGGTAAACCAGGGTCCCCAAGTGAATTGCTAGTACTACTAGAGTTTCTTTACAGCTTAAATGGCTGCCTAAGTTCTTATTCAGCTTGCAGTATTTACAGTGCTGTCACTGAAGAATTCTTAGACACCTTTAAAATCCTAAATTAAACTCAAGGCAAAAACAAAAAAAGTGTTGGATCTTGTTTTTTTTTTTTTAAAGCAAAACATTAGAATTTTCAGATTTTTTTGAAAAAGCTACAATCTTCCCAAGATTTATTAATTATTATTATTGGCAACATCAGCTCCATGTTAACACCTTTATTGTTGCTGTGTATGAATAGCTAAGATCTGTGAAAGTTTTCACACATTCCTGAGAGATGCAGATGAGGTTTACTGAAATTGAACGTTGAATTGCTGAATCTGAAGTATTGAACTAAAATGTGAGTGATACTTTTAATGCCTTAGTGGTAGCTAATAAACTAATTAGTTACTATTGAACTTCTGAGTCTTATTGTCTAATTAAAGTATTCCTTAAGGTCCAAGTTTTCATGTAAAGAAGTATAACTGAGGGGAATTTACCCAGAGAGATGCTGTGAAATTAATTTACAGAGTTATTATCTTACTAGTAATTCCTTTCTTTTCTGGATGATTAAAAAATTCTCTATATTAGGCCATCCGGAAAATATAATATGTTTTCTTAACTTACATGTAAGATCACTTTTGATAGATCTTAGTTTCAAGCAACAGCCAAAATATTACAATTCTCCATATAGAGAAGCAATAGTAAGAATATCACAATTTCCCTTACAAAAGTTAAATTGGTTTCAATCTACTAAATGGTCTTCCATTTTAATGGATATACTAAGTATCTGGGAATAGAACACATGCTGTATTTGTACTTAATACTTGAGGCAAGTATTATAGGTCCAATTCTTAAAATATAATCATTAGTAAATAATCTTTACCCCGAGTAGTCCCACTGATCTACATACATAGTTAGAGGATCAGGCCACAGATACGTTGATATTGCTATCCAAACCTTTTGAGGTGAAGTTCAAGATATACTGACTGCTTAAGTACATATTAACTGATGTGAAAATGAGGTCAATATCTTCCTTGAAAAACAATGATTGTTATGTTCACCAGAATAAAGTGTCAATACATGTATGCTTAGATGCTGCAATCAAATGGATAGAGCACAATTCCGTTTAAGCACATCAATCATTAGCAAGTTTTTCCCTCTTAAACTAAAAGTATAAAAGAAAAAAAAAAGAGATTAAAGGTACACAAACACACAATTGTTCATCCCTTCAGATATAACCAGTTGTCTGCTGTAAGTTCAGTGAAAATATACAGGAAATATATTTTTGTGTATGCAACCTTATTTGTTAGCATTGCTTCAGGTCTTAGCATTAATGATCTCTGAAGAGATCATCAGTAATAAGATTGACTTTCTATGATTTGAGCCAAATATATATAAAAACTAAAGTAGCATTAATACTTTTCACTCATGTAAAGCCTAACAACATTATGTGTGACTCTAAATAAGTAAGTCTTGGAACACACCATGGTAATGGCACTAAATAATGGTGTATTCATTTTAATGATGGATAAACTCACTTGAAGAAGTGCTAAATAAATAGACAGATACATAATGAATCACTGACAGACCAGAGAACAGAAAGTGCTTGTTATAACCTTAGTCCCAGATCTGGACCTTAGCGTCCAAAATATGGGGGTTAGCATGAAAACCTCCAAGCTTAGTCACCAGCTTGGACCTGGTACCTGCTGCCACCACCCAAAAAATTAGAGTGTTTTGGGGCACTCTGGTCCCACTGAAAAAACCTTCCCTGGGGACCCCAAGACCCAAATCCCTTGAGTCTCACAACAAAGGGAAATAATCCTTTTTCCCTCCCCCCCCCAGGTGCTCCTGGAGAGATACACAGACACAAGCTCTGTGAATCCAAACAGAGTGACTCCCCCTCTCCATTCCCGGTCCTGGAACAAGAAGGACTTTCCTATTCCCCCAGAGGGAATGCAAAATCAGGCTAGCCAATCCAACACACAGATCTCCCCGATTTCTTCCTCCCTGGTGAGTATAGACTCAATTTCCCTGAAGTAAAGAAAACTTCAACAGGTCTTAAAAGAAAGGTTTATATAAAAAGAAAGAAAAATACATACAAATGTGCTCTCTGTATTAAGATGATACAACACAGGGTCAATTGCTTAAAAGAATATTGAATAAACAGCCTTATTCAAAAAGAATACAAATCAAAGCACTCCAGCACTTATATTCATGCAAATACCAAAGAAAAGAAAACCATAGAACTTACTATCTGATCTCTTTGTCCTTACACTTAGAAACAGAAGATTAGAAAGTAGAACTACTTCTCCAAAGCTCAGAGAAAACAGGCAGGCAGAGAAAAAACTCAGACACTCAAATCCCTCCACCCAAAGTTGAAAAAATCCGGTTTCCTGATTGGTTCTCTGGTCAGGTGTTTCAGGTGAAAGAGACATTAACCCTTAGCTATCTGTTTATGACACGCCCCCCAAATTGCAGACAGTGGGGAAGCTCACTGGCGGCAATTTCCTTCTAGAACTTGAAAATAAACAGATTAATACAACACATGCACCTTTACATATACTACTAAGTATATAACCAACAGACTTTTACATTTTAAGAACACATTTTAACTACTGGATTCTGGGAAACTCTCACGGGAGAGTGCATCAGCAACTTTGTTAGAAGCTCCTGTGATGTGTAGAATTTTAAAATCAAAATCTTGGAGAGCTAAACTCCAACGAAGAAGTTTCTTGTTGTTCCCCTTGGCAGTATGAAGCCACTTTAGTGCAGCATGGTCAGTTTGTAGTTGGAACCGCCGTCCCCAAACATATGGGCGTAGCTTTTGCAGGGCGTACACAATGGCATAGCATTCCTTTTCACTGACTGACCAGTGACTTTCCCTCTCAGACAGTTTCTTGCTGAGAAACACGACAGGATGGAAGTTGTGATCTGTTGCTTCCTGCATGAGCACTGCTCCTATACCACGCTCAGATGCATCTGTTGTTACTAGGAATGGCTTGTCAAAGTCCGGGGCCCTGAGCACAGGGTCAGACATGAGCCTTGCCTTAAGTTGGGTAAAGGCCTTTTGACACTCATCAGTCCACTTAACGGCATTTGGCTGGGTCTTTTTGGTCAGGTCGGTCAATGGGGCAGCGATTTGGCTGTAGTGTGGTACAAATCGCCTGTAGTATCCGGCCAAGCCTAAGAAGGATTGGACCTGCTTCTTTGACTTTGGGACAGGCCACTTTTGGATAGCATCCACCTTGGCCTGTAGGGGGTTTATGGTTCCTCGACCCACCTGGTGCCCCAGGTAAGTCACTCTGTTTTGGCCTATTTGACACTTTTTGGCCTTAACAGTTAATCCGGCCTGCCTGATGCGCTCAAAGACCTTTTCCAGGTGTAGTAGGTGTTCTGGCCAGGAGTCTGAAAAAATGGCCACATCATCGAGGTAGGCAACTGCAAATTCTCCCAGTCCAGCTAGTAGACCATCTACCAGCCTCTGGAAGGTGGCGGGTGCATTTCGAAGGCCGAAAGGAAGGACATTGAATTCATACACCCCCGCATGGGTGACGAATGCTGACCTCTCCTTGGCAGGTTCATCTAGCGGTACTTGCCAGTACCCCTTGGTTAAGTCTATTGTAGAGATGAACTGGGCACGTCCCAACTTCTCCAATAGCTCATCAGTGCGTGGCATTGGATAGTTGTCCGGACGAGTTACCGCATTTAGCTTACGGTAGTCCACGCAAAAGCGTATTTCCCCATCTGGTTTGGGTACCAGAACCACTGGAGATCCCCATGCACTGGTAGATGAGCGGATTATACCCATCTGTAGCATGTTCTGGATCTCCCGTTCTATAGCAGCTTGGGCATGAGGAGACACCCGGTAGGGTGGGGTTCTGATTGGGTGAGCATTACCTGTATCAATGGAGTGGTATGCCCGTTCAGTTCGTCCTGGGGTGGCTGAGAACAATGCGGCGAAGCTAGTGCACAGCTCCTTGATTTGTTGCCGCTGCAGACGTTCCAGGGTGGTTGAGAGGTTCACCTCTTCCACGCCACCGTCTTTTTTTCCGTCGTAGTAGACACCGTCAGGCCACTGAGCATCATCTTCCTGGACTGTAAACTGACAAACCTGTAAGTCTCTGGAATAGAAAGGCTTGAGAGAATTAACATGGTACACTTTAGGCTTTAGTGAGGAATTGGGAAATGCTATGAGGTAGTTTACAGCTCCCAGGCGCTCTTAGACCGTGAATGGCCCTTCCCATGATGCTTCCATCTTATGGGCCTGTTGCGCCTTCAAGACCATAACCTGGTCTCCTACCTTGAAGGACCGATCTCTGGCATGTCTGTCATACCAGGCATTTTGCTCTTCCTGCGCATTTTTTAGGTTCTCTTTAGCAAGGGCTAAAGAGTGTTGGAGGGTGCTTTGTAGGTTGCTTACAAAGTCCAGAATGTTAGTTCCTGGAGAAGGCGTAAACCCTTCCCATTGCTGCTTCACCAACTGTAATGGCCCCTTAACCTCGTGACCATACACAAGTTCAAATGGTGAAAACCCTAAACTGGGATGTGGTACAGCCCTATAGGCAAACAGCAACTGCTGCAACACTAGGTCCCAAGTATTGGAGAATTCGTTGATGAATTTTCGTATCATGGCCCCCAAAGTTCCATTGAACCTTTCCACCAGGCCATTGGTTTGATGGTGGTACGGGGTGGCAACCAAGTGATTCACCCCATGAGTTTCCCACAGTTTTTCCATGGTCCCTGCCAGGAAATTAGACCCTGAATCTGTAAGGATGTCGGAGGGCCAACCTACCCTGGCAAAGATGTCTGTTAAGGCCAGGCACACAGTGTTAGCCCTGGTGTTGCCTAGAGCTACTGCTTCTGGCCATCGGGTAGCAAAGTCCACTAAAGTCAGTACGTACTGCTTTCCTCTGGGCGTCTTTTTTGGAAAAGGGCCCAGAATATCCACAGCTACTCGCTGAAATGGGACCTCAATTATGGGGAGTGGCTGGAGAGGGGCCTTGACCTGGTCTTGAGGCTTTCCCACTCTTTGGCATACCTCACAAGACCGGACATACTTGGCAACGTCCTTGCCCATCCCCTCCCAGTGGAAGGACTTCCCCAACCGGTCCTTGGTTCTGTTCACCCCAGCATGGCCACTGGGATGATCATGGGCTAAGCTTAAGAGCTTCCCCCGGTACTTAGTTGGAACCACCAACTGTTTTTGCGGCTGCCATTCTTCCCGGTGTCCACCAGAAAGAATTTCCTTGTATAAAAGTCCTTGGTCTATAACAAACCGGGATCGATTAGAAGAGCTGAGAGGCGGTGGGGTGCTCCGTGCCGCCGCCCAAGCTTTCTGAAGGCTGTCATCTGCTTCCTGTTCAGTCTGGAACTGTTCCCTTGAGGCTGGGGTCACCAGTTCTTCCTCAGACTGTGGACTTGGGCTTGGTCCCTCTGGAAGCGATGTAGGTGATGGGGTTGTTTCCGTTGCTGGTGAACCGCTCTCCGCTGGTGCACCTGAGGGTATTTCAGGCTCTGGCTGAGCCTTTTGGGTATGGCTGTCTGTTGCTTCTGCCAGTTTTGGCTCGCTGGCGCCCTCTGGCGTTGAGTTTGAAGATGTGGTTGCACTTGCTGGTTGCTGTTCCAGTTCCGGGCCTGGGACTGGAGATGCTGTGGCTGTTTCAGTGGTTGGCATGGAATCTGGATCCACTACCTCTGTCTGGGTCTCTGGTAACACAGACGGGGCGTCTGTGGACGGCTCAGGAACAGGAATGGGTCTGGAAGCTTGCCTGGTTTGGCTACGTGTAACCATTCCCACTCTCTTGGCCCGCCTCACCTGGTTGGCCAAGTCTTCCCCCAGTAGCATGGGGATAGGATAATTGTCATAGACTGCAAAAGTCCAGATTCCTGACCAGCCTTTGTACTGGACAGGCAGTTGAGCTGTAGGCAAGTCTACAGCTTGTGACATGAAGGGGTAAATTGTAACTTTGGCCTTTGGGTTGATGAATTTGGGGTCAACGAAGGATTGGTGGATAGCTGACACTTGTGCCCCCGTGTCTCTCCACGCAGTAACCTTCTTTCCGCCCACTCTCAAATTTTCCCTTCGCTCCAAGGGTATTTGAGAGGCATCCGGGCCTGGGGATCTTTGGTGTGATGGTGGTGTAATGAATTGCACTCGCATGGTGTTCTTGGGACAGTTGGCCTTGATATGTCCCAGTTCATTACACTTAAAGCATCTTCCATCTGATGGGTCACTGGGCCGAGGTGAGTTACTGGAGACTGGTGAGGTGGAAGGGTAGGGTATCTGTGGCTTTACTTGGGTGGTATGTGGGGTCTTTGGCTGTCCTCGGTTGTAGGGTTTATGGTCTGTGTGCCCCCTGTGGTAATCGTTCCCCTTGACAGTAGCTTTCTTGCTTTCTGCCAGTTCCATCCATTTGGCTCCAATCTCCCCCGCCTCAGCGATATCTTTGGGATTTCTATCTTGTACGTACCGTGTGATGTCTTCAGGAACACCATCCAAGAACTGCTCCATTTGTATGAGGAGTTTCAGTTCTTCCAAGGTTTGAATGTTGTTTCCTGTTAGCCAGGCCTCATAGTTTTTTGCAATGTAGTAGGCGTGTTTGGGAAATGACACCTCTGGTTTCCACTTTTGCGTTCTGAAGCGCCGACGGGCATGATCTGGGGTTATCCCCATCCTGTATCTGGCCTTGGTTTGAAAAAGTTTATAGTCATTCATTTGCAGCTTAGGCATTTCAGCTGCCACCTCTGCTAAAGGTCCACTGAGCTGTGACCTCAATTCTACCATGTACTGGTCTTCGGGGATGTTGTACCCAAGACAGGCTCTTTCAGAATTTTCCAAGAAGGCCTCGGTGTCATCACCTGCCTTGTAGGTGGGAAATTTCCTGTGCTGTGGAGCAATATTTGGCGCCGGGTTGTTAGGGTTGGCTGGCACATGCAGCCCAGCTTTTGCCAAGTCCAGTTCATGTTTTCTCTGTTTTTCCTTCTCTTCATTCTCTTTTTGTTGTTTTTCCATTTCTCGGCGGTGGGCCACCTCTTCTTCTTCTAGTTTTCTTTTGTGTGCTGCCTCTTGGGCTGCCTGTTCTCTTTGGAAGGCTGCCAGTTTGATGCTTTCTTCCTTTTCTTTCATCTCCATCTGTCGCCTGTGTTCAGCTTCTTTGATTTGTACTTCGGCGTCAATTTTTGCCTTAGAAGTCATGGTTCCTGTTTTCTTGTGTTGGGGTGCCCTCCGGTGTTTATCTTCTGAACTGCAGGCTTTGTTCCCTCCTGAAGTCTGCCTAGCAACAGTGCTTTTTTCCCTTTCTCTCTCTAGCTAATGTTCAATGAAGGGAAACCAGAAAAACCACTTTATTTGCATGCATATAAGTGCTGGTACTTGCCTCCTAATGGGAGGGCTATTGCATGACAAAAGACCCTCAACAGTCTCTTAATGGCTTCTCGCTTAACATGCAAGCGACAAACTGCCAGAGAGAGCAGAAAAAAAAATTCTCTCTGGTTCCCTTTTAAAACCAACTGTTCCTCTCTGCTAAAAAGCCCTTAGCAGAGAAAAGAAAAATATAATATTCCTACTGGCTTCTGGATTCTGTCTATATCCCACCCGCTGCCACCATGTTATAACCTTAGTCCCAGATCTGGACCTTAGCGTCCAAAATATGGGGGTTAGCATGAAAACCTCCAAGCTTAGTCACCAGCTTGGACCTGGTACCTGCTGCCACCACCCAAAAAATTAGAGTGTTTTGGGGCACTCTGGTCCCACTGAAAAAACCTTCCCTGGGGACCCCAAGACCCAAATCCCTTGAGTCTCACAACAAAGGGAAATAATCCTTTTTCCCTCCCCCCCCCAGGTGCTCCTGGAGAGATACACAGACACAAGCTCTGTGAATCCAAACAGAGTGACTCCCCCTCTCCGTTCCCGGTCCTGGAACAAGAAGGACTTTCCTATTCCCCCAGAGGGAATGCAAAATCAGGCTAGCCAATCCAACACACAGATCTCCCCGATTTCTTCCTCCCTGGTGAGTATAGACTCAATTTCCCTGAAGTAAAGAAAACTTCAACAGGTCTTAAAAGAAAGGTTTATATAAAAAGAAAGAAAAATACATACAAATGTGCTCTCTGTATTAAGATGATACAACACAGGGTCAATTGCTTAAAAGAATATTGAATAAACAGCCTTATTCAAAAAGAATACAAATCAAAGCACTCCAGCACTTATATTCATGCAAATACCAAAGAAAAGAAAACCATAGAACTTACTATCTGATCTCTTTGTCCTTACACTTAGAAACAGAAGATTAGAAAGTAGAACTACTTCTCCAAAGCTCAGAGAAAACAGGCAGGCAGAGAAAAAACTCAGACACTCAAATCCCTCCACCCAAAGTTGAAAAAATCCGGTTTCCTGATTGGTTCTCTGGTCAGGTGTTTCAGGTGAAAGAGACATTAACCCTTAGCTATCTGTTTATGACAGTGCTAGATTCACAAAAATACTCAGGTGCCTAAATCCCAGAATCAGGTCCCACTCGGATTCACAAAACTCCTCCTCAGCTGCTGCTGAAAATTGTAGGCTCCTGAACTCATTTGGTGCTTAAAAACTTTTGCAACAAAAGTTCCTGGGGCACCAATGTTTCTGCTTTTGCACATGTGCACTGTTGCTCCTCTTCAGGTGTCCAGATGCTTAAGTCCCACTGTGATACAGCAATCATGAGAAGACTGGCATTCCTTCACCTAACTTGCCTGCAGGGCCCAACTGGTAACAGAACTCAGTGCTTGCCTACTGGATTGGGGCCCTCATGCAAGCTTACACAAAACAGCCAAGGGGAGGTAAGGGAAAATTGCACCCTCTGTCAAATTTATAGCTCAGTGGTTAGGATACTCACCAGAAATGTGGGAGAGACCCAGTTCAAGTCTCTCCTCCACCTTAGGGGAAGAAACAATTTGAATAGGAATTGCCTGTCTTTCAGGAGAGGGTTGGAACCACTGGACTATAGGATAGTTCAATGATTGGCAACCTTTGGCACGTGGCCCACCAGGCTAAGCACCCTGGTGGGCTGGGTTTGTTTGTTTTCTTGCCGTGTCCGCAGGTTTGGCCTATTGTGGCTCCCACTGGCCACAGTTCACTGCTCCAGGCCAAAGGGGCCAGGCGGCCAGCACATCCCTCTGCTGGCGCCGCTTCCCGCAACCCCCATTGGCCTGGAGTGGCAAACCGCAGCCAGTGGGAGCCATGGCCAAACCTGTGGATACGGCAGGTAAACAAACTTGCCTGGCCTGCCCTTGTGGGCCATGTGCCAAAGGTTGCCAATCCCTGGGATAGTTTGATGTGTGGGGAGTGGGAGGGGCCCTCAATCCCTCCTGTTGAGGATGTTCCTCTGTGGGTAAATAGTCATCAATCAAGAGAAGGCACACAAGCATGAGAATGACTATGTATCCTCATGCTCAGAGTACTTGCCTAGGATCCAGTCCCCCTGTTCCAATGGTTCTTGTTATTTAGTTCCAGTGTATTGGCTTCAACAATAGAGATTGAGAGAGTCCCAAATCAGAAGGTCTCATAGCTCTGTGGTCATCATGAGAGAAGTGGCAGGTCCCTGCTCAAATCCCTTCCCTCCCTTGGGCACATGAGTGACTTGAATTGGAAGGTTTTCCATATTCCAGATGAGTATCCTAACCATTGAGCTAAAAATTCTGATGGAGGACCTCCTTCTCCCTCCCTAGCTGCTTGCAAAACACAAAAAGATGGCTTTAAGCTGAGAATACCAAGCAGAGAGAGTCACTTCCCTGAAGAACTAGATTTAGATGCCAAACACTCTGAGACAGGTAGAGCCTGGTACACACCCCTCCTCCTATTGGCCAGTGGAGGCATGAAGCAACTGAGTGTGCTGGCTTTTGTGACTCCCATTCTGAGGCACCTGTCTGTCCCTATTCACTGCACCAGGAGCCTAAGCACTGAACTTGGGTTTGTGAATGCAAGTGATGGTGTAGGTGCCTAGCAATTCAGCATGGCAATGCTCGTTATCACCACACCTAAGTTCCTTTGTGAATCTAGTCCTAAGTGACTTGACTCCTCATCTTATGCTTCAACCTCTAGGCTATATCCCCTCTGTTCTGCAACTATGGGCACCTTGGTTAACAGTTATCTTAAGTAGATTTGTATTTCTTTTCCAGGAGTTACTTCTTTGTACTACATTGTTTTTTGTCATATACCAATAATGCCACTTGCACAAGCAATCTGTATGTGAAAAACTTAATGAATCTCTGCCATATTATCATGATTATTACAAACCATCGGTCAATGTTTTTCTGTTAAATACCAATTGTAGAATTATTTTCCTATAAAAGGATATTTTCCCTCAAAAAAGTTAATGAAAAATATATGGAATCAAATTCAGAAAGCCACACTTACTTGTCTCTGTTGTATATCTTATAGTACAGTATACCTATGGCAAGAAAAATAGGATCAGGAAATGTTAGATCTTAAGACATTAGATTTTAATGTGGTATTTAATAATCTCAGTTCAAAGACTCAGCCAAAGTCAGCCAAGCACAACAGATGATCTAGAGCCTAAAGAAAGCTAAAGTAGGACAACCAGAACCAAAGCAAATGCTGGGAAACTTGTGGGACTCTCTCTGTGTGGATGTGTGTGTGTGTAAGGGAAATCTTTGTCTTTCTAACATTTGGGGCAAAATTAGTCCATTGGTAACTGTAGATGGGCAGACTCACCCCTGCAGCACCTCCTGCTGGTGTTTTCTGGGAATTAGCTCAATTCAGCTCTGAAGCACCCTCTGCAGGCTGGTGTTCCACCTGTCCTCTGGCCCCTGGGTCCCTTCATGGACGCAGTGGCCTTTTATCTGGGGTGCCAGCCCCTTGGTAGGAACCCCTTTCTCTCAGGGTCTCCCCTCCCTGGGAAACCCCCATCCTCTATTCCTACCTCACCTCAGTGTATGGCTACTACCAGTCATTATCTAACCCCACACCCTGGGGCAAACGGCCATATCAGCCTACTCATCACTGGCAAACTTGGGTTTGGATCTCCTGCCTTGGCCTACCCCTGGGCTGCCCTCTGCAACCCCCAGTACCTTTTAGCCCAATACTAAGCCACAGCCTGGGTCTTTACAGGCTGGAACTCCTCTGCCTTTCCCCAGCCCTGCTTCACTCAGGTACCTTGTCTCGCAGCAGCCAGGCCCATCTCCCTCTACAGGCAGAGGGAGACTTTTCCTTCTGGCTCCCCTGGCCTCTTTATACAGGCCAGCTGTGGCCTGATTGGGGCATGGCCCAACTGCAGCTACTTCTCCAATCAGCCCAGTTTAGTAGCTCTCAGCCACAACCTTCCCCCACGGCTGTTTTCACCTCTTCAGGGCAGGAGCTGGGTAACCACCCATGCTACCGGGAGCACTCTGTGTCTGCTTGGGCTACCCTGCTGGCTGGAGTGTTCCCTCTCCTTCTCTGGCTGCCCTGCTGGCTGGAGCTCCTTCTCCCTTCCTGGACTGCTGCTGCTGCTGCTGAGCAAGTGGGGGGGGGCCTTGCTGGCCAGCCCCCACTCCTCCACCTCCGGAGGGAGAAGCCAGGACCCCACCACCGCCACCATCACCGCTGCTACCACCTGTGTGGGGTCCCTCCTGCTTGGCCACCTGGGTTGTTGGAGGAGGAGCCGCTGCTGCTGGAGCTGTGTTTGCCTGGGGAGCTGCTGGAGCCTGGAGGCACGTGAGGCCTGAGAGGACCACCGGCTGCTGGGGGAGCGCACAGGAAGACCCTGAAGACCACTGTGGAGGGGGCCCTCAGAAACTGAGTAACTCTTTGACTGTGCTCTAGTGGTGGGGGTGTAGACTGTGTTTGTGGGGCACAGGGGGTGTGGCAGGTGCAGCTTCAACTGCCGCCGGTGGCGCGTGGCGGAGAGGCGCTCGAGGGGTCCTTCCTGGTCCCCTATCAGGGGGCCCATTACTGGGTGCACTATTCCACGGGGGAGGCCAGGTGCTACCTCTGCCGGGCGATGGGGCACGTCCGGAGGGACTGCCCCTTGGCTCGGCTCGGAGGAGCGCCCGGGACCCCCGAGCCCAGGCAGGGTGCCGGCCCCATCATCGCCGGCACCCCTGACCACCCGGTGCCCAGAGCCGCCCCTCCTCCTCCTCCATCCATCACTGCTCCCGCTCGGACTGCAGGGGTATCTCCCTCGGCATGCCCAGGCGAGCGGGAGAGCCCCGCCTCCACTGTCTGCACTCTGGTGGGGCCTGTGGAGGAGTGTGCGGCAGGGGTACCGCCGGGCGTGGGAGAGGGCCCTCCCCAAGGGGTATCTTCCCTTCCTCCCGCTGTCCCACCAGTGCCCCTCCAGGTCCACGACTCACCAACCCTGCCCTCTGACCCGACCCCTGCCACCCAGCCCATGAGCGACGCCATGGAGGGCTGGACCCAAGTCCAGGGTAGGCGGGGCAAGCGGAAGGCTCGAGCTCCGCTCCTACCACCTGATGCGGGAGCCCCCTGTAAGACCAGAAAGGGGGCCGCGGATGCCGAGCCTTCCGCCTTGCCTTCGGGGTCGGCCCGTCCACCAGTGCCCACCAGAGAAGCCGTAGCGACACCAGAGTGTACCACCGTCCCTCCTCTGCAATCCCCATCTGTAGAGGCCTCGGCTGTGGTCCCCCCTGCTCCATTGCCACCTGTGCCCCCTGCAACAGTCGGGGCGATTATTGCCTCTGGCTCTAGCAGAGAGGACCCCGGGGTGGTGGGAGGTGAGCACCCCTCCATATTTGAGGATATCGAGGCCCTGGGTCTGACCCCGGTTACCCAAAGGGAGGATGACCCTCCACCAGCGAGCCTCGACCTAGCCGTCCTCACCCCGGCTCCCCTCTCCCCGTGTTCCCTCCTCCTGGCCGCTGCGTCCGCTCCCGCCTCCGGGGGTCCCCTGGACTCCCTGCCCTGCCTGGCCGTGGTTGGCACCCCGCTGACGGCCGCCGAGCCCGTTGAGACGACGGCCGGTGCCCCACGGCCGGGAGACGGGCTCACGGGGGTATCCCTCGGTGGCGTGGGGCACCCGAGTTCCTTCCCGGGCGGGGGCCCCACCGACGGTGCTACATCTCCCTATGCCATGGCTGGCGCGGCTACCATTGAGCCTGAGCCCGGCATCGCTGGGGACCCCCTCCCTGCCCCTCCGACCTCCGCGCCTGGCCGCGAGGAGCACACTCCTCCCGGTTCAGCTCCTGCGGTCCAGGATCCCATCTCTGTCCCTATCCCTGACCTCGGCCCCGCCCTTGCCCTTGACCCCGTCCCTATCCCCTCCACTGCCCCTGCTGTTATTGCCGCCCCTGGGGCTGTCCCTTTCCCTTTCCCAGAGGGTGACCCCCAGGGGGCGGCCTTTACGTTTCACTGTCCCGACCCCCTAGGGGCTGCGCTCTTCCCTCCGCCGCCCCCCGTCGAGCCGGGCTCTGTGGCGGACCGTGTGGCGCCGGCCCATCGGGCGCCATGTCGGGGGTCTGCCCCTTGCCTCCCTGTCCCCGTGGGCCACGGGGCTGTCCCAGGGGCCCCACTGGTGGGTCACCAGGGGCCAGTGACCCCACCCCCCCACGCACTGCGAGAGGAGCTGCGGGAGTTCCTGGAAGACGTCAGGGGCTCCCGCAACAAGGTGGCACTCGCTCTCCAGCGCTGGGGGGATTTCCATCAGATCCTCCGGGCCGCGAGGGCCCTTATGGGGGAGGGCAAGAGGACCGGGAAGCAGGGTGCCGCAACTTACAACCGGGTCTGCAGCTTCCGTGACTCCTTGCTCACCTTCGGGGTGGGTCACGGTTTGCTGCACGTCCCACTGGGGGCCGTGGGCGTCCCTGCTGGGGAGGATCCCCCCCAGCCCTCCTCATGGCACCCATCATCTTTGCCACATTGAACACCCGGAGCTGTAGGGTGGGTTTCCACAGGAGCCAGGTGCTCTCCTTCCTTCGGGAGGGGGGGTACTCTGTGATTTTCCTGCAGGAGACCCACACGGATCTGGCCGCCGAAGCCAGCTGGCGGCTGGAGTGGGGGGACGGGGTCTACTTCAGCCACCTCACCACCCGTAGTGCTGGAGTGGCTACCCTGTTCTCCCCCGACCTACGGCCGGAGGTGCTGGGGGTTGCCGAGGCTGTGCCGGGCCACCTGCTGCACCTCCAGGTCTGCTTGGAGGGGCTCGTGGTGAACCTCATGAACGTCTATGCCCCGACATCAGCCCCGGAGCGGTTGCCATTCTATCAGCAGGCGTCCGCCTTCCTCGGCTCCCTGGATCCTCGTGAGTGCCTGGTCCTGGGCGGGGACTTTAACATCATCCTGGAGGAGCGGGACTGCTCGGGGACCGAGCAGAGCCAGACCGCCGTGGACGTCCTCCGGAAGATCGTCAACCATCACTCCCTGGTGGATGTCTGGCGCGACCACCACCCGGACGATGTCTCTACGTTCACCTATGTCCGGGTGGGAGCCCATCGGTCGTGCCACTCCCGGTTGGACCGCATCTACATGTCGCGATTCCACCTTTCATGGGCCCAGTCCTCCAGCATCCGGCTGGCCCCTTTTTCCGACCACCACCTCGTCACCGTGACGGCCTCTCTCAGTGCGGAGAGGCTGGGGCCTGCCTATTGGCACTTCAACAACAACTTGCTGGAGGATGCGGGCTTCGTGGCATCCTTCCGGGAGTTCTGGCTGGCCTGGCGAGGGCAGCGGCGCGCCTTTCCCTCGGCATGGCGCTGGTGGGATGTGGGGAAGGTGCGCGCCCGGCTCTTCTGCCGTGACTACACCCGGGGCGTCAGCCGACGGAGGGATGCGGCGATAGGGCAGTTGGAACGGGAGGTCTTAGAGCTGGAGAGGCGTCTGGCCGCCAGCCCTGAGGATCCATCCCTTTGCGGAGCGTGCCAGGAGAAGCGGGAAGAGCTCCGGGTCCTCGAGGACCATCGGGCTCGGGGCGCCTTTGTTCGCTCCCGCATCCGCCTCCTTCGGGAGATGGATCGTGGCTCCCACTTCTTCTACGCCCTGGAGAAATGGAGGGAGGCCCAGAAGCATGTCACCTGCCTTCTGGCGGAGGACGGCAACCCCCTCCCGGATCCGGCGGAGATGTGCGAGAGGGCCCGGACCTTCTACGCGTACCTTTTCTCCCCGGATCCGACCGATCCTGCCGTTCGCAGAGTGCTTTGGGACGGGCTCCCAACGCTCAGCGCGGGCGTCCGGGACCGGCTAGAGCTGCCTGTCTCTCTGGCCGAGTTCTCGGACGCCCTCCGTCGCATGCCCACCAACAAGTCTCCGGGCATGGACGGGCTGACCGTGGAGTTCTACCGCGTGTTCTGGGACGTCCTTGGCCCAGACCTGGCCAGCGTCTGGGCCGAGTCCTTGCAGGGTGGGGTCCTCCCTCTCTTGTGCAGGCGAGCTGTGCTCGCCTTATTGCCGAAGAAGGGGGACCTCCGCGATCTACGGAATTGGCGTCCCGTCTTGCTCCTCAGCACGGACTACAAAATCATCGCCAAGGCCATCTCGCTGCGGCTGGGGTCCGTGCTGGAGGACGTGATCCACCCAGACCAGACCTACACCGTCCCGGGCCATAGCAACTTCGATAACCTCTATCTGGTCCGGGATCTCTTGGATCTTGGGTGCAGGGATGGTCTGTCGTTCGTCCTCCTGTCCCTGGATCAGGAGAAAGCGTTCGACAGGGTGGACCACGGGTATCTCCTGGGCACTCTGCGAGCGTTGGGCTTCGGGTCCCAGTTTGTGGGTTTTCTCCAGGTGCTGTACGCTTCCGCAGAGTGTCTGGTCAGGCTCAACTGGACCCTGACCAAGCCGGTCAGCTTCGGGCGGGGAGTGCAGCAGGGGTGCCCCCTCTTGGGCCAGCTGTACGCTCTGGCCATCGAGCCCTTCTTCTGTCTCCTCCGCAGGAGGTTGACAGGGTTGGTGCTTTGGGAGCCGGAGCTGTGGCAGGTCCTGTCGGCGTACGGCGACGATGTGCTCCTCATGGTCCGGGACCAGGGCGACTTGGCACGGGTGGAGGCTTGCCAGGCGGTGTACTCGGTGGCCTCCTCCGCCCGGGTCATCTGGGTCAAGAGCTCTGGCCTGGTGGTCGGGGACGGGTGGCAGGCAGGCTCCCTCTCACCCGCGCTCCAGGCCATCCGGTGGAGCGCGGGTCCGCTGCTCTACCTCGGCGTTTCCCTTTCCACCATGCATCCATCTCTGCCTGGAACTGGCAAGGTTTGCAGGGCAAGGTGGCGGAGCGGCTCCGGAAATGGACAGGACTCCTCCGATGCCTTTCCCTTCAAGGGAGGCCACTGGTGCTCAATCAACTAGTCCTGTCCATGCTCTGGTACCGGCTAAACACCCTGGTCCCAACCCCGGGCTTCCTGGCCAACCTCTGGAGGGTGGTTCTGGAGTTATTTTGGCCAGGACTGCACTGGGTCCCTGCAGGGGTACTCCACCTGCCCCTGGAGGAGGGAGGGCAGGGCCTAAAGTGCCTGCGCACTCAAGTCCATGTCTTCCACCTCCAAGCACTTCAGTGGCTTCTTTATGGTTCGGGTAGTCCGGCGTGGAGAGCTCTGGTGCATGCCTTCCTGCGCTGCTTCTGAGGGCTCCGATACGACTGGCAGCTCCTTTATCTCGAACCGAGGGGTCTTCCGCGAGACCTCTCCGGGCTGCCGGTCTTCTACCAGGACCTCCTCCGGACCTGGAAGCTGTTCTCTGCGACCAGGTCCGTGGCGGCCACCGAGGGGGCCGACCTCCTCACGGAGCCCCTGCTACACAGTCCCCAGCTCCGTGTGCAGGTGGCGGAATCCCCTCCTGTGTGCCAGAGGTTGGTCCTGGCGGAAGCTACCAGGCTCGGAGACCTCCTGGACTACGACCGGGGAGGCTGGCTGGATCCCCGGACGCTCGCTCAACGCATGGGACTCTCCAGACCTAGCACTCCCCGGCGCGTACTCCAGGAGGTGGAGGCCGCTTTGCCGCCCGCTGCTCGGGCCTATCTCGACCGGGTCCTGCGGGAGGGCACGCCCCGCCCACCCCCCACCCCAAGCCCTCCGGACCTTTTCATCGGGCCCCTGCCCCGTAGGCCCGACCGCCCCGCCCGTCCCTTCTCCGCAAGCCGGCTGCACGACCTGCAGCCGGTACGTTTCCAAACCGCGCCGAGGAAACAGCTCTACACGCTCGTGCTCCACACTCTTCACCTCCTCACCCTCGTGTCCCGCCCTGATACGAAGTGGCGGGACCTCCTGCCACCTCTGGAGGGTGAGGAGCCCCGGTGGGCCAGCCTCTACTCCACCCTGGTCCCACGGCCCACTGGGGATATCAGTTGGCGGCTCCTCCATGGGGCCGTGAGCACGGGCGTGTACTTGGCGCGGTTTACCCCTGTCCCGGACACCTGCCCCTTCTGCGGCGTGAGGGAGACCCTGGCGCACGTGTACTTAGAGTGCGCCAGGTTGCAGCCCCTACACCGGCTCCTCACAGCCATCCTCTTGCGTTTTTGGTTACACTTTTCCCCTCACCTCCTTCTGTATGCACTCCCTATCCGTGGCCCCACGAAGTCCCGGGACCTCCTGGTCAACCTCCTCCTCGCCCTGGCGAAAAAGGCCATCCACGCGACCAGGGAGGGGAGGTTGGCCGACGGAGACTCCGGTGACTGTGGGGCTTGCTTCCGCTCCATGGTCCGATCACGCATCCGGGCGGAGTTCCTCTGGGCGGCGTCCACTGGCTCCCTTGACGCCTTCGAGGAGCAGTGGGCGCTGTCCGGGGTTCTCTGCTCGGTGTCCCCGTTAGGTTCCCTCCTTCTGACCCTTTGACCTCACTCCTGTCCCTGTTCTTTTATTAGTTGTCCCCCGCACTCAGTGGGTTCTGTGGCCCTGTGGTTCCTCCCCTTAGGCTGAGGGAGGTTCCTTTAGCAGTGGGCGGGCTTCGCCTGCCCACTTCCCAGACACCCAATAGGTACACTAACCATTATATCCCCCAATTTTAAAGTTGGCATAATGGATACAGCACATTTTGTAGATGTCTCTTTATTATACATTATGCTTTTGTGGTTCTGACATTTTGAACCATAGGTATAGACTTTAAAGTCAGAAGGGACCATTATGATAATC
Organism: Gopherus evgoodei; assembly: GCF_007399415.2. Taxonomy (NCBI): domain Eukaryota; kingdom Metazoa; phylum Chordata; order Testudines; family Testudinidae; genus Gopherus; species Gopherus evgoodei. The sequence continues at coordinate 141,526,885 of NC_044323.1, forward strand.
TATCTGACCTCCTGCACAGTGCAGGCCACAGAATCTCACCCACCCACTCCTGTAACAAACCCCTAACCTATGTCTGAGTTATTGAAGTTCTCAAATGGTGGTTTGAGGACCTCAAGCTGCAGAGAATCATAATACTCTGATAGAAAATTTCTAATACTCTGATAGAAAAAACGAGTTCTCAGCTAGTGATATTTTGAATACCCATATAAACAGTATCGCTTGGTTTTTAGTCTTGTCCTAACTGGCAAAAATCAGAGACAAAGGACCATAAGGGTCTTTTCACTATATTCACAGATGAATGCACTAATGAATGAATGAATGAAGCTGTTGGGCCAGTTAGCCCTGTTTGGTTAGCCATGTACTGCTACACCAGCACTGGATGTTGCACTTAAAAAGAAGGAGACCCAGAAGTATAACATTGATTGGAAAGGAGGGTAGAAGTCTGTGAGGAGGCAGAGGAGAGTACAAGGCAGGGAGAGGGTGTTCTGGAAAAAGCAGAGAGCAACCCAAAGGAGCCCAGGGTGGACTGAAAAGAAATAGAAAAAAGCCTGAAAAGAAGGAAACATGAGACCAGAGTTGGCAGAAAAGAGTAGCTGGAATTAGAGAAGAGATGACAGACCTCTTAGAAAGGAAAGACTAGGCCCAGTTTGAGACTGGGACAAAGGCCTTGTATTTGGTCTTTGTTTTGTGCTTGAATTTCCCAGAAAGGATGGACTATTGCTAATGATTTAGCCAGAGGTCCAAGTCACTGCAGCAAGTCATATCTGTGACTGGAGTAGGCCAAAGAGCATGGTGGGAAAGCTAAAGTGGAAGTGCTGCAACACTGGGCATTACTGTGAGGAAGCAGTCTGGGACGGGGACTCTTATATTAATGCCCACCCTTTTTATTAGCGCTTCAATGCAAAGGCTGTGCTTTCTTTTAAGCTTGGAAAAAAAACATAGGATGTTGTGGGTAGAATCAGAAACAAATACACAATGTTTATATAGATAAACTCTCATCAGCAGCGATATTCGAGTTTGCAGCCGTGGGTTATGGCAGTGGTAGTATATCTATTGATTTGTTCTGCACATGACATCTTGTATTAATAAAAAAAAACAGTGGCTTTCTGGGTGAGCTAACTGAAACTGCAAAATGTCAGACACTAATATGAAAGATGGTATCATTCTGGCTTATGTGCTATGAGAATGAATGAAGTGTGTTAGAAGTGGGCTCCAGTGGGCAAGATATTTTTTTTGCAGAAACAAAGACTACATCATTTCGTAAAGGATCTCGGAATGTTCTGGTACTTTTTGTACCCCCTCAGGAGAGCAAGGATCTCTGTGCTAAAAATGAAGGGGGTGGGGGTGCAGGATGACAGATGCATTGCTTTGGAAGCATGAAATATTCAAAGACTCTATATCAACTTTATAAATGTTACATGTATCTTTATGGACTGGCAAGTGATTGTATTCCTGACTTAATGGGTGAGCTAAAATGCTTCCTGTAGGGAATAAAGTCACATTCTCACTCCCCTCTCCCCTCCCAGGCCCCAGTAACTGATGAACATCCCTAATGCAGGTATTTCACCCCCTGGGAAACAGTATACACTGATGAAGCATGGAAAACAGAGAACAAAAACAAAAAACTGTATAAAGAGACATCCCTGATTTGGGAGAAGGATCTCACTCAATCCAAGAATTGATATGAAACTGTAACTAAGAGCCTTAAATACTTTAATTGCATCTGGAATCCCATGTGGAAGATGGTAACTGCCTAGTAAGCTAGACCTGCAAATAAGCTGTTTATTGTTTTGACAATATGTTTCCTTTTGTAATGTTTTTGTTCTGAATAGATAGGAGCTGGCTGGTCACTGGGTAACCCTGCCATTGCCTCTGAGAGAACAGGACTCTAGGTGCCAGAATAAAGTCAGACCTCTTGAGATAATCACAGTGAATTTCAAGAGTCTGCAGTTTAAGGCTTAGATCTACAGGGAAAGAGTTGTGGGACTCTGCCCTGTGAACAATAATAGACAGAGACCTGAGATGAAAGTGAAGGTGCGCTCAAGGTATCCATGAGAGGGTCAGAGAAGGAACTGTGACCAGAGAAAAGCAACAAAGAGTCCTGCGGCACCTTAAAGACTAACAGATATATTGGAGCATAAGACCAGAGGGACTCTGTAGAAGGAAATCAAAAGGGCAGAAGCACAACCAATCCTAGTGCTAATGGCTAGGATTAGAAATCAAAATTTCTGAATGCAACAAAGTTGCGGAGGCAGGAAATGGAAAAATATTGCTTAATAAATACAAAATATTTCAAAGAACTTCATTTATGCACATAAAGAATATAGTGTACATAAACACTCTGATATATAATGACGATTTTTTAAAAAATAGTCAATTTAGTAAATAAAGGACCAATTTTCCAATACTTGCTATCGGGGGTAATGCTTACTGTCTCTTACTCATTCTTCCTATCATGCAACAGGAGATATATGAAAGGAAAAAAAAAACCTGGGAATTGTAGCTGTTGAGTCTTATTGAGCCTCAGGATTGCTGGTCCTTGTTTGTTAATGTTGGTGCAGTTTTCTAGATAAGCCCTAAAATTGCAAACCAAATTTCCTGTCCAATGCAAAGCTGTTTTCTACTATTCTTATGATCTTGTAGTTAACACATTGCAACACCAGCAGCCTTGATGTTGGCAGGGTGGGCGAGTGGCCTTGGTGTGGTCAAGGGAGAACATAGGGGTTATGGATAGTCTAAGAGTTCCCCGTTGAATCTGAATGTTGGGTGCAGGAAAAAGGATGTATCTCCTGAATTGAGGGCTTGCTGGAGAGGCTCAGGTAAGCCACTGGCTCCCTGATTCCCTGTGTGTGTGGGCAAATATAATATATATCTACTCTGTCCTGTCTGGATGGCAGGGCCAGCTCCAGGCACCAGCGGAGGAAGCACATGCTAAGGGGGGGCATTCCGTCTATTCTTGGGGCGGAAGAGTCCGGGTAGCTTTTTTTTTTTTTTGGCTTCAAGTGGCAAAAATGGTAGAGCCGGCCCTGCTGGATGGAGCCATCTCTGTTGCTTAGATTAGTGTTAGGACAAGGTTTTTGGTCAACTGTAGGCATTGAGACTAGTAAGGGGTTTTTTCCTTAACTGTCAGATTGGCTGGGGCACAGTAGGTTTTTTCCAGAGCAGCTCATGAATCCAGTGAGGGTAGATCAGGAGATACTTAGCAGGAGACAGGTTTACAGTACTGGTACTTGTTCCCTATGCGTTGGGTTCCCAGAGTTGGAAATTGATTTAGGTGAAGACATCTCAAAAAGAAGCTGAGAAATGTGGTTGGGGCTCATAATGTCTGGTAAATTGGGGACAACACCCTTCTCCTAGCCCCTTAACTCTCCTATGAGGAAGGCCAGTGGGATGCCAGCAATAGGCTGGCACCAGCTGTGGATAGATTGAGGTAGGTGCAGGGAGGGAATGGTTAATGGCAACCCTTCCCAAATTGATGGAAATAAGCGAGGGAGGGATTATAACCTGCAGTGTATGAGTTATTTTGGCACAATCCTACATAACATTCTGATAGGTAACCTGGAGACATGCAGGCTTGACAGAACTACCATAGTGGAGATTAAGGGAGGATATGATAGCAGTTTTCAGATACTTGAAAGGCTGCCATAAAAAAAGATGTTCTCTTCTGTCACAGAGGGCAGGATAAGATGCAATGGATTCCAACTACAGCAAAGCAGATTTAGATGAAATCTCAGGGAAAAACGTAGGACAATTCAACAGACTGCTTTGGGAGGTTGTGGGAGATTCTTCACAGGAGGTTTTCAAAAGGAAACTGGATAGCTATCTGTCTTGGAAAGTTTAGACACAACAAATGCTGCTTCTTGGCAGGGGGTTAGACTAGACCCTTGCAATCCCTTCTAACTCTATGATTCTGTTGCCACTGAACAGCTCCCAGATGAGTTAATAAAAGTGCAACCTGATTAAACAATATCCACTGCATGTTGTCATTCTTCCTGCATGCCCAGGACTGTGAATAAGGGATTGTTGTACAACTTCCTTTCCTCTAATATTTCAAAGTTAATGCTTGAGAGAAACAGTATAATGCTAGATTTGAATTTTTATCTTTCCTTTGGCTTATTATTCCCATTATGTACGAGACTATACAATAAAAGCCATGGAAGTCCTTATTAAACAGGCTGAGAGAAATAGCTCACAAATATTCTTCCTATTGCTGAATATTGACTGTAGCAAATAAACATTGAACACATATTTTTAAAATCAATGAAAACTATCCCAAATTCATTCTCTCTGCTGATGGGGGCGGTTTTCAGTATTATGTTGCTTCATGTACATGGTAAGAGTTTCCAGAGATCATCTAATTGTTCCATGCTCACTTTGCCTTGATCACACACTATTTGAACACAGCTTCAAATTTTGTTTTCACTCCTTAAACTCAGATAACAGATTAGAGTTGGGTGAAACTTTTTTGACAAAACTGTTTTCAGCACACTATGTAGATTTAGTGACACAACATTTCACTAAATCAGTTATGCCAAATTTTGTGGGGGAGGGGAGGTGAACAAATTCCAAAAAAGCAAAAATGTTTCATTTTGATTTTTTTAAAAACAAAATATTTCAGTTTCTGTTCAAAATGATTTTTTTAAAAAAGTCCTCTTTTTTTTAATTCAAAAAATATATTTTAAAAATTTAAAACCGAAGCTGTTTGGCTTGACCTGACACTAATTTTTTTTTCAGCTTTTTGATCAGCTGAACATTTTGAAATATTTTATATTTCGTTTGTCCCAAACTATTTTTTTAATTGCTGTCAAATTGAAAAATCAGTTATTTGTGTAGCTTATTACAGATTCACACAATGATAAATCTACAATATTTATTTATCACAGAAGTGCTTGGACCTGTATTAGTGTAGCCAGCATGGCCTCAGATTTTTGAAAATTATTTACACCTCTTGCACATAACACGTCTTCTCTAGTTTGTTAATATGTAGCAATAACCTTCCTCTGCAACACGCTTGGTGCTTCAGAGCCATCTCACTCCATTCCTTCCACAAGTCTGAGAAATTTGTGCACATTAAAACTGAAAATAATTCAGCAAGGATTTGATATTCACAGTTAATAGAGATGACGGCAGTACAGCTTAAAGTTCATTACTTCTTTATTCCATTCAACAAGTGTGTACTTACACATCTCCAGAATGCTGACTGTAAGAGGAGCTTTACAGGAGTCTTCTATGCTTCCTTTTATTCACAGCTAATAATCCAATTATCACCTAAATGCATATCCAGTGTGTTTCTATTCCCAGACATGGCACTCTAGTCTTATGATAATGCCTTATTTATATGTTCCTTAATTTTGGAGGCCTAACAGCACCCCCATGGTTAAGGTTGCAAGACACTTTCTATTATGAGGCTATTTTTATATTTTCATCTAAGTTCTACATGAAAAAGTTCTCTTTGTCTGATATTTTGTGTAATTGGGCCCTGCCAGAGGAGACTTTTTGAGAGGGATAGCATAGATCACTTATGAGATATGTAACTTTAAAAAACAAAGCTCCCCACCCCCCGCCAACCCTCTCTGTTTCAGTTTAGGAACTGTTTTGTTTGTTTGTTTTCCTTAAATAGCTTGAATTCAGAACTTGTTTAGGTGTCTCCAGGAGAGCTATTGCTTTGAACCAGATTCACTGAATGGGTTTCATTACCAGGAGGAGCTGCCTTTGAATACAAAGCTAGTAGGTTATTTGGCCACAATCCAGCTGAGCACTTGCTCATAATTAGGAAAGTGAGTAGTTTCATAGACTTCAGTTGGACTACTTGTGCTGAAAATTACACACTTTGCTGGACTGGGGCCAGAGTGTGTTAAGCAACTCTAAGGTGTTAGCTCTTCTTCCTTTGTTATGGTTAATCAAAGAACATTAGCTTAAATTGGAAAATAAATGCAAAGATTCACCTGTTCCTCATTTCTTCACTTGATCCTCTTCCTGATTATGCTGGATTCTTGAAATCCCTAGCAGAGGATGGGGAAACTTTTTGTCAAAGCCCTTTATAAAAACAAAGCCAGCCCGTCACTGTATTAGGCCTGATTGTGTGATGTCTCCTTTGCCACTCAGATTTACAATTAATTTCTGTTACCTTCATGTTAGATATGATTCATGACTTGGCCAGAAAGGACGGTCAAATTATCTAGTCTGACCTCCTGTATAAATCATAGGCCACCAATACCATCCAGCATCTGCACACTAAACCCAACAACTGAAAGGAGACCAAAGTGTTGCAGCTGGCTGGAGACTAAACTATTAGGTGGCACAGACAGAGAATGAGTGGGACTGAAGTGCACCAGGGCCTGAGGTTCCCACAATGGCAAGGAAACTATTGAGATATACCAAGATAAATCTGGCAAGATGATGATCTCCCATAAATCTAAAACTATTAAATTAACTAGCTGTAACACAATAGCAGGTATCGTTTACTGCCTCTGATGGAATCCTGCAGGAGATGCAGCGTCATTACTGCTATCTCACTGGAGAGGGGATGTGGCTCATTAGACACCATTCTGAATATAAGGGAGGGGGAACTAACCCCTGGGCAACAAAGATCTGAGAGAATTCAGGTCATGAGGGAAGGGACTGCAAGAGTATTTACATGCTGCAGTAAAACACCTGCAGCTGGCCCATTTCAGCTGACTCGGACTCTAAAGTTGCAGGGTAGTTGTTTGGACTCAGGAACTCTGCCACTCACTAGGTCTCAGAGCCCAGGCTCCAGCCTGTGCCTAAATGTCCCCACTCAAAGGACGAGAGCCTGAGGCAGTCAGGAGTGTTTGACTGCAGCATAGACACTCCCTAAAAGCTGGGAAGAAAGGCTAAGTTGGGGGTGCCCATAGTTTCATTTTGGAATAACCTTGTTAATAAAAAAGATCATTGCAGGAGGTTGTTTTCTGACTCTACATTTTTGTCAGATGAAGAGTCTGCTAGCTTTCCCTGGTGCAGTACATTCTCACTTCTGATGCTTGGATAAGACCAACTATGCTATATCTCATGTTTCAGGAAATGAAACAATTGCCACTTAGTGGTCAGAAACTGATTTCTATTCCTATACAAGACTAGGTGTGTTAATGTGCTTTCAAATACCAAGGACTGGCTGCAGCTGGAGGCAGGATATCACATTTGATAGGCCAGTGGGGTAACCCATATAGAAATCTGTATGTTCCAGAGAGCTGGGTTTAAATCCAAACTTAAAATCCAAATAAAAATGCATTTGTAGGCTTCACCCTAATGCTTAATTGACACTTACCTAAATCAAAAAGCCACTACAGAATATGGTGTGACTGACCAGTCCTGTTCATGAAAGTCCTAGAATTAGCATAGCAAGTTTAGATTCATTGATAGAGACTCTGAGAGAATTGTATGAGCACAATGGTGCCTGATTTTAATGAGCATTAACTTTACCTGCAATTAAGGGTCAAATGTTGAGCCTTAATCTAGGTCAGAGCTCAATGGCTTGAAAGAAGTAAATCATAAAGCTCAATAGAGTCAGTTGCTGAGTCCCTCAGATCTCACTGACTTTAACAGGAATCAAGGGCATTTAGCACTTTACAGGAGTGAACTCATAACAAACAAGAGGAAATCCCAGCGACACTGATATGGTAATGATATTCATCAGTGCAGAACTGTATCATGTAGCTCATTTTTCAGCCACTTTGCTGCTCTGGTAACTCTGAATTTAATTTAAAATTAAACTTTTATAACCCATAAGAATTTACATTTACAAGAATTTGCTTGTTAACTAAACTTTTTCTTGCTCTGCTTGTAACCTGTGGTCCTTGAGTGCTGTTTTATAACAATTTCTAAATACAGACTAGAAATGGCTTTTCAGTTTTGCTTGAGGCTATTGAATTCCCTGCCACTTTTGCGTCTCTGTTAAAAAGCAGGCTGAAGACGTTCTTGTTCTCTCGAGCATTTCAGGCATTCCTGTTTAGTTCTGCTATTCATTTTCTTGTATGCCTGTGTTCAGATCCTACTTACTGGAAAGTGTTTTATAAATGTGTAGTGTATTATTCTGTGCAGATGAGTAGCGTATGGATGAGGAAGTGGGAATTCTCTAAGACATAAAACACATGAACAATCCTATTCGCTTCCTCCTAGTTGGCAATGTGAATGTTTGAAGTGCCTGAGTTGATGAAGTACAATAATTTTGATTTGGCTGCATTTTGAGATACACAGAGTGTGTAGCTTGATTTTGAAGTAGCAAAAATTAGATGCTTGACTACAGTTGCTGAGCTGTGGCAGGGGTAGGCTTCCAAAGATGACTCAGACAAACTTAAGATGCAGAAGAACCACATAATTTTTTAACAGATACACTAAAAGAACAAAGCAGGTAGTTTTTGTTTATTTGTTTTTTGAAGCATCTTCTGTTCTTGAGGAAAGTCCAAACTCATTATGATGCCTTGCTTGCAAAGCTTATATTGGAGTTATGCTTCAGCCTGATCTGCATCCTTGGAGAGCCAAATAGCCTGAGGTAAACTGCAGCCTACCGCAACTCTGTTACTACTGTTTTGTACAGCAGCAGTAGGGATAGTGTCTTGGCTCCTGTTAGTTGCTGATTGCCACAACTGAGAATCTATAAATTAGCACCAATTTGCTGAGCTGGGATCTAATAACTGCAGTTGTCATGGAGTGATTGCTTCACAAGTCAATCTCAATTATAATAGGCAAAGGAGTTGGCTTCTGTTTCTTTGGCAGCACTTTCCAATATAGCCCTTTAAATAAGGGGAAAGTAGAAATAAATATGTTAATATTTCATTTTTAGTATTAGTATTAGTATTTAGTATTTAATATTTTAGTATTAGTATTTAGTAACTCCAGCAGAGATTAGGGCTCCATTGTGAAAGACTGTACAAACTGTGAGAGGCTGTCCGGAAAAGGTCGATAAGGCAGCTTATTGCAGTGAATTGGAGACACGGGAAAAGAGAATACTAAGGATAGTTAAGTATCTTTCATACTCTATTAGTAAGACAAGAACAGACATTCACATTCAAGAAAAAGTCCTCAGAGCAGGAAATATTAACAACTGGGAACATCCGCTAGTTGCAAGTGGGAAAGGGGGTTGTGCAGATGGGAATGAAGAGACACTCAACTTCCCCATTCAGGACCTCAACTGAGTAATTGGACAATATTCTCACAAAATCACATACTTTGAGTTAGTGGGCTCATTCATATACACTTGTGTTTGGTAAAGGAACTAAGGCCAATATTTTCAAACTGAAGCACCTTACATTATGCCTCCAAATCCATATTTAAGCACCTGAATAAGTGGGCTCATTTCCAGTGGTTCTGAGCATGATTTTTTTAAAAAATTGTTAGTCTAATCTCAAAATTTTGGGTGGGGGCCTGCCTCATAATTTTTAATGTTTGCGGTTGGCAATGCTGATGCTTTGAATGAACACTTTCTATAGTTAATTCCATATACTTTGTGAGGTTTCTTTTTAAACAAAACAAAACAGTCAAGAGCTTTATATAATCACTAGTAACTCCCCCTTCTGGGTATGATCAGGGCCGGTGCAACCACTTAGGCAAACTGGGCTGCCGCCTAGGGCGCCTAGTGGTTGGGAGTGCCTAAAAGTTCCCTCAGGCAAGGAGGTGGAGTGGAGGTGAGCTGGGGAGAGGTCGTGCAGAGAGGGCTACCCGCGGTAACGGGGGGGGGGGCGCACAGGGGAACAGCTTCCCGCCCCACCTTACCTCCACTCTGCCTCCTGTGCTGAGCACACAGCCCAGCTCTAAATCTCCTCCAATCAGTGCCGCAAGCCTAGGCGGGGAGGAGAATTAGAGCAGCGCTGGTGTGCTCAGTGGAGGAGGCGGAGCCGCGGTGAGCTGGGGCAGGCTACCCAGGCAGGGTTAGCTTCCCGGGGGGGAGGTCTCCGCAGGCAGGGTTAGCTGCTGTGGCGGGGGCGGGGGAGTCTCCCCAGGCAGGGTTAGCTGCCGTGGTGGGGGGAGGGAAGTCTCCCTTGGCGGCGTTAGCTGTCGTGGCCAGACAGGGGGAGTCTCCCTGGGCAGGGTTAGTTGCCATTGGGGGACGGGGGGAGAGGGGTTAGCTGTCATGATGGGGGGAGTATCTGCTGTGGGGGAGGCTCCCTGGCTGGGGGGCTGAGTTAGCTGCCGTGGGGGGGGCAGGGTTAGCTGGGTGGGGATTGCAAGGCAGAAGTTTCGCCTAGGGTGCAAAACTTCCTTGCACCAACCCTGGGTATGATAAAATATGTACAAGACTCAACTTGCCGAAAATCATTTTCAGGACCATGTCCCAAGGAAAGATCTTCATATGCTTGAATGGACCATCCTTAAATGGGTCTGCATCATCCCTATGATAATATTTTTTCCAATTTCTTTACTATAATCATATGACAGCAAATTTCAAGTTTATACTTGGGTTATATGTGATAAATTAGAAACTTGCCTGATCAAGGACTTCCCAATTTAGCCTTTTATGAAAGGACCCATGCACAGTATATTAAAGCTCTAAAGAAACCCTTTATGAAACAAATTGCTTTGATTTAATTCAGTGCCACTTACTGTAAATATGAAGCACGAGAAATCTCTTGGGTAAATTTCTTCTCAAGTTTGCAGGATTCATAATGAGCCAGAAGGGATCATTAGGATCTCGTAATCTGACCACTTGCTTAATACAGACTCTAGAATTTCAAGTGATTCCTGCATCAAGCCCATGCCTGCTGACTGAGCTAGAGCATGTGTTTTACAGAGCTCTGCAATATGGACTTAAAGTACTGGTGAGGGAGGATCCACATCTCTAGGCAAGCTCTTCCAAGAGTTAGTTAGTGATGGGATAAAGCACACTCTGCCAAATCTTCTCCTCATATAGATCCTTATAGACTGTGACCAATGACATCAAACTTATCTTTGGTAAACTAATAGATTGAGCTGCTTTGGCCTCTCTCTATAAGATAGGAATTTCTGACTCCAAATCATCCATTGAACTCTTCCCTTTCCAGTTTGTCAGCATCCTTTTTATTCTATTCTGAGCTTAGGAGTATGATTCCCCTGTTCATGTATGCATACTCAGAACTCTCATTGAGAAACGAGTATAAATATCAGTGTAGCCGCAGTAGCACAGACAGCATTAGCAGAAGCCTGGGTGAGCTGTGCCAAGTACCTATCCACTGACCTGAGGAAAGTTTATACTCGGCACAGGAGAGCCATGTCTCTGCTACCGCTACCTGTGCTATTTATATTCAGTCATGCTAGGTCTCATTATGGTAAAATCTGTGTAAATGGGCAAAGGAATAGCACCCCTACCTCATAGTGTAGACATAGACTTAGAGTACAGACATCAGAAGTGAACACAGTATTCCAGGAAGGGTCTCACTAATGCTCTACCAGAAGTAATATCACCTCCCTACTTGTAATCAATATTCTCCTTATACAGTCAAGGGCTGCATTTGCTCTTAGCTACTGCTTTACCTTGGGAGCTCATGTTCAGTAGGTTATACACCTTGACCCCTAAGTCATTTTGAGTCACTGCTTTTCAAAATACAGGCCCTTCCAAGGCCCTATGTAGGCCCTACATTTTAATTCCAAGATTTGCTTGCATTAAGTTGTATGAAAATGCATGTTCAACTAAGCCTAATTTACAACTCATTACAGATCACTCTGTTCCTGACCAACAATTATTAATTACCACTCCATAAATTTATATCATCTGCAAATTTTATAAGCAATAAATTCATATCTTCTTCCAGACTAATGACAAAGATATTAAATAGCATTGGGCCCAGAATTGATCCCTGTGAGTCCCCTGTAGAAACAAACCCATTTGTTGATGATTTCCTATTAACAGCTATATTTCAAAATCTGTTTTTTACTCAGGTTTTACATCATATGTGCCATATTTATTTTGTGTAGTACTGGTTTTTAGTCAAGATATTTAAAAAAAATTATATCAGGAGTTTGGGTAAGAGATAACATGTGTATCAGAGCAAAGAATTGTATTTGAATTTTAAATGGTGCTTCATCTGCTAAAACTTGGCTACTGCCTTTCAAAAAAAAAAAAATCCCAGTTCTGCTTGAAGCAATACAAGGAAGTACCTGTATATTGACCTCATCTGTTTTTGCTAAAAACTGTTTTGTGTTTTTTTTTTAATAAGAGTTGGTAGAAACATTTTTGATAGAAAAAAATCTGTTAAAAATTCAGTTTTGTCAAGATGTTTTACAGGAATATGCTAATTTCAAAGATAAAGTAGAAAAGTTTTGTTTTGTCTTCTTTAATTCATTTATTGTTGAATTGTACTATATTAAATATTCTCTATAATTAAAATACTTTATTCTATTATATTCGTGGTCAATATTCTATACACAAATTGGAATGAAATGAATCAAAATGATAAAGTCCAGCCAAAACATTCTTGATTTATTGAAATGAAACAATTTGCAGTTTTTTTCTTTTCTTTTCTTTTTAATGTTATTTTCACTATAAAGTTCAAAACTCTGGTGTTTTCTTCCAATTCAGAAGGGGGAGTGGATTCAAACTCTTGGTATTTCCCACAGAATGGAAATCCTGTGTTCTAATCAGTTCTATTTTTAATCATAGGAAATTCCATTTCAAACTAGTGGGAAGGATAAGGAGTAGGGGACAGGGACAATGTATGTCCCGAACAGCACAAGGGAATGGTGCCACAGAGGCTGCTGCCACCCTTCCAAGCAAGATGGGAGAGATTCTTACACAGATAATCCAGCCCAATGGATTTACTTACACTTCTTTAAAGTGAATTTAATGCTCATGGGAAAATGTAATCCAAATATGTGCAAAACACATGGAGGCCTACAAATGCACTCACTGCCCTGCCAATGCATTGCTACCTTGAAATGGACAGTCCACCTCTAAGTATAAAAGGATAGTTCATTGCTCCATGTTCCATTCATTCATTAATGCATCCTACAGGGCCAACAAAGATGTCAATTGTGTAGCAGCTTCAGTGCTGTGTAAAGCTCTTCAACAGCAACTGAACTGAGAATGCCAAACAGCCACGAGGTCATAGTGACTTCTGAGAACTTCCAATGTGTACTGATTGGAACTGGGAAACCAGTTCCCTGAACCATCCAGCCCTCCTGTTTCTATATTTTAATATCTAGGCAATTTGAAGGACTACAATTCAATCAGAAATTTCTGACAATAGCATCACATAGAGATTATTAAACACATAACATGTTCAACTTTCAAAGAAAGTGTTAGGTTTCCTACTGAAATGGAGGATATTTACAAATATAATTCCCTGTTCACTGAGAGCATAGTAATTGATTTAGAAAAAAAAACAAAAAATAAATAAATAAAAATAAAGGAGGAGTCAAAAACAGATGTTTCATAAAAAATCTTTGATTAGTAAAATGCAGCTCTATTCATCAATGAATTCTTTCTCTTGCAATTAGCTCATGGAATGCTCATCGGCTTCATTCACCTGGAGGGATGGAATACACAAATACGGGAATCTCAAGTAGGAGAAGAAAGGCTATTTTTCATCTGTATTTGGCACTGGTGTGAATGCTATTGGAATATTGTGTCCAGTTCCATGATTAAAAAGGATCTTGATAAATTGGAGAAGATTCAGAGAAGTGCCACAAAAATGATTAAAGGATTAGAAAATATGCCTTACAAGGAAAGACTCAAGGAGCTCAAGCTGTTTATTTTAAACATAAGATTGAGAGATAACTTAATCACCTTCTCTAAGTACCTACATAGGGAACAAATATTTGATAAAACATTCTTCAATCTAGCAGACAATGTTACAACAAGATCCAATGACTGGAAGTTGAAGCTAGACAAAATCAGAATGGAAATAAGGCATATAATTTTAACAGTGAGTGTGGTTAGCCATTGAAATAATTTGTCCAGAGTTGTGGTAGATTCTCCATCACTAGAAACTTTTAAGTTTGGATTTTTTTTTTAATGTTCTCATTGCAAAGGAATTAATTCATGGAAACTTCTATGTCATGTGTTATATAGGAGGTGAGACTAAATGAGCACATTGGTTCTTTCTGGCCTTGGAATCTATGGCCATCTGATTGAGAAGCTAGTGCCAACATAAATTTGTTTAAGGCCAAACTTCCTTTGTCTTTCTGAGCATGGCGGAGCTCTCTCAGATGATAGACATGGTTAAGGTCAACTAAGGCGAATTATATTTAGACATAGGAGCCTCACTAGGGCTTTGCTACTTATGTTACTACACATTATAATGTGCTACATAGAGGGCTTTTTACAGTGATTGTCAAACTGATAATTGAAGGAGAGGCTAATGATGTGACTTGTATTTGGATCTGAATGCATGAATTTCACCTATGAAGAGACAGGTGGATGATATTAATGATATAAGAATGAAGGTCACATCTTTGGGGGCTTTAAACACCTCAGTGTTGTTTTTTTCCAAGTAACTTTCAGGCACTTTTCAGAGGAATGGAAATATTGTCTTCTTCCACTGTGCAACTCCTCATTTTTTTTGGTCCCACATTCTGTTTGGTTTTTTTTTGCAGTAACCAAAAATAGAACCTAAAGACACTGAATGCAGAATGAAACAGCAGTCAGTGCGAAAGGAATTCTGTTCTAGCAGACATTGTTTCTTCACTTGGATTAATTTCAGGGCTTTTTTAATGCAATCACAGGTGCAAAGATATGAAACCATTAAAAGTCACAGTTGGCAGAATGGTCTTTGAATGTACGCCTCCAAGAATAAATATCCAGCTTTAAGAGGAACAAACATTAAAACAAAGTCTATTGTGTCTTAATGGAGACATAACACACTTTTGCTAGGTGTAGTTCTTAATGCTCCTTTGCAGTCTTGTTTTCAGGTGCAAAATGAGATGTCATAATGATGGCAGACTTTAGAATATAGTCAAAACTGTACTAGAGAGAGTGAAACAAGGAAAAAAGTTACTTAACTGTAATCCTTATTCTCTTGAGGTGTGTAGATAGAATAGTTCACTCCTGAATTCCTTCTTTCAGTGTGAGACTGGCACGGCTGTCTAGAAAAGTGAAAAAATCTAAAAATCTCAGCAGAGACATATAATTATTTGATTTGAAAATCAGAAAGAATGAACCAGCCCCCAATAACAAATCCTGTTTGAGTAACATAAACCAAACATAACATGATCCACAACTCTGAGAAAGGGGTGGATGAGTGTGAATTTATTGTAAGTATGCTTTCTCAGATCAATAATTGTAGGTAAGTAATTTTTATTTCTCCAAAGATAAGTGATATACTAAATCTCTGATTCAGAAGATTAAAAAAGCTGAAGGTATGGCTAAAAACCTGAAACAAGTTTACTTCAGTAGGAATGGGACTAGGGCTAACTTTTTCCGAAGTAGCCTTTCATATACAGTCTAACCAAAGCCTTTGTTGAGTGGAGGAGGAAAGAGTTGCATCCTTTCCTTAAATGATAAGGGAACATGGGGGGAGATACGAATCAGTGCAGGTTCTGTATAGCATGTAAAGAACCTTGTTATGGCTACACATAAGTAAAAAAAATCTACTTGTCAATTACTATATTAATCTTAAAGCTTGTCTTATTTTGTATACACTGTATTGTGTGTTAGGTTGTGTAAATTGTACAATATAGACATGTTAACATTGCTTGAGCAAACCTGACTTCAGAATTTTCCTGCCATTCAAATGCTTAATATAACATTTATGCTGCTCTAATACTATTTTTAATTCAATGCCCTCTTATTTCCCTCTAAATCACTTTCTTTCTTCACAACATTTCACTTTGCACAGTTGCAGTCTCCAGTGCTCTCTGGCTGCTGAGCTTTTTTCAGTTCTTTAAACCATCCATGTGCTGGATGAAAAACTCTGTCCACAATAATAAATAATTTTAACTAATTTAAAGCTTTAATAATAGTAAAAAAATAGGATAATATTCTACTGCCTGAATCAAGCATAAGTAAAAGGCAGACTGAGTGATATAGCTTAATTATCTTACCCAGTCCTGGGGAATAGAAAGGCTGCTTCTGTCATCATTAGATCATTTTGGATGAGGGGCGGCCCTAGACTAGCTGCTCACAACTGGTGCCCTAGGCAAACCATGCAATTGGTGCCTGTCATAAACAGATAGCTAAGGGTTAACGTCTCTTTTACCTGGAAAGAAGTAATCTGAACCACCTGACCAGAGGACCAATCAGGAAACAGGATTTTTTTCAACTCTGGGTGGAGGGAATTTTGTGTCTGAGTTCTTTGTCTTCTGCCTGAATCTCTCTCAGCTAGAGAAGGATTTTTTCTATTTCCTGCTTTCTAATCTTCTGTTTCCAAGTTGTGAGTACAAAGTAGGTTTTTCTTTTGTATTTACATGTTTATAGTTGCTGGAGTGCTTTGAATTGTATTCTTTTTGAATAAGGCTGTTTATTCAATATTCTTTTAAGCAATTGACCCTGTATTTGTCACCTTAATACAGAGAGACCATTTGTATGTATTTTTCTTTCTTTTTATATAAAGCTTTCTTTTTAAGACCTGTTGGAGTTTTTCTTTAGTGGGGAACTTCAGGGAATCGGGTCTGCAGCTCACCAGGGAATTGGTGGGAGGAAGAAGGCAGGGGGAGGTCTGTGTGTGTTAGATTTACTAGCCTGATTTTGCATTCCCTCTGGGTGAAGAGGAAAGTGCTTTTGTTTCCAGGACTGGAATTACAGAGGGTGGACTCCCTCTGCTTAGATTCATGGAGGTTGCTTCTGTATATCTCTCCAGGAGCACCTGGAGGGGGGAAGGGAAAAGTTTTATTTTCCTTTGTTGTGAGACTCAAGGGTTTGGGTCTTGGGGTCCCCAGGGAAGGGTTTCGGGGGGACCAGAGTGCCCCCAAACACTCTAATTTTTGGGTGGTGTCAGCAGTACCAGGTCCAAGCTGGTAACTAAGCTTGGAGGTTTTTCATGCTAACCCCCATATTTTGGATGCTAAGGTCCAAATCTGGGACTAGGTTATGACAGTGCCCCCACTCCCAAACTCCAAAGACAGATCAAGGGTGAGGTTTTTGGTAAACTGGGAAATATTTAGCCCCTCTTTTCCTTTTAAAGTTTTTATTTTTTTTTATTTTTGTTGACAGAGGTTTAATTATTAGGTTTGTCTGTCCATCTGTCCAACCAATGTTTCTGAGATATATAAAATAGAGACACAAAATTTTCAGAATAGATTTGTACTCAGCAGCTAGATGATATTTCAGTCTGATTTCAAATAAAAATGCATTCCAAATGTTAATTATAATGTTTATTATTACAAATCCAAAATCATCCATTACACCATGCTGCTTTAATTGCCATTACCACCACACACAATATAGAAAGAAATAAGAAAACTCTTCAATGAACTTTAACCTGTATTTACAAAACACTCTGAATAAAAAAACACTCTGTACTCTTAAAACATGGCTTTTCTTGCTTTAATTGCCATTACCACCCATACAATATAGAAAGAAATAAGAAAACTCTTCAATGAACTTTAACCTGTATTTACAAAACACTCTGAATAAAAAAACACTCTGTACTCTTAAAACATGGCTTCTTTGCTTTTGAAAATTCAGTTACCTGGTCTTTTCGATCCAGTATTCCAGCTATTTCATGCTCTATTGACATTGTAGCAAGTCCAACACGTCTCTCTTGCACCATTGTTGAACGCAGATATGTTTTTATCAATGTTAACTTTGAGAAGTTATGCTCCCCACTAGCTACAGAAACTGGCAAAGTTAAAAGAATGCATTAAGCTATAAAAATATTTGGAAAACTGTGAGTTTATTTTCACAAACAAACTTCAGTACTTCTTCAGGAATGGAATGTTTCTTAAGTCGTCTTGAAAAAGTGTGAAGCTCATAAAACAAATCTTTTGAATTTTCATGAGTCAATGCCAACTCCAGTTTTATGCAAAATTCTTTTATGTGTTTTGCTGTTGTCTTTTGCAAGCTGTGGATACCAAATAGAAAGCCAAATATTGACTGTAGCTGCTGCATCTTTCATCAACCGAGTGAATAGCAGTATCAAGGACTGTGATGTAGAAATTCACTTTGAACCTTTGTTTTAGGTTCTGAATGGGTGTGCCTCATCCTTCATACAAAAACTGCTGATTCTTTTACTGAATGTGAACTGGCTATGGTTCAAATTCTATCAGAAAGCCTATTTCTTCAGCAAGCTCGAGAGAAGATACCAGTGTTTTTTTGAACCCTTCATCATTTCTGAATTCCTCCAGAATATTTTTAGTTTGCTGCAGTGTTGAATAGCAGAATGTATGTTCAAGTTCTTTTCCTGAAGCTGCTTACTAGTGAGGTTAATCTCACAAAGTATATTATATCACAAAATGAGTGAAGTCACAAATTTGAACTTGGAAAGGCCATGTGCAAGAGCTTCTTCATCTGAATGTGCCATATTGCCAGATGATCCAGTAAAGGTAATATCATCGTGTCTGCCTAAGTGGTTTCACAGTTAGAGAATTTACATGCCAGTCAGCATCTCCTGATAGGGTGTTAAGCCTGAGAAAAGCACATAAACACGTTGCACCAGGTCAAAGAAACTGCTTGATTCCAAATAGCATCTAGCAACATCATTGACCACCAAATTCAGAGAATGCACACTGCAAGGAATGAAAAAGGCCCTAGGATTGATTTCTATCATTCTCCTTTGCACACCATTATCTTTACTCTTCATATTACTCCCATTATCATAGCCTTGGCCATGTAAGTTCTCAACAGATAATGACATTGTTTCAAGCTCTTGTAGAATAGTTTCTGTCATAAATGCTTCAGTTATCTCCTGCAGTAGTATGAAACCCAAAAAAATGCTCCTTTATGAGCACTTCAACATTATCTTCATCTGCAGACTTTTCCATATCCACAAAATGAATGATCATCATCATTTGTTCAATATGACTCACATCTGGTGTACAGTCCAGTATTATTTTAAAGTATTTTGCCGAATGAGCAGCTTCTACAATTTTCTTTTTAATGACATTTGCTAGGATTTGAATCAGTTCATTCTGCATATTTTTTCCTAAGTAATGAATCTGTGTTTCATGATCAGTTATGCCTAGATGCTTCTTCATGACTAGATCAAACAAAGCTATGTATTCAACAAATTTTAAGAAGTTTCTATTACCTAGATTGTATAATTTTTCATTTCTACCATGGCCCTGGAATGCTAAATTTTGCCCACCAACAACTCTCACTAAAGTAATCAGACACTCTAATATTTGTTGCCAATATTCTTCTTTTTTCCTTGATCACACGTAAATTTTCTTCATCAATAGTTTTATCTTTTTTCAATTATAATTCAAGCTCTTTCCAATTTTGAAAACATTCCAGATGTTCCATACTTCTTTTCATGTGAAGAGAGAATTGAAGAGATGTTTTTCCAGTCCTTCGAGCCATTTTCAGGAAGTGATGTACCAATTGCTTGATTTCTAAACAACTTCCAGCAAAAGCAATAATGAAGTCCTTTGACACTGAATATTGTACCTAGTATCTATGAACTTCTTCCCCATTAATGAGTTTCCTGTTGTAATGCTGAACAGAGCATTTTCTTTTATTTCCATCCTTAGGGAAGGGAAATTCATGAACTTGTTCGGTTCCATTTTCCACGAGAATTTGCCGCACGCTGTCATCACATCAGGGCCATGAATCTGGGTCCCCATACTGTCACTTGTTTGTAACATCCTCATCCTTTCTTCCTTCTACTTCATTTACTTCAATTTCTGCATGTCATAAACAGATAGCTAAGGGTTAATGTCTCTTTCACCTGAAACACCTGACCAGAGAACCAATCAGGAAACCGGATTTTTTCAACTTTGGGTGGAGGGAAGTTTGTGTAAGAGATCTTTTGTTTCTGTCTGCCTGCTTTCTCTGAGCTTTGGAGAAGTAGTTCTGTTTTCTAATCTTTTGTTTCTAAGTGTAAGGACCAAGAGATCAGATAGTAAGTTATATGGTTTCTTTTCTTTGGTATTTGCATGAATATAAGTGCTGGAGTGCTTTGATTTGTATTCTTGTTGAATAAGGCTGTTTATTCAATATTCTTTTAAGAAATTGCCCTGTATTGTGTCATCTGTATACAGAGAGACTATTTGTATTTTTTCTTTCTTTTTATATAAAGCTTTCTTTTAAGACCTGTTGGAGTTTTTCTTTACTTCAGGAAAATTGAGTCTGTACTCACCAGGGAATTGGTGGGAGGAAGAAATCAAGGGAGATCTGTGTGTGTTGAATTGGCTAGCTTGATTTTGCATTTCCTCTGGGTGAAGAGGAAAGTGCTTTTGTTTCCAGGATTGGAAACGGAGAGGGCAAGTCCCTCTGTTTGGATTCACAGAGCTTGTGTCTGTGTATCTCTTCAGGAGCACCTGGAGAGGGGAAGGGAAAAAGGATTATTTCCCTTTGTTGTGAGACTCAAGGGATTTGGGTCTTGGGGTCCCCAGGGAAGGTTTTTCAGGGGGACCAGAGTGCCCCAAAACACTCTAATTTTTTGGGTGGTGGCAGCAAGTACCAGGTCCAAGCTGGTAACTAAGCTTGGAGGTTTTCATGCTAACCCCCATATTTTGGACGCTAAGGTCAAGAATCTGGGAATAAGGTTATAACACTGCATGTGTCTCTGAAGATGAATAAATTTTCTCCACTTCCATATCAGTCTGATGCTGAGAGCTGCCTTCATCTAGAAGTAAGTTTCCATCATCTTGAGTTTCCAAACTGCTTTTTTATGGATGTGAGCTAACTTCCTCTCCAAGTAAATTTCTTTCATCTGGATGTTGTGAACTACTTCCATCTTTATTTGGATTAAAGAGAAGATATTTCAGGAAAGATCCCTGCTGTTTTGCTTTGTTCTCCTTCTCAGCCTTTTGTTTACGATACTCAGCTCCTGAGGGTTTTATTTTTCCTCTTTCTTCCACGAGACATTTGAATATTGTTATGTACTGTACTCCTGAATGCAAGAATTATAGCATTAAGGATGGTTGACACATCACACGGTTGGCATTTGAAACCACATCGCAGCCATCCCAACGCATCTTTTCACTGCTTAAAGATTCAACAATTAATAACATACACTGGCTTACCTATTAAAACAGTTTACATGGAAACAAAATGACCTTTTTTGACGTTATAAACCTACACTGGTTGTTTGGAAAGTAATCTCCTTCCTCATGGTTTCCCCCTTGGAGTGTGACATCATCAGTTTCATAGTCTATTAAGCATTAACGCTGTTACTTTTCTTTTGTGGACCTTATTTAGTAGATGTGAACCAGTTATAACAAAGAAAAATTCATAATTATACAGCCCGATAATAACCCTAATGCTTAAAGACTCACATTTTGGATTTATAATGCTGAAAGATGTTATTCTTTATCCTTTGGCACCAAGAAACACAATTTTCCACAGAATTCACTCAATTCTTAACCATCTCCCTGCAAAGTGTATTAAAATGACCGTTTGAAATGTGTCAGCTCACGATATTTCCACTCTACATGATTTTCCGGCTATGCTGCCGTGATGTATGTTCGAGTTAGGTGTCATTAGGATTGTATTGACTGTGGTTTCTTTATGGCAGTAGTGAGTTGTTTCAGTTGCCAGAAAACCTTTCAAGAACTGAAGGCATTTTAGCTGCACACCTGCCCTAGACAGAGCTACCCAGTGCACCACAAAGCTGGCCCAGGGAACCTGGCTCAGCCTTGACACAGTGCAAAGGAAGGATGAAGTCTGCAATGTTCTCGAATTAAGGTATTTTGATTCTGTTATCTTCCAAGTGTTCTCAACTTCAACATGGCAAAGAGACCAGAAGGGGTGAGAGGGTGCATCAGATCACATCCTGAAGGAAAGAGAGCCACTTTGAAGAACAGATATTGCCAGGTCACAGACTCACAGTCCAGTCAAAAATGCAAAATTTGGGCCTGGATTTTGGTAGATTGCACACAACTGTGTGGGGCAGGGAGCAAAGCCTTTGCAAAAGATAAGTTCTTAAAGGAACACAAACTTTCCAAGTTTCTCATCTTGAATTATTATTTAAGCTGTTGTAAAAACATTTTCCTTGTATGATAGGAAGTTATTGCAATATATTTGAAGGAAACATTTTAAATCTCTTATTCAAATTTCATTGCTTGAAACATTTCCTATGGCATAAAAAAACCAACAGCGGATATACAAGATATGGAAAAGAATACTATAAGTCAGCTAGAATGTATTTTACATTCAAATACTAATTGCAAAATTGGGGGCATGCAGTAACCATGTATCTAGTCACAGGCTTTTATCTATTTTAACTATTCTTTATTTTCAGACTTTTCAAGGTTTGTTGTTGTTGTTATTGGTGGGTTTTTTTTAAACCACTGAGGACTGTTCAAGGAGACAGCTGCAGTGCTTAATTTGTAATGAAAGAGATGCCAAGGCTCAAGCAATGAGGTACTGGGGCTCAAGAATGTTTTTTTTTTTATATTCATAACTGATGCAGCAATACAAGAGGTGCTGGTTCCTACAGAACTGTCAAGGCTAGACGTGCCGGGGTTCAACTCTGGCACAAATTAAGCATTGGACAGCTGTGGTCACATTTAGTAGTCATTTTTCTTATGATGAGTATTCTTAATTTCTTTATAAAAATTGGTCTTGTGTCTTGCCTGACACAATGTACTCAAGTACATGACTGTGCAGTGGCAGATTTTTCTAGATGAATGCTGAACTTCAGAGGCTTAAAATATACTATTTCAGACTTTTCATTCTGAGTGGACCTGAACAAATAATGGATCTTTGGATTTGGGGGCTGAACCAAAATATCTGATAAGTCTGGTTAGATTTAATTGGAATAGGAAAAGTATTTTTTTTGTTGTTGAGCTGTAAAATCTTCATTTTATATTGACCAAAATGTATTGGTCAACTCAAAATGATTTTTAGAGTCTTTTCATTCAGCAATTTGAGGTGTTTTTTTGTGTTTCTTAAATTGGAAAAAAAAACTGCAATATTAGACATTTTCATTTAATGTTGTCTGTGCTAATAGCATCTTACCTGCCTAATTTTTCCTTTAATTTCAAAAAAAGTTATTCATAATTTCCCTTCCTTCATTTTTTTTCTTTAGTGTTAGTGACCCAGAAGCAGTCTTGCCCATTACTGAAGAAATGGTGGATTATGAGAGCCTTGTAAAAGACTTAGATTTATGTGTGTGAATGGAAATATTAATAAATAATAATATACACCCCTTTATCTCATTCATAGATAATACATAGCATTTATATGGTACTTTCCCCCTGCAGTTTTCTAACTGGTGGGTAAGCAGAATGAGAAAATCTTGACACATTTCCTACAGTGTTTAATAAATTATTATTGTTATCTCTTTAAAAATGAAATAAAACCTGAATAATATGCAACCAAGAACCAACAAGAGAGCTTTTAAAACATTAATGCATTAGGTGATTATGCCATTTAATGTGTCAGATACTTTAAGAATTAATTGTTTTTTCCTTGGACCCTGCAATTCAATGTAATTAGCATCCTGGCATATGTAAATACATATGATCTCTAGAGGAACATACACAGAAAGTTAAGGAATACAAGGCTTGAAGAGGCTGGATAGTCACATCCAAGTAATGGAACCTCTGGAATTTGAACTTTAGACAGGGATATTGTAAAAAGACAGTATTGACTGTCAAGCTTGCTCTTAAAAGCATTCAAAGCTTATTGTGAAAAATGTGTATGTGCAGGTGCAGAGTCCAAGCGATAGTCAATCATGCAATTTAGTAACCTAACAAGTAGATGACCTTGTTCTCTCCCCCCTCCAGCCCCCATCAGTTGCTACCAGTTATATGTAATGTAGAAATTTGTGCTCCCAGGTGCAGTATTAAAATGTTGCTTTGTCAAAAATTACAAGCTTTGCTGTATGTATGTGTGGGTCCTTTGTGGAGGCGCTTTTGCTTTGATTTCAATCTGATTAATTAGTAATTCTCAGCACAGACCAGAGTGTTCAAGAAATCCCATTTTCCTTTCAGTTAGTTAATTATGACCTGGTGCTAAATCTCACAGGATTCAGTGATATTTGTTTAGTACCAGGTTGCGTCTTTCAGTAAATTAAGTCTTTGGTGGTTCTTTGTATCTCACTATTTACATAGGAAATCTTAACTATTTCAAATGAAGCAACTCTTCTATATGCTGCTATTTGGCTGAGCTGCTTTTTTTAGTCTCTATTTCTACCTAACAAATATTTTCTCTCAGTATACTATCTATCACAATGAGGGAAGATGTGAAGAGGTAGGTATAATAGGGACAAAAACATGGTATCTGTCATTATTATTAGAATTTAATTTAGTTTTCTTGTTTTGAGTGTAGGAAGTGTACCCAGGTTCTAACCAATGGATAGTATATGTCATCAGTGCAAATTTCATACAAACAAATGACTGCCTTTCTCCTATAATCTATGCTGTTGTAAGCACAATAAGACTAGTACTGTATGTATCTAAGTGAAATTGTACAATAACAAACCTGTTTGTATTCTTCACTTTTTTCTGAAGGTAAAAACATATAAGATTTTTGTAAAGAAATAAGCAAATGACTTATGTGAAATGACTAAATTAGCTCTATCCAGTTCCTAGTGGACCTGTAAACCACATCACATATTTTTGTTTAAAAAAAAATCATTCTGGAATTCTTCGTTAGTAGTGTCAGCAGAGAAACAAAATATGGCTCAGATCTTTGCCTACAGGCAAGAATCACAATATAACTATTCGAGTGGGGGGCACTTTTTAAAGCTACCTTTGCACTCCTCCAGCCTTGGGTTAATCCCCAAGCAAAAGTCAGAACAGCCAGACAGCTGCCTTGTAGTACAGTAGTCATCAGAAGTCACAACATGCTGTCATAGATTGACAATGGCCCTTCAAGAAGGAGCCAGGCCAGGTGCACCTGTGCCTGGGCTGCTCATCCCAATGAGGTTTAAAAGAGGGCACTTGAGCCAGAGGGAGGAGAGATGTTTGATTAGTCAAAGCCAAGAAGTAGACATTCCCTGGGAGTAGAGATGGTAGTAATCTGCTGGGGGAGTTCTGAGAGAAACTCCTGGGTTGCAGCGCTCACAGAACACATCATAGAAGGTTTCTTCAGGGGGGAACTGAAAGGTAAAGGGGAAAATCCCTTGGAAGCTGTAGCCCAGGGTGGTTGGAGGAACTGGCTTTGTTAATTTTGCTTATGTTCGGGAAAGTTAAGATGTTTAGAAAGAGATTATGGGCGTAGCAGTAGGTCCTTTGTGAGCTGGGCAGAAGGTCAGTTTATTAAAGGGCTCCTACTTGAGCCACAGGTGGGGGAATAAAGTACTGCTCAGTGGAAGAGTAGCAGAATCAGGCCTTGTTGTGCAGAGGCCTGTACTTTGTCATCCAAGGTAATAAGTGAAACTCATCTAATTGAAGTCAAATAAATGGATACAAACTTGAATTGTTTAGATTAAAAGAACTGTGATGGGGGTAGAGGGCTGAGGCTTTAAGGGTATGTCTACACTGTCAGGTAAGCTCTGCGTTATTATAACTCAAGTTAGCAGACCATAGTGGTGTTAACTTAGGGCTTGAATGTCTATACTCATTTTTAAACCCAGGTTAGGAATTGTTGAATCTTGGATCTCCAGCTTTATGTGGGTATATCACAAGTCTTCTGAGAACCCTCCCAAAATGTGTCTTCTCTAGTGCTTTGATTGTGCTGTAGTGTGAGAAAACTAGACTCTTCACCAAACTTGACTATCTAGAGAACAAAGAAAACTGTCCTGTGTGATTATGGGGTACTTTTGGTGGATTCCCAATGTATGAGTCCAGTGGGATTGCTTCTACACTAAAAAGCAATATGGCTTGAATCCTGAGTCCTGTCTTGACTCAGGCTCAGATTTTTATATACCATGGGGTCTTGGGACCCTGATTCTGAATGTGAGGTTAGAGCAATTTGTGTGTAGACAGAAGGGGGTTAGACTTGAGCCTGAATTTGAACTCTAGGTTTTCATTAGAGTGTAGACTTAGCCTAAAGCTATCATAAAGTAACTGGTTGATACAACGAGCCAAAAGATTCTGGAAATGGGAAGAAATGTTTTTAAATGAAATGACTAAAATGTCTCATTTGATTGATGTTAATGGGATGAGGCTGCCACCCTTCTTAGAAAGCATTTGTCAGGGTTGCTCAATGGAATCGGGGGTTGGGTAGATGGGAAGGATTCAGCTTTACCACTATGGTTGCTACCCCTAGTATCTCCTGGGACTTGAGGATCCACCATAACACCATTGAGCCTTCATGATCCTGATCCTGAAAAGCATTTTAATAGATTGAGCTAGAGAGAGGAAACCAATGACATCATCAACTTCAGCTAAATCCTAAACAACACCTGGAATGTGATACTTCAGTTCCTGCTGTCACCCCCTCCTTCCAGTGTTCTTTTTCATTCCCCATCTTATTTCCTTTCTCTCCACTCTCTCTCTCTTTGCTTCTGGCTGAGCCTGCCAAGGCAACTCTATCCTTTGCAAAATTAAGATCCCATGATGAGAGAGGGAACTAAAGGCTACATCCTGATGCTAGAAAAAGTTTTCCAAGTCTCAAAGTAACTAATAACCCTATATGATGTGCCTGTGTTCCTCCAGCAGTGAGGTTGCAAGTAGAGTCAGCAGCTGTTTTCTATCTTTGCTTTTTTTATTTTCTCTCTCCTGTAGTGGACATGTCTCAAAGGAAGCAGAAGCAACCATAGCTGCAGCCTGTCCCCACTTATTACTTTTTGTCTTTCCCCAAAAAGGATGGTTGTTGCTATCTTTCATAGCATCTACAGGCCTGTCAAACAGGCAGCTACAAGTAACAGGAATAAAAATATTATTAAAATGAAAGTTGTACTTAATTCCCTATTTAAAGTGCTTCATCTGTTTCCCCCTTGTCTGAACCTTGTTATAATGGGGTGTACTGGGCCCTTACAGACCCCTCTCCTGCTGGTGGCCTCATGGTCTTATCACACCCTGTCCCAGAAAAGGCGCTGTGAAGGTGGGTCCTCCACGCCTGCCTAGAAAGGCTGCTTCCCTGCAGCCTAACAGAGCACTGCAGACTCAGTTAAAAGGAGTTGCAGGGCCTGAGCAGAGCAGTTGCTAGCTGGGACCAGAAGAGTGAAGAAGGAGTAGACATTGGTGAAACTCCACAGGTAAAGAGACTGGGGAGAAACCCTGTTCAAGGAGGGATAATACTGTAAAGCTGTCCTGGCCTGGAGGCTTGGGACATACCTGTTTGAGCAGGGTAACAAAAATCAAGAAGATGATGGGACAATGTGGGAAGCAGCCCAAGGAATGCAGCACCAGCAACTACTAAAGAAAGCAGCATGCAGCTGCTATTTGTAGGGCCCCTGTCTTGGCACCCAGAGTAGTGAGTGGGCCTGGTCTCCCCAGTGGGGAAGTGGCCTAACCTCCTCTCTTCCCTCCAGGCTTCATAGCCTGAGCTTCAACCTGAGCTGTAACATCTACACCAGTGTTTCCCAAACTTTTTTGGCCACAGAACACTTTTTAGTCTATTACAGAGCATTTATAGTATTTTGTAGTCATTTGGTTTTCAAATTAAAAATTGCATTATTTATGCTCAAATATATTTTATTTTATAAAACAAAGCAAAAATACAAATTTAAAATAATTTGAACTAACAATTTCTAACTGGAAAGCACATATAAAGTAGCACAAAAATCAAGTGCAAGAGTCAAAATTAAAAACAATGTTCTACTTAAAAAAAACCCCTGTTTTTATATATACACAAACACCAAACAAATTAGATTTTTACTAGGAAAATCTATTTTATAAACAGAAATACAAATCTGGATTTAATGGGATTGGTGTTTCTGTGTTTTTCCATCACAAATTTGCTTACTATTAGAAATAATGCTGGAAAATTGAATCCTCATGTCAGGCTCAGTATCAAGTCTTTACCTATATTTGGTTTTTGTTGCAGTATAATACGAAAATCCCATCTCACATAAATAAGATGCAGCAAAAGAAAGGAGCACTCAAACTGCACATTTAGCCACATTAGGGTTCTCTTCTATTAGGCTGCTTCAAAAATTATTCAGCGGAAGATCCTTAAACTTTTGTTTCAAATCAGAGTCAGAAATTAAGTGAATTAGGCTTCCATAATCTTGCGCAGTAAAGCCGACTGGTTTGGCTGTAATTACAAATGGATTTTGAACCCAAACATTATCATCAGTAGTTGTAGGAAAATATTCTAATAAAAAGGCCTGTAAGTCACTTAAGTGCTGTAAAATGGTGCTGGAAACTTCTTCATTAACTGCAGAATTTATTTCAGTCAGAAATTCATATACTGTAGGGAAGCAGTCGAAGTTATTCTGTTCTACAGAAGATGCCCAGAATTGCAGTTTCTTTTTAACAATGAAATTTTATCCATTGTAGCAAAAATGGTCACATTTTTTTCCTTGCCGCGACAGAATAATTTCATTTAACTTTGCAAAAATATCTGTAAGATACACAAGTCTCATTAGCTATGAGGAATTTGTCAGACAGTCATTAAATTTTCATCCTCAATTATCTGAAGTGAAGAATATCAGTAGTTCACTATGAAGCTCAAAAAGCCACACAAGCACTTTTCCTCTGGATAGCTACCTCACTTCTGTATGTAAAAGAAATGCTTTGTGCTGACTACCCATTTCCTCACACAAAATTTGAAATAACTGGATTGAAGTGGTTGAGATTTGACAAAATTGATAATTTGTACTGCTTCATCGAACACAATTTTCAGATATGCTGGTATTTTTTTAACTGCAAGTGCTTGTCTGTATAGAACACAATGGATCTTAGTGCTTTCTGGTGCCACACTTATGATTCACGTTACAGCTCCCTTCATTTTCCCAATCATTGCCTGGGCGCCATCAGTACATACATCAATACATTTTCCCCAATTAATTTTATGCTTTCTGATAAAATTGTTGATGCAGTTGAATATTTCTTCTCCAGTTGTGTTACTTTGCAGAGATGCACATAAGAGCAAGTCCTCTTCAATAATACTATTAAATCTATATTGGACAAATACTAGTAGCACAGCAAGTCCTGAAAAGTCAGTGGACTCATCTAGCTGCAATGAATATTCATGGCAAATTTTTAGTTGGCAAACCAGCTCTTTTTCTATGTCATTGGCAAGATCTTTAATATGGTGTGCAACAGTATTATTTGACAACTGTACAGCATCATTTTTTTACCAGACTGCTCACTCAACATGCACCTTACAATATCTTTCGCACAAGGCTTGATAAGCATTTCTCCAATAGTGTGAGCTTCTCCGACAAGTGCTATATGGTAACTTACTTAATAAGATGCCTCTGTTGCACTTTTGTCATCTGTTTTAGCAATGTTAAACAACAGAAGTTTACAATTTCCAAGTGAGTCACACTTTCACTTGAATAAAACATATATCTTTGTCTTTGTATTCAGCATGCTTGTTTTCCAAATACCTAAGAAGTTTAGCAGGAGCCAATGAACTCTTTGCTGGTATTTTGTTGCACATGATGCACTGCGCACTAGGAACAGCTTTATTTCCAACACACGTAAAACCGAAAGACAAATAACTTTCATAATATTTTGTTTAAGTCTTTTAATACCTGCTTCTTCTTGTTTTTTGATATACTTTAATGAAATTCTTTCACCTTGGATAACTCACTAGTACTAACAGATTTTTCGGCAACAAAAGACTGTGATTGTTCATCCTCATTTTGAAGTGTCACCATATTTTGCTGGTTTATTTCTGCCACAGTTGGAATACCAGAAGAACTTGCTTTTTGTTTCAAAGTTCCTTCTTTTAGCCACAAATCCATGGTGATTAGGTTTAGTAACAATATTTAGAAATACTGATTTTTGTCAAATGTTATTTGTCACAAATATTTATATTGTTTCAAGTGAAGCTAGTTTAGTTATGCTTTTCGTACATCCAGTAAAGACCCACAGGTTTGAATATGTTATATTCAACATGATGAATATAGCATTATATTATATGTTATATTCAATATGTCATAAAGAGAATGGTTTGTGCATACCTCTGCAGCTCGCGTAGACTCAAGCAGAAGGGGTACAACCTCTCTAACTGATTTGTCCCCGAAAGGGGTAGACGTCAACATGCTTGCATGCCACGTTCTCTTTATGCCATGATATTCAATACGAGATCTATCAATAACAGGAAAAAGAGTTTTATGTTAAATTATAGCCATTCAAAAGAATTGTAAACTATGCTTCAAATATGCCAAATTTAAAATAAAAAAAAATTAAAGACCCTTTTTTAAAATTATGATTCTTTCACAGAACATCTGTTCACATCGTGCGGGACATCAGTGCCCCATGGAACACAGTTTTGGAAACCCTGGTCTACACAGATATTTTAGAGCCCTGGCATGAGTCTGCAAGCCTGAGTTAGTCACTCCAGGCAGAGAGGGTCACTGCTATGAGCAGTGTGGCCAAAACCTTTAGGGTTCTGCACATTTAATTTGCGTGAAAGTTAGACGTTAAACACTTGGAACTTTCTAAACAGTCCTGCAGCTATTTTAGTCTGAAGAATTAGCTTATCTGGTTTTCCACTATCCTACACAATTCAGTATTATTTTGTGTATATTTGTGTGTCTAAAGGCAACTAGAATAGCTCAGCTAGTGATAATGCTCACAAATGGAACATGCTCTGACTTCTAAATTATTTTAAAAGTAAACTGTTTGTTTAATGCCTACAGACAAAACAGAAGTGGCAAAGACAGTAGTTACTAGACCACAAAAAAACCAGCAGAGGCAGTGACCTGAGATACTACAGATATATAATGATGTAGCAAAGAATGGCCCCTTCCCTTAAATACCAGGACTAGATTGTGGCAAAATAGCTCCATGTCACCCATTTTGTGCTGCATTGCTTTTGGTAGGAGAGGCCAATAGTCATTTTGTCTTAAAGCCCAGAATGTCTGAAGTCTCCAGTGTGAATGATGAGCCTGCTTACAACGCTTCTCTTGTAGGGTGCTGTTTAATTCTGCCTGTGCTGCAGTGCCACTTGTATGGGTATGGGAAAGGAGAGAGGCCAGGGTGCTGTAAATATCCCTTTGGGGTACCAGGCTCCTGTGCATTTCTCCAACTCCCCTCACCTTCATAAGGGCCAGGCAGAATCTCACCCTCAACTTTATCAACTAGATTAAAAAAATTCAGGGCTTGCCTGATAATTTGGTGTGTGTGTGTGTCGGGGGTATTTTGTTCATTTTCTTTCTTTCATGTGTGTGTGCGGAAGTGGGAGCTTGTACATCTTTCTTCCCACTCACTTCCTCCAACCCCAGTCTGAGCTGTGCAGTCAGTCTGCGTAGCAGCCAGACAGCTCAGCACTGTTGGTTTTCTATATTGTATGTGCTTAGAGTTTTTTTTAAGATACATATTAGCAATTTTTTAAAATTGTACTATTTTCTATAAAGAAAAGATTGCAATCATTTTTATAGCTGGGTGAAATAAATCTTTCTGAACAATTGTAATCAAATTTTCAGGAGGGTAAGTGGCAAATTTTGAAGTGTTTTTTTTCTTGAAAAACTGAAATTTTGAAGAACTTCAATCAGCTCCATTTGTACTCTAGAATATCAGTATAATAGTGATATTGAATTTCACATTTGATTTATTGCACTTGTTGAGAGGCATTTTACATTCAGATTTGTAGCTGAGCCCTGGATGTTTGTGCTAAACAAGATAAGTAAATAGATCAGTAGGCTTTTTAAAAAAAAAAGTCAGGTTGTCTGAGCCAGCTAAGATCAGTGGGAGAATACCCAGGGAATCATTTATTAATGGACAAGAAAAAGTAGAAATGCAGAGATGAGGTAAAAAGACGGTCAAACATGGACAGACGGTGATGCTCAGGGATTGGTTCCTACAAAGTAACCTAACCAATCTTGAAATATGTGATGCAATGCAATATGCAAATATATATAAAGGAAGAGGTTCTGTGTAACTTAGGGTGTACCACACACTTGCTGTGCTGTGTCTGATCAACTCAGTGTAGCTTTGTTGAATGCCAAATAAAGAAACTTAAGTGATGAAATCTGGAGGTGATCTAAGTGTTTTGTATCCCAGAGAACTGGATGAAGTGTCCTCCCAGGACTGGACAAGGTGATCTGGGTAAACTGAGTCAGAAAGGGGTTGGAGGGAATCCGAAGAAAATTCTGGCTTTAACTCTGTGGATGAAATCCTGATTCCACTGAAATCCAATGACACGACTACCTTTGATTTCAGTGGACCAGGATTTCACCACAGGGCTTACAAGTTTCTGGAACAGCCTCAGTTTCCCTGATAAAGGCCCATCACTAGGTCTGCAATGGAGTATGTTCAATATGGTGTGATGGTGTAATCAAGTAAAGGTAAGACTAGGAGAATTACTAAAACTCTACACTTCAGTACAAATGCTTATATTCATTTCACTAAGCTAGAGAGAGAAGGCATGACAAATTCCATCAGCCTCAGGTTCCCATTTCTCAACAGCATTGCAGGACTTAAGTGTTTGAGGCTGATTGGGGGTGGGGAAGGGAAAGAGATTCCAACTGTCTTTCTAAGGTTTTGTGATTCATCATAATAAAAACTAATTTTCCTATACTTGAAATGCATACTCAAACCTAGCCAATGGGCTAACTGTATTTCCCAAGTAACAATCTTTCACTGCACCTGGGTGCTATGAAGCCAAACATACCCTTCAAAGCTGAGGGGAGTCTTGCATTTTCTCTGTTTACTGCATACAGAGTTGCAGGTAATTCTTGAAATGAACCATCTTGCCGATCTATATGCACTGATTTATGGGATGAGCCAGTAACTGACTTTTGAGCAGGTGTTTGTGCCTTAAAAATAAACAGTTTATCCATGATTATCTTCTCTTCGAGCATCGGCACTGTAATAGGGCTGCAGAATATACTCAGCAACCAATTATACCTTCCCTAAACTTCCAAACGTACAATGCTACCACAGAACTAGCAAATTAACACAGTAGGATTCCAAGTCTGTAGCTACATTCAGAACTGCCTTCCTCATGGTTAACTTTATTTTGTTTGATTTTCATCTAAGTACATTTGGGTAAATATTTAATCTTACTCCAACATCACTGAATACAAAAATTGCTTATTCTTAGTCCTTAACAAGGCTAGGTATGAGATCTGTATTTTTTTATCTTCAAAATTTCTGTAGGTCTGCAGTCACTATTGAATCATCACAAATTATTTTATTGAATTTTACTCACTAGTATTGGTGCCTATTTTATGACTTTTCTAAAATATGAAATATAAATAACTTGACAAATAGTATTCTGATACTGTATAAAAGGTCACTTATTCTTGGATTCTGATTATGCACCAATTGAACTATTAATCTGCAGTCTATGAAGTTACCATGACTTTTTGATACAATTGTAATTTTAATACTTAAAAAATGAGACATGCTAAAATAGTAACTACATTACAATCCAGTGTTTCAATGTGTGTTCAGAATGCAACTGTCTGTTAGAATGTGTCTGGGATTTCACGGTTAACATTATCTTAGGAAAGATGTTAAGGATACTTAATGATAAGTGGTCAGGAGTTTGGGCCCAATCCTGGAACCAATAATGTACACAAGTAACTACTCTGAGTTTAGATCAATGGGGCTACTCAAATAGGAAAATCTCATGTTTATAGAGCGATATCTGCTTTTGATT
This sequence comes from Gopherus evgoodei, assembly GCF_007399415.2. NCBI lineage: Eukaryota > Metazoa > Chordata > Testudines > Testudinidae > Gopherus > Gopherus evgoodei. Next base: position 141,560,528 of record NC_044323.1, read on the forward strand.
GTATCTTTTATCTGGAACACTGCACCACCAGCAGCACCACACTAGTGCACTGATAAGAATAGATTCAGCAGGTATGTTTACACTGCAATTAACCCATGGCTGGCCTAGCTGAGCTCTCAGGGCTTAGGCTAAGGGACTATTTAATTGCCATGTAGAAATGTGGGTTTGGGCTTCAGCCTGAGTTCCGGGACCCTTCCACCTCACAGGGTCCTAGAGCCTGGACTCCAGCTCATGTGTGGACACATACACTGAAATTAAACAGCCCCTTAGTCTGAGTCCAAGTCAGTTGGCATAGGCCAAACAGGATTTTTAAATTGCAGTTTAAACATACCGAGTGAGAACAATGCCACCTGCTGAATCACCTAGCAACACTTCCTGCAGCATTAACTAAATTAGCTAATCTATATAAAGGCTTCACTGATATGACTTCATTTATGAAATCTGATAAGTTCACAGCGCAAACCAAAATGATTATGATGGGATGTTGAGGACTGTGCCTTTAAGGGCTAACCTTCCCAGAGAGTCTGAGTGAGGCACTATGAAGCCCTTTTTGATGTTCTGCAGAGTCAATTGCTCTCTGGGCTGGGGCAGGGGTTTGGTGTGCAGGAGGGGTGGCATGGCATCCAAAGTGACCAGCATGCCCATCTGGCAGTGACTCCTAGGTATGGCGGCAGAGGGTCTCTACGCGCTGCTGCCTGCAGGTGCCATCACCCCACCACCCATTGGCCGTTCCTGGCCAGTGGGAGCTACAGAATTGGTGCTCGAGGAAGGGACAATGCGTGGAGCCACCCTGACCAGGGGCACACAGAGATATGCTAGCAGCCAGCCACTTCTGGAAGTGGTGTGGGGCCGCTGGCCACGGAATGCAGGCAGCCTGCCTGCCTGAGCCCTGCTGTGCCACTGGCTAGGACTTGGGGCCAAGCTGTCAGATGAGATTTGTCCTGTATTTTGTGGGCCCCCATAACTGGCGGCCTCTTGCCACCGCATTGTTTGTTTCATGGTAAATCTGCCTCTGAATTACTATGAAGAATTATACAGCCAGTGTGCATGAAAGCACCATTTACTGCAATTAGTTCATCCTTTGCCTCTTATGCTAATGTGTTCCTGGGTGCTACTCTTGCAGAGGAAAAAAATTGCACAATGTTAATTGATGCAGAAATATAGATAGTCTCACTTTATAGCTTCTATAGTAAATCAAATTCCCATTTCCCCCACAAAAGCCAAAACACAAACAGCGGCCAAAATTCATTACAGCTCCAAGTGAATGCAACTCCGTGGACATTGAGGCCCCCCTACATGCCAGAAAAGGGTTTGGCCCAGTATTCCCTGTTTGTGCTTGAACAATTTAAAAAACAAACAAACATACAAAAAAAGCCACTATCTTCCATTGCTGTACTTTACAACACAAAGGGTTTTATTCACCACTGAGTTGCTCCATTGAAAGGAACAGGACTATACTAGTGCAAAACTTGACTGGCAGTGGCTTAAATCTGAAGGGATAGCTATATAATTTAAAAAACAAACAAACAGAAAAATAAACCTTGTTTATAATTACAAAAATATATTTGAAATATTATTGATTCTGTAAAGAAAAGCATTGTATTTCCAACTGAAAGTTTTTCTCCTATGAAAAGCATGATTTTAAACTAAGAACAGTTTAGAGCAGATGGCTGTATATAAGGAGGTAATAAGTTGTTGAGTTGTAACTTTATGGGATTTTATATACCACTTTAAAAAAATAAATAAAGTGAGAGCACCTAGTCCAGTAGAAAAGTAGATATTGTCCCACAGAAGCAAAATGTACCAAACAATATCATAGAAATAAAAGACTGGTGTTAGACCCAGGGCTGGTGCAAGGATGTTTCGTGCCCTAGGCAAAACTTCTACCTTGAACCTCCCTCTCCATGCCCCCGCCCTGAGGTGCCCCCCTTACCACGGCAGCTACCCTCTTCACCCCGAGGCACCCCCCTTGTGGCAGCTTCCCACCCCCCACCCTTCGCCCTTATGGACCCCCCCACCCCAGCTCACCCCTTCTCCGCACACGAGCACCCCGAGCACGCCATCATTGCTTTACTTCTCCCGTCTCCCAGGCTTGTGGTGGCTAAGCTGATTGGCACTGCAAGCCTGGGAGGCAGGATAAGTGAAGCAGCTCACCCCTGCCCGACCTCCTCCCCAGGCACGCCATGGCTGCTTCACTTTTCCCATCTCCCAGGCTTGCGGTGCCAATCAGCTTAGGCACCGCAAGTCTGGGAGGCGGGAGAAGTGAAGCGGCCACGGCATACTTGGGGAGGAGGCAGGGCAGGGGTGAGCTGAGGCAGGGAATTCCCTTATGTGGCCCCCCCATACTTGCTGCAGGTGGCCTTCCCCGTGCTCCTCTGCCCCAGCTCTCTCAGCCTAAATGCCAGTGGTGTCTGGGATGGCAGAAAATCCAGCCGCCGCGGTTGCTGCCAAAGAAAATGGTGCCCCCCAAATCTCAGCGCCCTAGGCGACCACCTATTTCTAGTGGACTGTGGACGGTGCAAATGTGTCCAGCTGCGGCCCTGGCATTAATTAGTAAAAGTTGGGTGGGCTGAGGAGTTAGAAATCCCTTCTAGCATAGCCAAGTGGAAGCTCCAGAATCGATGGATGAGGCAGCATAAGGAGTGTTCATGTCTCCTTGCACAAGACATACTTAGACAAGCCTAGCCTACTATATCCACCTCAGGGAAAGAGAAAGGAAAAGAAGAGGGAGTGGGAGAATCCCTCTGTTCAGATGTGCATAATGTGGGGCAAATGGAAGAGGAGACAACTCTTTTGTGCTGGGATGGATTTCACCCAAAATGCTTTACAGACAGAATTAGTCATAAGCTAAAGGAAAAATAGAAAGCATGAGGAACTTTGAAGAGCAGGAGTGAGTTTTTGGTTGGGAAAGGGGAAGAAAAAAGAGACTTAGTTATACTGGGGAACATAAATGGAAGAGCAGGTGGCTGTCAGATAATTCAACACTTGTAAAATGCGGTATAGCATTTGATTATAGTAATTGAATTGTAGGGGATGTGGCGTGAATTTATTGTTGATGATGCAGGGCTGACTTGATATTGATGGAGAAAGAAGACTTCTCTCTCCATAGTACTGCCTATAGCAAAGGCAGTGATAGTGGACCTCCACACATGCTGTTTACCCAGTTTATAGCTTGGTTCTGATCAAAGCCATTTAAAAACAATTGGCACATCAGAGTGAAAAGTGACCAAATGAGGAGACCTGTCAAAGGTTTTTTTGTTTTTGTTTTTTAAAGGAGGTGGGAGGAGGCTGCTAAGATGCCAAAGAATATGAAGTAAAAACTATTCTTAATTATGTTGAATCACAGAGATCAGATATTAATAGAGAGAGACTTATCTGCTAAATTTGTGAAATTCCTCAGCCATCAAGCACCTAAAAGATAGTAAAGTTGGGTGTAATACTGAGGGAAAGATAAACAGATGGATATTTGAAGTTGAAAACAAATATGTTGCACTCTAATACTCTAATTTATCTAGTCATGAAGCTTCTTAGTAAGTTACTAGCTTTTAATCACTTGTAGTTAATAAATGACTAGAAAAGGAAATGCCTTTGAAACATCTGACTGCTCATCAAGTCGTAAATGAATAACTTATAACATCTCTAACTGATATGAAACACCTTAAACGAATGGAGTGAGGTGATTTTCATCTGGTCTTTAAGAGCTAAACTTACAAACAGGCTTCTACAGTAAGATGTGTGCGGCTGTGCTCTCTCAATCAGGTATGAGAGAACTACATGTACAATTAAATATTTGAACTTGTGATCATATAAGCCATGAGAGAAAGTGGAAGACATTCCACTGGCCCCATTGATTTTTTTAATTCACTCAAACCTAGACTGTATTAGGTCAATATAATCACCTATCTGTGAAATTGTGACCCTAAATGTAGGGTGACCATATTTCTGAAAGGGAAAATGGGATACTGCATGGGGCTAACCCAAGCTCCTCTTTCCTTCCCTCTCCCCCCTGCAAGGACCTAGGCTGAGCCCTTCCCACCCCCCTGCCTGGGGCTGGCCCAAGCAGCTCACCAGAGCCCCCTACTCCTGCAGGGCTGCCATAAGGATCCCAGCCTGTCCCCCATGTGAGGCTTGGGCTGGCATCACTACTCTCTCAAGCCCTGCGTGCCCCCTGCCTGAGCCCCCCGTGCACGTTCCTCCACACCCTACTTTTTTGAAAAAAGTGGGCATTTGTCCCATTTGCTCTTGCCAACTGATCAAGTGGGCAAGAGCAAATGAGACAAATGGCCACTTCTGCCAAAAAAGTCGGGATGTCCTGGACAGGGCTTAAAAAAGGGACTGTCGCAGCCAAAAAGGGATGTATGGTCATCATACCTAAATGGGGAGAGGGGAAATCTACACATAATAGGGAAAAAATTAGAGAAAGTAGCTTTCAAGGCCTTCTAATAATAAAGCAAGAAGAAAATTCACCATGAGGAATAGGAAATCACAAATAAGGGCCTCTGGTTATTATCCTGTAAAGAAAATAAGAATGAAAATATCTGATGACGAGGTGGAAGCAATAGCAGTACAGTACTTCTAATGCCTTGGGCAACAGTACATAATTCCAAGTAACAACACACCATAAAACAAAGTATGTGGGGGGGAGGGAGAAATAAATTGGCAAAAACCTGTAACTATATTTTACAAAGTGTTGCATAAGAATACTATATTCAGGATTGATGAGTGACCTTTTTAGTAGACAGTTCTGTTATTATACATGGTATCATATCAGTGGAAATGGATCATTCATCTGAGAGAATTTTGCAATTTATTTCACTTGTGGATTGAAACATGACTACTATTTTATTAACTTTTCAAATAAATCTAAATGGGCGAGATGAGAATTTTTTTTTATTTGAACTAATTTAAGAACTCTAGTTTAGATCCTGAACCTACAAACATACTGCTGCCAAGAATGAGACACAGTGAATTCTATTGCACAGGTCATGCTAGTAAGCAATATGCTCAGCAGCATGTGTGTGCTGTGTCATACCCTTGATTTTTACACTGATATTGCTCACTAATTATTGTGTGTCTTTGAACTAGGTTTAGGTAAACCAGTTCTGACATAACACTTGATAGAACTTCTATCCAAACCATCAATGGTGAGGGTTTATTTGATGACATGACAAGGTCCATTGCTATGATTTTGAGAGAACGTGAAGATTGTAAAGTTTGCTGCCTGCCCAATCCATTGGAAAACCTACTGAGACTTTATTAAATGTTGGTGACACAGAGATTATACAAATCATAGGAAGAAAGAACAACAGGCAGGCAGGAAATAGGCACACAAGTGCCAGATTACAAGCCTTGAAGTGGGTTGGGAAATTAGAAACTGGATCTGTGATATGCACAATACCTAAAAAAGTCTCTTCCCAAGGACCGTCTGCTTTAATGATTTCCTGCTCTCCGCTTGCTCTCCTAATGCAGGCTTTCCCTTTCTTCAGAACTTTGACCTAGACCCTGAAATGTATTTGGACACTTAACTCCCATTGAGATTAAGCCTTTCCCCTGCATACTTTTCTGAGCTGGCCCTTTAAATTTGGAAAATGCAAGCAGTTGCAACCTTAGTGCCCATTTTGGAACAGGTAACTGCTAGACTACATTTTCTCTTCCAGCCACTAAGAACTTGAGGTTTTTTTGTTTGTTTGTTTTTGTTTGTTTGTTTGTTTGTTTTGCACTATGTTTTCCCTTTTTTTCATTACTGATGAGGTACATTATCTGTATTATGTGTACCTGGCGATAGAGAGTAGTGGTGATTGTCTTGGGAAGGGAAAAAGAAAGTGAAGTGGCCTGCAAAAGAAAGCCAAAGAGGCCTGGGTAGGTAGGTAGAATCAGTGGAAAAGATCTCAAAGTTCAGAAAACTGTCTGAATATTCCAACGTTTATTCAGGCTGGCTCCTGGAGCCTTTTGAGGTTCCCCCTGTGAGAACAGTCTTATTTTATGAATGTAGAAAATGGCATTTGAACTTCTTCCAGCTTCCACCCTGAACTTTACATAACTGCATTGCCTCAGTAGAAGGTCAAATACAAAGAAAAGCTTCCAAGTGTAAAATTCCAGAGAGGTGCAAGCAAGCTCACTTTAGGCTCAAATAGGCCAATAGTCCCTATGGTTCGTATTTTCTAAAAGCCAGGCAGTGCAGCCCTAATTGAGTCATTAACGCATCAGTGTCGTCAGTCACTGCATGAATTTCATTTGCATATTTATATGTATCTAATTTAACATTAGAAAAAATATTTTTAGATTAAATTCACATGTTATAAGGGTGCTTCCGCACTGATTATACAAGCCGCACTCTCTTATGGAGAAACAAACTTTCTGTAGAAATTAAGCAGTTTCTATTCCATGTTTTTATACTGCTAAATAATGCAGTGGTTTCTAAAGGGATAAAAAGCTCCATTTTTAAACAAAGGCAGTCAAAGTTAGTCAGGAAATTGTTTTATAGCTATTAAATTGCCTGTAGCTGGTATCACTTTGTAATCCTTTAAACCACCTTTTGTAGCTAGCCTGGGTTTGTTTGGTTTTTTTGTTTGTTTGTTTGTTTCCTCTGGAGGCATAGGTAAGTATGTTTCCATAGTGCTCTGATGCAGGCAAGACATATAATCCCCAGATATAGATAGAAAACACCAGGGAGCAGTGTACATATCTGTTGATGCATTTCTCCTTCATTAGCCCAAACTCTCTTCCAATAAACACTTTTGAAATGATCAGCCTGGGGATAATGATTATCTGCTATAAATATTTCTTCCCTGAAAATATATTCTAGATACCAATAGTCCAATCCAACTTCTATTGGAGATTGGCCATTAAGTTCAATGGGAACAAGTCTGGGCCATGAATGTGCTTGTTAAGCATATATGAAGAACTCTACATTATAAGTGGGATTCCTGTTGGAGACCAGGGGAGAGAGGGGAAGCAGGAATTAATTATCACACCAAAGGGCCTCATGCTGCAGGATTCAGCCATGAAGTACAATACACTTGCATGTAAAGCTCTTTCTATGGGTGAAGAAATTTTGTCATCGGTGCATCAGTATGAGGATAATACATCACTTAAATCCAACTGAAGTTCTTCTTCAAGAACTTTAATGGCGTATATACCCTGGGCTGGTTCTCTGTGTAGGAGTTAACTTCACCCCATGAGAATTAACTAACTATTCTTAAACTTCTTGAGCCTGGAGCCCCATTAATATTATTTTCCTCTGCGATGTGCTCTGGCTTAGTCATAGAATTTAAAGCCAGAGGGGACCAGCATATCATCTAGCCTGACCTCTTGTACATCACAGGACACCAACAGCACCCAGCACCTGCACACTAAAACCAATACAATGTATCCTCCCTACCCCTCCTCCACACCATATTCATCTTTCATCTTTCTGATCTCCAGTTGCTAGAAGATGATATTGTTCTGAATAATAGCTTATGATGAGAGCTGGTCAGAATTTTTTTCCCTGCCAGGAAAATTTGAAAAGTAAAAATCTAAAATTTTGGCTAACTGAAATGCTCTAGCAATTCATGGGAATGGTCATTGGTAAGCATCATGCACTCATTCTCCTCACTAGGCAAGGCTCACTGGTCAGACTACAGTTTCTTTCTTGGTGAGAGGACCCAATGTGTCATGGGAGATTTAGTCTGACTGGGGAGACTGACCCATGGAGGAGAATTCTTTGATTTTCAGGCATTCAATGAAAAACTTTTCAGGCTTTCAATGAAAAACTTTTCCACAGAAAGCAGACACTTTTCACACAATATTTAATTTAGTGAAACCCAATTATCTGTGTGAATTTTGTTTGTGGTTTGTTTTAAAAAAGTTTTACTGGATTTTTTTTACCAGGGTCACTTATGATGGGCTTATAAAATGATAACTAGTTTGTTAGGGGAGAGAGAAATCCTGAGGATGAGGTTTCAGGAGTATTCTGCCCCTGTTTTTGTTTTAAATCTGTATCCAAAGTGACAGATTTAAAACAATCTAGTTCAATCCAAAGTTTTAAAAATATTATTTCTGGGAATAATAGTACCCTCAAATGGTTGGACTGACCAAAAGCAAGGACAACACACTCTCTCGCCCCAAACACAAAGTTTGAATGTGAGTGTGTGAGAACATACATATGTGTCTTTGTGTATACATGTATACCACTTTCCCAATCATCAAATCCTTTTTAATGTTCAGCTTTGTATGGCTTGCTTTTGCTCATAATTATTTCCCTCTTTCTTACACACTCCATTGCAGGGATCGGCAACCTTTGGCAAGTGGTCCGCCAGGGTAAGCCCTCTGGCAGAGGGATGTGCTGGCTGCCGCTTCATGCAGCCCCCATTGGCCTGGAATGGTGAACCACAGCCAGTGGGAGCTGCAATTGGCCAAACCTGCGGACGCAGCAGGTAAACAAACTGGCCACGCCCACCAGGGGGCTTACCCTGGCAGGCCATGTGCCAAAGGTTGCCAATCCCTGCTCCATTGTTTCTTTCTATTTATTTCTATTTCTGTCACTTTGTCATTCTCTGTTTCCATCTTTCTCCCTTCATCTTGTGCTGCCTCTTAATGGAAGAGGAAGTTGCTGAGTAGGGTTAAGGTGACCTTATTTGACCTTCCCCTTCTCTCACCCAGTTCTTCAAATGGCGAGAGCAGGAAGGTGCAGAGACATGGGGCAGCTCTTTGCTCAGCATAAGCAGCAAGCGGCCATGCATATAGGTTCCCAGAGCTCTGCTGAGCACAGTCTTGAGACTACTAAAGTAGCTATGATTTTGTGGGAATCCTAGGCTGTCTTGGAACCCAAGGGTAGAACTGAGTGAATATATTCTATTTTTTTGTGGCTTACCCCAAAAAAACTGAAGACAAAAATTAGTCAGTTTCAAACCAGATCTGATTTCTTCATTTCAGCAAGAAAAAAAATGGCTCAAACAAAATAACTTGTGTGTTTCATTATATTTTCAGGGGTCTTTTTACACTTAATATTTTTTTAAACAAATCCTTTTGAAAAGCAATGAAAAGTTTTAGTTTCTTTTCTCTTTGACCCAGGTTAACAAATAGTCTTGTTCTCCCTTTTTGACAAATTTACTGTTTGACTGAAATTTTGCCCACTTCTGTTAAGGGAATCCTGAAGCACTCTGAGTCCAGTCCAGGACCCACTGAATGTCTTTCCGTTGATTTCAGTGGGTGTTGGATATGTCCAGTTTAAGATGCTGTAGACAACTGGGATTCACCTACATACATCCTATCAGCTTCTTCTAAGTGAAACATTAAAAAGTTATGTTTCTGAGGTCGTGTGGATGAACAAGTGAAAGATCTTAAGGAGGCTTTTTTTGTGTACATTGTATGTCTAACTTGTTTTCACATTTTTCTAAGTTTCTACGCAACTAGATAGATAATTTGACTTTTTTCCTTCTATACCTTTACTATGACGTTTACAAATCTAATGTATGGGCTTTTTGACAATAAGTAACAATATTAAATTTTCTCTGAAATCAGAGTAACAACCATTGACAATTTTATTTTACATTTCAGTACCACTGATTAAGAACAGCATACATCCTATTAACAAAAAAAATCTAAATGTATTGTTTGAGACTGAGCTGCCAAGCTGTTTACATAACAGGTATTTTGTTTGTGTGGAAAAGGTTATAATACAATTACTTAGGTGGCATTAATACTTGAGGTCTTCAGTAGGCCCTGTATACATCTGAGGTTTTGTTTGTTTGTTTCGCTTTATTTTTAATAGAAACAGGTCCAAGGCAGTAATGAATAAGCACAAACAGAGCAAGCAGGTTTGTTCATTTTTTTTGTTCATGGGCATTTCACAGAAATCATTTTTTTTAATAATAGAAATAAGTATACAGGTAACAGATCGTCTTGGGAAATCCCAAATACCTGAAAAATGGGTTCATGAAAATGTGAACTCTGAATTCCTCCATCACTACATATTATTCTAATTTTTAGGACAGGAAAACTGAGGCAAGCTAGTTAAGTCCACAGAGAAAATATTAGAAATAGGTCTAGTAATCAGAGTTTCCTGTGTCCTAGTCCTCTGTTCGGAGCAGTATTCATTATTCTCTGTTAACTAAAGAAACCAGTGTTCACTAGAAATAAACTTCAGGATTATTTTATTAGCCTTTTGGGAATTTTGGGCCAAAGCTGATATTAGTGGAGTTGTGCCAGTAGAGTTTAGCCTTTTTAAATATCTTATTTCTGTGTTTTTCCCCCTTTTTTCTAGAAAACTATGAAACAACTTCTGTACAACAGGATCATCTCTTTCACTTTTCTGAGAGATTGATTGGATTTTTCCAGAGATGGAAGTTATATTACCAGAAATTAGGGAATTCTATTTTTTTCCAGTGCTACATACAGTGCCATAGACTTTTCTGATTTCTGTGAAACTGTCAAGACTACCATTTTAAAATGAATGGATTTGGAGTGGAACACATTGTTTTTCATATATGGTAACTATACATTAAAGGAACAGTTTTTAATAGAATTTGAACTGAAACGCTTAAACTCTTAGCCATATTTTTAGCACTTTAGATAAGAAATAAGATTCCTCACATTAAGAAACTTGAATGGGAAAACTGTTCTTCCAAGTGTAGGAGTTGTCTTTTAAACTTTTATTAAAGTTGATTTTTTCCAATTTCTGCTTTTCAGAACTCAATTTCAGAAGTTCAAAGCTTTCTTCAGAACTAGTAAAAAGCCTGTTAGAAAACTCTTGTTGTCTCTAGTAAGCCTGGGGCTAAGGGTGTAATTAAAAAAATGATCTGCTTCAATTTCCCAGATTTTCAGTTCTCACCTAGTCATGAATCACAAATCACTTTGGTTCGGGGGAGCTTTCATGATCTCTGGACAAAACAACCCACCACCCCAAAAAAACATTATTGCTTTAAAATATATATTTTATAATCTGATCTAGTAGTTAGCTTTCAATCATTAATAGTGATATATTTCATTTAATTAAAATATATATAATAAGAGGATCCAGAGTTAAATAAAGACTACATAAAACCAACGATTTTTGAAGAGATATAACCTTCACAATGCAAGCTGTAAACTAACCTCTCTGTAATCAGTAAGAAAGAAACTTTCCCTGTGAGCAGGATATTCCATAATTGCCTGCTACAGGCTTTCTTGGACCTTCCTATGAAGCAGGAAGTTGGTGTTGGAGAGGATCAGCAATGGGAAATTAGATAGAATATTGGTCAGATCTTCTAGGGCCACTATAACACTATGTTAATTGAAATACCACAGCAACCCTCAAAAATTGTTTTTCTGCAAATGTTAAGGCTGGTCTGCCTACCCCAACTCGCTCCGAAGCATGGACTGTTAAGTTTTGATTTGGGACACTGCCTTTGGATCTATCATTATGCAGACTCAAAAGCTACCAATTATCCTATAAAGGGTGCATAGAGGGACGGTAGCTGCTATCTAGGGCTGGCCAGAAAACAAATTCCATTTTGCAAAATATTTTGAGATTTTTTGGAGCTTGTTTTCATGTCAGAGCAGAATGAAGCCTTTTTCATAATGGCAATGACTGATCCTTTGATTTATATGGTGCACCTATCCTATGTTCCAAACACACATAGAGACAAGATCTATTAAAATCAGACAAAAAATTAAAACCAATTCATAATCCTGGTCATCACAGCTAATAACTCTTCTCACCACAAACTTACACAGTCCTCAAAAATCTGAACAATTAGGAGTTTGAGTTATATCGTTCAGTGATACCACAAATACTTTATTTTTCTTAGTGGTGGATTGTTCAGTCAAAAACTCCTATGATCTCATCATTGGAAGATGGAGCTCCTACACCAGTAGCATTGTGGAGGAGGATTTAGCTACTCAACTCACATTAATGTGAGCTACTCAACTCACATTAACAACACCTGCTGTGATGATTTGAAAGTTTAGAGGCAAATGTTTAATTTATGTGGATAAAATATTTTCCTAAAATAAATCATCTGGGAAATCTCAGTTCAGTGTTAAAAAACTCTAAATATATCACACAATTAGCAACGAGTAATGTGTTTTGTAACTAGATTATTTGAATGTGCGTGTTTCTAATTGTTTTTCTTCAGAAAGAGTTGCCATTTAGAGATAATCCCCGTTGTGTAGCTTCGAATACAGGACAGAAACTACAGTAAATTCCCTGAATTCAAATGATTCAAACTAAATATTTGTGAAGGAATTAAAACTCTTGTGATAAAAGACATTTCAAGGAGCAGGTACCCATATAATCCCATATAATCAAAACAGTAACTTCTTCCAGCAGACAGTATTACTTGGGGAGTGCAGTGAAGGAAATGCTTAAATGTAGCCACTAAAATGTATGTATTTAAATGTGCTACAATATTATGAAAGGCATTCTAAAGAGATATTGTATCTGATAACACTTTGCCAGACATTAGAGCAGACTACCAATTAGCAAAGAATCCCTTCCTGTAGTTGGGCTGTGTATGTTCCATCCTACATATCTGAACAGTTGAAATTCAAAACACTTAGAGGCCAGTGGGTTACAGACGTTACTGTGAATTCAAAAACGAGCCACATTTTGGCCAAGTTAGTAGAAGTTTAGCTGAACTTGTCTCAGAAAGTTTTCAGTCCAGTTTAGATTTTCTTTTCTACCCCTCTTGGCATGCCAGCTCTGCCCTCTTCATCAGTTTTCTGTGAACTGGTAGCTGGCTAACATTAGATTGGGTTTATCAGTTTAGTGGAACTCCCAACTATATTCTAATAAGCCAAATTTTTCCAACACTCGTATATACCCATAACAGTGTATTTATGTGTTCTATTCCTGTAGATTCCATTTTGAAATTCCTTTCTAATCCACTCTATCTGAATAACAAAATAGCACCTAGAAGTGTTATTCACTCCTAAAATATATATATTTATATATATATATATATATATATATATATATATATATATATATATATATATATATATATATATATATATATATATATATATATACACATATATACCACAGCACTTAAGAGAATATCTTGACTTGAATTACATCAGTGTAAGATGCTCTTGGTGCTTTACTAAGACACTAAATTAATTAATTAATTAATGCCAACTCTCAAAAGAAAAATGCACAAAATAAAAATGAAAGTTGAGAAATTACTGGTGTAAAATAATTAATAATACATCAGATGATGGTGCAAAAATAGTCATTAATTAATAGATCATAAGAAGAACCTTGAACAGTTAAACAAATGCTTGTAAATCAGAGCCAGAACTTGACCCATAATGTCAGCTACAAATTAGCTGCACAGATTGATAAAAAAAATTAAACTTAATTTATAGTGACGAATGAGTAGACTGCTATGAGTGAGTGCTGTGTTCAAACTGAAATATAATTAAATAGAATAAAGCTTTATCATGAAATTCGGGTTCTACTTAGGCAACAGTCTATACAGGGCCAGCCCACCTGAGGCGGAGAGCTCAAATGAAGTCCCCATACCCTCTCGCTTGGGCCAAAACTTTGAAAGGTGCCAATTCTGCCTTCTTCCTGTTCTACACCTCTCATGGTACTACTCTGCTACCTACCCCAATAAAGGAGAACTAACAACTTAAAATGTCTTGTTCAAAAATTTTAAGTAACACTTAACTTTCAAATGCCTGAACAGCAAGTGTTACTTTTCTTGTCTGCATAGTAAACACTGGCATTTTTATCTGTTTGAATAATCAAAGTGGTGCTTTCCATGCCTTCTTGGTTGCAAAGACTTGAACTGCTTCCTGAAGGTTCACAGTCTGAGCCAGCTCATGCTCTATTGAGATGGTTGGAAGGCTGACCAGCCTCTCCTGTGTCATTGTGGAGTGTAGATGCGTTTTTATTAACTTCAACTTGGAGAAGCTGTGTTCTCCACTGGCAACTGTTACAGGAAGTGTTAGAAGTATGCACAGTGCAACAAAAGCATTTGGAAAGAGGGTGGTCATCATATTTGAGCACATATGTTCCAGAACAGCCTTTGGAGTTGATCCTACTGAAATGTATCTTGCAAGGACTTTCAGTTCATCACCTAAATTACTCGCATCAATACCGTGCATGTCATCATGTGTCAACACTGTTTCTAGTGCCCTGAATTGCTGGTGTAGATCTTCTTCAGGTATAGTGAGGCATTTTGGAATATCATACAACATCCCAAATATATTATTGTGTTCCTATAGCTGCATGAAATGTTCTTCAGCTCACTGTATTGCACAATCTAGCACCTGATTAAATAATTCAACTTTGAATTGTTGTTTGAGGTCCTCTTATGGGATTATCCGATGTCTCATAATTAAATGTCGTCTTCTTTGGTGGCTCTTGTGTCAGAGAAAAACTCAGTTCTCGCTTTTAGTTTGAGTGCAGCAAAATCAAATACTTTATTATTTCTCAAGCAATATTAATTGAGGGAGGGAGTGCCGTAGGACACTGGGTTGCCCCAGTCCCGGACAGGTCTCTCCACAGGTAAACAATTACAGCAAGCATTTATACCTTTGTTACAGACAATAGCAAGCAATATTACAGACAATGATGAGCAACAGATGCATTTTGTTTATGCATAGGCCATCCTGCTATCTTATTTTTCTCAGGTTCTGGGCGCCAGCCTATGTATTTAATTATCAGTGCAGGGTCGTAATAACTTCTCACACAGTTCTTTTCTGCTTGCCTCACACAATCCTCGCTTCTACAAGTCTCACGTCATTAGGGTTACAGCTGGCCTAACTCTTGTTAACAAACTGACATGCATTAAGATCCCCTACAAATCCTTGTTAATTCTTTCCCTTCTTCTACACTCCCCCCTTTTTTACTTCTATACAACAGATATTCTCAAATCTCTATTTGCATTAAGCCATAGATTTCTGATTTTACATCAGATGTTTCAACCTTAGGGGTTTTCATTGGATGAAATGACAATGCATGATTAGCATGGACATGAAAGGTATTACTATTATTACATCTTTTACGACAACAATAACATAATCCTAAACTAACTAACAGCAGTGCAAGCAATAATATACTCAGAGCAAGCATATGATGAGGTTGTTGTACAATTCTGGTTACAAAGCATAATACATCATACTTAGTACACAACGTAGATACTCTATAAGCTGTATGAAAGGCATTCTTTTCAGCTTGATATATATTCTGACATATGTGAATTTGTCCTTGTAATTCAGAGATTCTTTGAACCTCTGGTAACAATGAAAGCAAATTTTGAAATCGATCAGGCATTACTTTAATCCAATTAAATGATACCTGAAACCTAAGAGCTACTTGCAACATTCTATCTGCAGACCAATAAATCATATGATTGCCTGCAGCAGTGGTAAGATTAATATGTATATCTTGCAGTGTGGTGGCTTTGACATACACACAGCTATCATTAGCTTGAAAAAGTGGGTGTCCTGTCAGGGTAGTTCCTTGTCCTCTACCCTCCCAGCAAATGCTATCATAAACAGTGACAACTTCCCCTGGCTTCAGTTTCCGTACACACTGAAGCTGTGGTGGTTCTAATGGCCAAAATGTCCATTGATTTCCTAATCCCATCCAAATATCAGTTGTAATCCCAGGAGCACTAACTAAAAATAGATTAGACAAATCAGGTGGTCTAACTTCCCAGATATCTCGATGAATCACCCAATCCCATAAGCATGCTCCCCATGGACCTGGTAGGATTTGGTATGTGGGAGCCCACACTCCCTTAACCGGTCCATATGCTTGGAAGGAGCACTGTGAATGTCCACACTTCCACTCAGAAAGTCTCCAAGTATGTCTCTATGGCCATAGATCAGATGGTATTCCTGATGTGTCTGTAAGGGTCCACACTTCCACTCAGAAAGTCTCCAAGTATGTCTCTATGGCCACAGATCAGATGGTATTCCTGATGTGTCTGTAAGGGTCCACACTTCCACTCAGAAAGTCTCCAAGTATGTCTCTATGGCCACAGATCAGATGGTATTCCTGATGTGTCTGTAAGGGCAGTGGGCCAAGCCTGATGCTCAAAATCACTCCGAATGGCCATCAGCTGGTCATTCAGGAAATCCTGAATTTCTGAACATGCTAGATCCCACTGCAATGCCTTCCCAGCCTCAGTGATATTCAATACCATCTCTTTCAGTAACTTCTGGGTCATAGAACTAAGGGCGGAAAGGATATGTAACTCACCCACTCCAGCCTGTACTTGGGTTAGCTGAGCTCCAGAAATAAGGCCGGTAGCCTTCTATAGTTGACCCAATTGCTCATCATGTTCTTGGTTCTTAAAAATATTCCAAACTGCTGCTACACTGTTGGCCCCATCCCATAAGGATCCAATCAGGTCCCTTTTCTTCTGAGAGGAAATAACCCAGGCCCTCTGTTGTGCTAATCTAATGGCAGCCCCTTGTGAACAATTTGGATATGTAGAAGTGATCTGGAAATTAGATAAGGGCAATGTAAACTTAACAGTCCCTAGTGTAGTGTTGATTACAGTCCATTGATATTCTGCTACATCTCTCTTTGGTGTAGGGTAATACCACATCTGTTGGTTGTATACCTTTATATATTTCCAGGAGGCATTAATGTTAATAGCATAAGAGGGTGTGTATTGCAATAAGGTACAGGTTACATTATCAGTCACTGGAATGGTTTCAGTACAGGTTAAATTTCTAGTGGCAGAACAAACTCTTTGGGTATTCGTTTGATCATTCACTAATTGGGTGACCAAATAACAATAAGGGCCTCTTTCAGGTAGCATAGTACAAATTCCAGGAATAGCCATCATATCTACTTCACTATGGAACCCATCTATTCCAATTATAAATTTTTGGGGTTCATTTGCAGTAATATTGTGGATCTTTATTTCCACTGATTCATTTGTTTTCCACTCAATTATTCGCTCATATGAATTCCTTTGACCGTTAAAAAATAATCCTTCTGAGCAATATTCTAATAGGTCACTAAGATGGGAAGGCCTTGGCCAATAAATTTCATTAGAATATACTATTTTGTTTGTATCTGGATAAATTACAGAGGTGATGGCAAGGGTTGAGGGGCTAGTGGGGGTAACAGTTGTGGTAGCAAGGTGCTTTCGGTATTCATCACCTGAAAGCCAATTAGGGAGGGCAGTGCATCCCCGAGGTACTTGTCCATAAGCACAAAGCCCTGCCCCTGGAAGAGATCCAAACCACCATTCAATCCCACAGTCCCAAGAACTATCCTCACAGTTTCCTCCTTGCCAATTAACAATGCTTCATTTCTTCCACCAGGGCCAGTTCTTAATGTCTCTTATAGTCAGGAATTCCTGGACTCTGGAGGTTTCTGCATAACGAATGTTTCTTCTTTTCTTTTCCCAGGATAATTGTGGTTTAGCATGATACAAGGGAGAGGTTACTAGCACTTCACCCTGTAATGTTGGAATTCCTTTAGAAAAATCCAAAGGCACAGTAGGTCTGTCAGTGGACAAGAGAGAGGTTACTAGCACTTCACCTTGTCCTCTTTCCTCACTGTCCAGTAGGTACAGTAGGGCTGGAAGAAGGAGTACGCTGATCATCAGTAGGAGTGTCCTCCCGAGGTGGAGGGGTCTTTTTGCAGTGAGACGCATGGGTCCAGGCAGGTAGTCCTTGACACTTCACAGCAGTGTTGGTGGTTAACAGGACTTGGAAAGGGCCTTTCCAGCATGGAGCCAGAGCAGTCTTTCGTTGATGGACCTTTATGTAGACCCAGTCTCCTGGTTCCAACGAGTGGCAAGGTTGTACGGGATCCTTGGGTAGTGCTTCTTTCACCTGTGTATAAAAAGACTTAACACATTTTATTAATGCCTGACAATACTTAGCATTATGTCATCTATCAAATGAATGTCCATCTGAGCTAGGGTCAGTGGGGGTGCAGCTGGTAATCTCATCGGGTGCTCTGTTAAAATCTCATGAGGGCTGAGTCCAGTCTTTTGATTGGGAATGGCTCTCATACTCATCAGTGCTAGAGGAAGGGCATCTGGCCATTTTAAATTTGTCTCAGCAAAAATCTTGGCCAGTTTATTTTTTAAAATCCCATTCTGGTGTTCCACTGTCCCAGCAGACTGTGGGTGATGAGGGCAGTGAAGGTTGTGCTGGATCTGCAAAGCTGCACATAACTCCTTTACAATTTGTCCAGTAAAATGAATTCCACGATCACTGTTGATAGTCACAGGGATGCCAGACCGTGGTACAAAATCTTTAAGCAAAAGTTTCACAACAGTCCTGGCATCTGCTTTCCTGAAGGGAAAAGCTTCAACCCAATTGGAAAATACATCAACTAAAACTAACACATATTCATAACCACAACATCTAGACATTTGAATAAAATCAATCTGAATATTTACAAAAGGTCCCCAAGGAGGAGAGTGGGCTGCCCATGTAGCTTTAACATCTTTACCAATGTTGTATTGTTGACAAATCACACAGTGTTGACAGTAGGAATGTGCTACAGATGGGAAACTGGGTGCACACCAATCTCGGTTAACTGCAGCAATCATCCCCCCTTTGCTCACATGTGCCATTCCATGGTATATGCAAGCAAGATAGGGCATTAACATCTTCGGTGCTACCAGGCGACCATCTGGGGCACGCCAAAGATGATCAGTATGTAAAGTGCATCCAGCAGCACTCCAAGAGCATTTCTCAGTTCCTGATACTGCCTCTTGGATCTTAGCCGGATCCTCAAGGGAGGCTAGTGGAGGCTGCTCAATTAAGACACAAGTATGTTCAGCCTGAAGTGCAGAAAGGGCCGCTGCTTTGGCTGCAGTATCTGCCAAAGCATTTCCACGGGTAACTTCATCATGAGGGGTCTTGTGAGCGGCACATTTAACAACAGCAATAGCCTTAGGCAATAAAAGAGCATCCAAAAGAGCAGATACATAAGAACTATTCTTAATAGGAGAACCAGTGGATGTAAGGAAACCTCTATATTTCCAGAGCAAACCATAATCATGTACCACTCCAAAAGCATAACGAGAATCTGTATAGATAGTAACTGTTTGATCTTGAGCTAAAGTACAAGCTCGAGTTAAAGCCACAGGTTCAGCCACTTGAGAGGAAAACACTGAAGGAAGAAAAGCACTTTCAACAACAGCATAGGCAGTACATACAGCATAACCAGCAACCAATTTACCCTTAGAATCCCACAAACACGAGCCATCCACAAAATAAAGGAGATTAGGATTTTGCAAAGGCACATCTAGCAAATCATCTCTAGGACAGGTGAGGACAGATGTTACAGACACACAGTCATGTGGTTCTCCATCTTCTGGCCCTGGCAATAAAGAGGCCGGATTAAAAACAGGGCAGTGAGCCAAAGTAATATGAGATGAAGACAGTAAAATAAGCTCATATTTCGTAAGACGAGAAGTGGATAAATGCTGTGTCCTAGATTGTAACAGAAGTGCAGCCACAGCATGAGGAACAGCAACAATCAAAGCGGATCCTAAAACAATAGATTCAGATACCTGAACAGCAAGGGCTACTGCAGCAACAGCCTGAAGGCAAGGGGGAAATCCAGTTGCCACAGCATCTAGGACAGTACTGTAATAAGCAATGGGACGGTGTTTATCTCCGTGCTTTTGCGTTAGTACAGCCAAAGCAAACTCATTACGCTCATGACAGAAAAGAGTAAATGGTTTAGCATAGTCAGGAAGTCCCAGGGCCGGTGCACTGGACAGTCTCTATTTGATAGTAATAAAAGCTCTCTCAGCTTCTGGGGGCCAAGGAAGTGGCTCAGGGGTACCTGACTTAGTCAGATCTTGTAAAGGTTTAATTACTGTTGCATAACCCAAAATCCATTGTCTGCAGTATCCAGTCATACCAAGAAAAGTACGCATTTGAGAAACAGTACCAGGCCTAGGCATATTTAGAATAGCTGAAATACAAGAATCCGATAAATGACGTGTGCCATGGGAAATATCATGACCAAGATAATGAACTTTAGGTTGACATACTTGGAGTTTTTCCTGGGATGCCTTGTTACCTTTGGCAGCTAAAGCAATTAAAAGTATTAAAGTATCAGCTTTACAAGATTCAAAAGAGTAAGATGCCAGCAAAAGGTCATCCACATACTGTACAAGTACTGATTTACCAGGGAAAACCACATCATCCAGATCCTTCTTCAGAATCTGGGAAAACAGAGATGGAGACTCAGTATATCCTTGGGGTAATCTGGTCCAGGCATACTGACATCCTTTGTAAGTGAAGGCAAACAAATACTGACTGTCTGGGTGAATGGGAATAGAAAAGAAAGCTGAACACAAATCCACAACAGTAAAATAAGTGGCTGATGGTGGAATGCAAGAAAGAATTTTAGCTGGATTTGGAACCACAGGGAAAGAAGGCAAAACAACAGCATTAATCGCGCGAAGGTCTTGGACAAAATGATAAGTGTTCTTTCCTGGCTTCTTTACAGGAAAGATAGGAGTATTACAAAAACTAATCGTGGGAATAATAATACCCTGTTGTAACAGAGACTCTATGACTGGAGCTATTCCTTCCTCTGCTTCAGGACGGAAGCAGTATTGTGGAACCTTTGGTAAAGCTTTAGTAGGGTCAACAAAAATTTTTACCAGCTCGGCTGTCCGAATCTGTCCCACTTCGTTTGCATGTCGAGACCAGAGATGGGAGGGTACTTGCGATAGCAAATACACAAGATCGGGGCTGAAAGCTATCTGTGATTTAGCTGGCTCTGCTATATGGAGTGTGGCCAACACCAGATTAGTATTCTCATCAGGAACTTGTAAGAATACGCCATCTGGTGTACAATAAATGGTACAACCTAATTTACACAACAAATCTCTTCCCAGCAAATTCATGGGAGAGGAGGGGCTAAGCAAAAACACGTGCTCATCGGCAAGGGACCCTAGCGAAACAGCAAGGGGTTTTGTGACAGGATGCGAAACAGGACAGTTTGAAATGCCTACAGCATTAACAGACAAAGTTGACAAAGGAACAGAGGGAAACTCTGAGGATCTTAAAGCAGATCTACTAGCTCCGGTATCCACAAGACAAGTGACAGATTGTCCTGCAATTTTACAGTCAACATATGGACCTTCCTGATTAATAGGAATTAAAGGATTCATGATGCAGTTACATTCCCTCAGGCTGTCCTAGTAAGTGGTATTCTGTGGTAAAAAAGCAGGCGCTTCAGGATTTGGGAACGGAGGGTTTTGAGACAATCGGTTTGGAAACTTATTTTTCCAGTGTCCCTCCTGACCACAAAAGTGGCATGCAGTGTTCCCTGTCGGGGCAGGATACTGGGTAGGATATGAGGGACTCTTCCCTCTACCTCGCCCACGACCTAGTCCTCGTCCTTCCCCACGGCCCCTGTTTTGATAAGTCTGTAATTGCAAAGCCATGAGTTTTGTTTCAGTATTTTCTTTCTTCTGCTCTATGCAAGCTGTACAATGATTGGCAACTGTCACCAATTCAGAAAGGGGTTTAGTTTGCCAGCCAACACAAATAGTTCTTAACTGTAGCTGAACTTTTGGTAAGAGTCCCTGAACAAAAGCAGCTCCTACCTCTTCTCTGGCATTTTCAGCTGGCTGAGCAATTCCCGAATGCTGTTCAAAGACCTTAGTTAGTCTGTCTAGATAATCAGCAGGGGACTCTCCTTTGTTCTGTTTGCAGTTAGTAATTTTTGTCCAATCTGTTTTCTTAGGACAAACCTCTGTAACAGAGGTTAAAAGACAGTTTCTAGCCTCTTTCAACTCATGCTCAATTCCAGGGTCAGCATCAGGCCAAGCAGCCTGTCTGCTAAGCCGTTGATGAACTTCAGCTGGCAGAACTGCCCTCAAGAGTTGGTTAATATCTGCCCAAGATGGATTATAGCACTGAAATATTGTTTGAAGCTCTTCTCTAAACTTTTCTGGCTCCTCTCTAATCTTAGGAAATTCCTTTACCAAGTTTCTAAGATCTCTGGGTGTCCAAGGGGCATGCACCGTAACTAACCTCCCATCTCCAGGCAAGTCTCTCAAAGGAGCCTGGAGTGCCTGTGCCCTGCTTCTAAGAAAGTAGTGGGCATTTTCATCAGAAGGATCAGGGTCGGGTGGGCTAGTGGGAGGATCAGAATCACTCATGGGTGGAGAAGAAAGTCCTTCCGTAGGAGAGGAAAGAATTTTTGTAGCTGATATCTGCAGCTGGGAAACTACTGGGTCAGGGGGATGTGACGGCTGTGGCCATGCAATGCTGCTGAAAAAAATCTACTATGTCTTCAGCAGTCTCCTCCTCACAATCAGCTTTAACTAATTGGGGATAAAGAGGAGCAGAGGGGTTTGCTCGAGCAGGAAAACTTTCAGACGTCTTAAATTTATGTATCAAACCCTGTACTTGAGTTTTTAATTTTTCTTGGGAGTCCTTTAGACTCCGCACCCGAGACTCATGGAGTCTCTTTGTTGCTTCCTCCCACCAATACATAAACTGCTCCCACTGTGTATCAGAGGCTTTTGATGAAGTTAGGGTTCCTCTGAGGTATGTAAGTTTATCTAAATCGAAGGTACCTTCTAATGGGCATTGTTTAGATGAATTTTCATGCTTGTACAGATTCCATCTGTCTAAATATGCAGGTTTCAGGACCATAATGTACGTACATGTAATATGCTGGGGTACCCTTATGGGGTGAGGTGGAATATTTAGACTGTCCCCCATCCATTTTCCACTTACACACACAGGGAGGGTGCCCTGTCCGCGCTAGCGGCACATAAACTAAGGATCTCTCCCTACAGGGTACTCACACAGGAGAGGCTAACGAGGATGGCCACGACCTTCCTACACCTCCCTTCAGCAAAAAGCGTCGGCTAATCTCTGGGAGACGGCGCCACTTACTCTGATTGCATCCAGTGAGATGATCAAATTGTCAGTAGCCCACACACAAAAAGGAAAGGGGGAGGGAAGATGGGTACACAGGCTCCTAGATCCAAGTAGCTTCCTCACAGGACGATGCCAGGCTGAGTCAGCCCACCACGGGTCGGATCTCCTAAAGATCCACTAGTTACCGGGCTTGCGTTAGAATAGTCCTGGTCACGAGCTTTTGCTTCACAGGGTACTCTGGGCGTCTTCTGGTAACAGTCACTCACACTGGTGTACACACACACACACCAAGGCCTTTATTTCCTATTACCATGATGCATCTGTACCTTATGTCCGGACTCAATACTATGAGGCGGTATGACAACCCCTCTTGAGGCGGTAAAAACCCCTCAGCACCGGTGCATCTCTAATGCATCTCACTATGCATTACCTAATGCATTACCTTATGCATTACCTTGTTGGCCAACCCAGCAGTTTCCCAGTACTGCTATAAACTAACCTGATTGGGGCTTTCCCCCAATACCACTCTGCATCTGATCTTGCTGCACAGTCAATAAGTTCAGATGGCATAAGCCCAACAGAGACTGACGTCCCCACAGAGTCCTCCTCCGACACCCCAATAGACATTTCAAAAGGTCTCTTACCTCTATTGTGGCGCCATGGGGTTTGAAGGGGAATGATCCATAGCAGCTGCCTGTGGGTCCGTGGGCGTTGCCATCCCGGACGAGCCCCAAATTGTCAGAGAAAAACTCTGTACTTGCTTTTAGTTTGGGTGCAGCAAAATCAAATACTTTATTATTTCTCAAGCAATATTAATTGAGGGAGGGAGTGCCGTAGGACACTGGATTGCCCCAGTCCCGGACAGGTCTCTCCACAGGTAAACAATTACAGCAAGCATTTATACCTTTGTTACAGACAATAGCAAGCAATATTACAGACAATGACGAGTAACAGATGCATTTTGTTTATGCATAGGCCATCCTGCTATCTTATTTTTCTCAGCTTCTGGGCACCAGCCTAAGTATTTAATTATCAGTGCAGGGTCGTAATAACTTCTCACACAGTTCTTTTCTGCTCGCCTCACACAATCCTCGCTTCTACAAGTCTCGCGTCATTAGGGTTACAACTGGCCTAACTCTTGTTAACAAACTGACATGCATTAAGATCCCCTACAAATCCTTGTCAATTCTTTCCCTTCTTCCACACTTGTATTCTTGAATGGGTGGGAAAATAGCTTCAGTGTAAAGTTCCTCTGGCAACTTCTGTGCACTCTTCAGAATGTTTTGAAATCTGTCATTTGACTGCTAACACTGTAGGTACGACTTTGCTTTGTCCAGTTGTTCCATTGCCCAGCTATATCAAGGTCAACACCTTGGAGTCACTTGCTTACAACATTTATTTCAAACAGTATGTTATGCCACAACACTAAGCCAAACAGAAATTTGAAATTATGTATGTTTCTGGTGATTCCATTTCCCTCTGCTACTTTTCTCCCACAACTACTTCCTATTATAGCATTATCCTCCATAATGGCAACTATGGCATCATCTATCTTCCCAGTCTGGTGTTTGAGAGGCTTTATCACCTCCACTAGGCTTTCCCATTGTGTGGCACTCAGTGATTTCAGTGTCAGAGAGGATGTTCCCAGATGTTACTTCAAAATTTGCCATCGATGAGTTGATGAAGAGAAAAATACATAAATGCTTTGAATTACATTAAAAAATCAGCAGCCTCACTAGAAGCTGACGCTATGTCACTGACCACCAAGTTCAATGAATGAGAACTGCGTGGGACCAAAAACGGTCGAGGATATAACTCTCGGATCCGTGTCTGCACTCCTCTGTTCTTTCCTCTTATGTTGGCACCATTATCGTAGCCCTGACCTCTCATGTCAGCTATCGCAATTCCTATATCTTCCAGCTTTTTAAGAAACACATTTGTCATACCAGCTCCTGTAGTATCATCAATGTCAATAAATTCTAGAAAATGTTCTCTGACAGTCACCATTGCAGGGACATTTTCACTAGGTTCTGTTTTTGTTGCAAAATACACCATTAAAGTCATTTGTGCCATATGGATGACGTCAGGTGTGCAGTCCAGAATAACAGAGTAATATCTTGCTGACTTCAGATCTACCACAATCTTCTGTTTGACTTTTGTTGCCAGTAACCGTATGATCTCATTTTGAATTGTTTTCCAAGGTAGTGGTGTGTGTACATTTCTTGGGTTGTGGCTCTTCTTAGATGCTTCTGGAGTACAGCATCAAACTCAGCCATCAGCTCCACAATTTTAAGGAATTTTCCACGGTTTGGCACATACAGCTGATCTGAAATGCCATGCAGTGCTAGGTTTTGGGTAGCAAGCATTCTCACAATGGCAATGAGCCTTTTCAGAGTATTTTTCCAGTAAAGAGACTCTGATGCAATCTTTTCTTGATGCCGATCATCTATGGTGGCCTTTAACCTTAGTCTCATCTCAAGCTCTTTCCACTTATGGAATGCTCTCTGGTGATTTGCTGCCTTCTCATGGCATGCCAGTTTTCAAGCCAGATTTTTCCAGTCCTTTGTTCCTGTAGAACCCAATGTGGTTAGAACATTAGACTGGAAGAGTTTTCAATAAAAAATGTATGTAGCATTCTGGGTTTGTGAGTACATAAGCCATGGCCTCTCCACTTTGTCACCATTGAGGATTTCTTGCCAGTAATGTGTTGGATGGGAAATTCTATTTTAATTGTCTTTGGGGAACATGAAGTTTTTCACTTGCTGTGGTCCATGCAGTACAAGGAAGTCTCGGGCTACTGCTCAAGTGGGTCCACAGTCCTGTATCATCTACACCTAAAGAACTAAAATCAGCAGCAGCTGTTTCTTGCCCCTCCTCCACACACTTCTCTGATCTACACTTTTCTTCAGGAATGTGCATGGTTACATCCATTTGAGATGGAGATATGGATGCTGCAGTAGCTACCAGGTCACCTGCACTCTGACTAACTGGAAGATCAGGCATTTCCTCACCACTCACATCCTCACTGGGGCCAGAAGGCTCACTGTGAACATTTGTGTCTGTGTATCTCAGGACAGCTCCTTTCTGCTTAGATAGAAAAGTTTTCTTTGCTTTCTTTCTTTTTTCTCAATGCTGCCCCAGAGGGGCGTTTTCTTCTTTCACTCATGACCACTGTTCTGTGCCAGCTATAGTGGCTCTCTTCATTCAGTTGAAGGGGACAAATAAGCAGGCTGGCAGCAGGGCCTGAGTGAGGAAAGATATCAGCATCTTAAGGGTCTATCTGGCTCCTACTACTTCAGTTAACTGCCTGTTCTCCTCAAGTGGGTTCAGGGAAACAGCAGGAAACAGGAAGCTTCTTGAGAAGCTGGTGTTAATCAGTTCATGCTCCTGGGGGTGCTAGAGAGGTACATAAGAGGCTCCTCCTTCTCCTCCTCTCTCCCTGCAGCTCCTGCTGCTTTCTATTATTCCCTCTCACCTTTTCACCTGCCTGCCTGTTACGTCTCGTGTGCCCTCTTTCCTCCAGCACAGCACTCCACCATCTCTGTGCTTATAGAGTAGAGAGAATATATATGAACCAGCAGCAGACACAGTTTTCTACACTCTGGGTCCTAGTGGCACCCTCCCACAGTCTGGCACCTGAGGCAGCCGCCTCAGTTCGCCTCATGGTAAGGCCAGCCCTGAGTCTATAGAAACACAAATACCCCAGTTACCACCCTCTATCAGTCTTGATAATTAGAAGAATCCCATCATTGTAGTATCTGAGCACATTATTAGAGTTTATTAGCTAATCCACACATACGACACAAGGAATAGAATTTTTAACCTTAAGTTCCAAAATCAAGTTTGTTTTTTTTGTTTGTTTTTTTAGATCAAGTAATTCTGGTATCTGTCAACCATAGAGATGTACACAAATCTAAACCCCAGATTGCAAACCGTAGACAAGTTTAGATCTACATCCAGACTTCATGGCCATCTCTCTTTATAGACCCATACCAAATCCATACTCTTTCTAGGCTAGCTATAGTTCTTGAGAATAAACCAATTATGAATGCATAAGTTCTTAATTTAGTACCACATTCTGGTAACTTGATTACTCATGCTGAAGAGCACACCATCAGAATCTGATGCTTAAAAATATAAGGATGGCCATATTGGGTCAGACCAATAGTCCATATAGCCAGTCGTCTATGGCAGATGCATCAGAAGGAATGAACAGAGAAAGGAAATTACTGAGTGATCCATACCCCATCATTGAATCCCAGCTTCTTGTAGTAAGATGTTTAGGGACACCCAGAGCATAGAGTTGTCTTTCTGACCATCTTGGCTAAGGGCTAGTCACAGATGCATCATCCATGAAATTATCTAATTTTGTTTGAATTCAGTTATGCTTTTGGCCTTCAACATTCCTTGACAATGAGTTCCACATCTTGACTGTGCATTGTGTGAAGACGTATTTCCTTATGTTTATTTTTAAACCTGCTGCCTATTAATTTCATTGGGTGAACCCTGGTTCATGTGTTATGGGAAGGAGTAAATAACACCTTTTTGCCACACTATTCATGATTTTATAGACCTCTGTCCTATCCCCACTTAGTCGTGGCTCTTCTAAGCTAAACATTCCCAGTTTTTTAATCTTTCCTCATACAAAGCTGTTCCATAACCATAATTATTTTGTTGCTACTCTGTACCAAATTTTTCTCTCTCTTTTTTTTTTTTTTTTTTTTAGATGGGGCAACCACAACTGCATTCCGAATTCCTGCTGTGGGTATACCATCAATTTATAGAGTAGCATTATGATATATTCAGTCTTTTCTACCCTGTTCCTAACATTCCTTTAGCTTTTTGGAGTGCTACTGCACACTGAGCAGATGTTTTCATTACTCCAAGATCTCTTGCATGGTAACAACTAATATAGACTCTATGAATTTTCATGTATAGCTGGGGCTGTGTTTTCCTATGTGTATTAAATTGTACTTATTAACTTTGAATTTTATCTGCCATTTTGTTTCCCAATCAGCCAGTTTTGGGAATCCCTTTGTAACTCTTCCCAGTCAAGTTTGGACTTAACTATATTGAGTAATGTTGTGTTCTCTTCAAATTTTGCCACTTCACTGTTAACATCTTTTACATGTAATTTATGATTATGTTGAACAGCACAGGTCCCAGTACAGATCCTCAGAGGACCCCACTATTTACCTGTCATTTACCTACCATGAGAACTGATCTTTCTTCTACTTTTTGTTGCCTATGTTTAACAAATTGAGAGGACCTTCCCTCTTATGCCATGACTGCTTTTGTTGCTTAAAAGCCTTTGGTCAAACATTTTCTAAAAGTCCAAGTGCACTGTATTGACTGGATCATCCTTGTCCACATGTTTGTTTGATCCCTTCAAAAAATTCTAATAGATTGATGAGGCATGATTTCCATTTACAAAAGCCATGTTGACTCTTCCCTAACAAATCCTGTTCATTAATGTGTCTGATCATTCTATTCTTTACTATAGTTTCAACCAATTTGCTTGATTCACTGTCATGAAAGGTATATGGGTGATCTGACATAGTGGTCAGAGTAAGAGTTATGAGTCAGACTGGGTCCAATAGCAGGAGGGCAGAGTCCAAGACAAGCCCAAGGGCAAACCAGAGATTTGGTGTCAGGAAGCAGAGTCTGGTTACCAGGAGATTAGCAGCAGGTTGTAGGAGCAGGTATCATAGGGGAAGCATTCCCAAGCAGGGAAGAAACCAGTTGTATTGACAACTTCCTGTTCATGTGATTGAGTTAAATAAGGGCTGTGGAGCAACTGGAACCACAGGATCCCACCAATCAAATCCCAGGACTAAATTCTACTTTTAGAGTTGAGCTGCCATTTGCAGCAGCTACAGGCATGTTGGGCCTGCCTAGGTATTAAGAGTGCTGCAGACCCGGGTGCAATACCCATGGTTCTTCATATACTTGAATTAGCTTTACCAGCCTGTAATTGCCAGGGTTGCCTCTGGAGCCTTTTTCAAAAATCAGTGTTACACTAGTTGCCTTCTAGTCATCTGGTACAGAGACTGATTTAAGTGGATAGGTTATATACCACAGTTAGTGGTTGTGCAATTTTCATATCTGAGTTCCTTCAGAACCCTTGGGTAAATACCATCTGGTCCTGGTGACTTATTGCTATTTAATTTTAACAGTTTGTTTCCAAACCTCCTCTACTGATACCTCAAACTGGGACATTTCCTTAGATTTGTCTCTGAACAAGAATAGCTCAGGTATGAGACTCTTTCTCACATAATCTGCAGTGAAGACTAGGGCAAATACTTCATTTAATTTCTCCCCAATGGCCTTATCTTCCTTGAGTTCTCCTTCAGGACCTCCATCATCTAGTGACCTTTCTTTAATAGAGAGAAAAGTTTAACATATAAAGATCAGTAGATATAAATCTCTCTTTCTGGGCACATAGGTTAGTGTTTATTTAGAATTAGGTGGTTCCCCCACCCCATTTCTGTAGCTGTCTTTGACTGTGACTTTTTGTGTTTGCTAAAGGAAAATGATGAAAAAGGGCTGAAAAGATTGGATCAGGAAAGGGGATTGTCATAACTTTATTCCCAGATCTGGACCTTAGCGTCCAAAATATGGGGATTAGCATGAAAACCTCCAAGCTTAGCTACCAGCTTGGACCTGGTACTTGCTGCCACCACCCAAAAAATTAGAGTGTTTTGGGGCACTCTGGTCCCCCTGAAAAACCTTCCCTGGGGATCCCAAGACCCAAATCCCTTGAGTCTCACAACAAAGGGAAATAATCCTTTTTCCCTTCCCCCCCCTCCAGGTGCTCCTGGAGAGATACACAGACACAAGCTCTGTGAAACTACACAGAGTGACTCCCCCTCTCTGTTCCCGGTCCTGGAATCAAAAAGGACTTTCCTATTTCCCCAGAGGGAATGCAAAATCAGGCTAGCAACTTCAACACACACAGATCTCCCCTGATTTCTTCCTCCCACCAATTCCCTGGTGAGTACAGACTCAATTTCCCTGAAGTAAAGAAAAACTCCAACAGGTCTTAAAAGAAAGCTTTATATAAAAAGAAAGAAAAAATACAAATGGTCTCTCTGTATTAAGATGACACAACACAGGGTCGATTGCTTAAAAGAATATTGAATAAACAGCCTTATTCAAAAAGAATACAAATCAAAGCACTCCAGCACTTATATTCATGCAAATACCAAAGAAAAGAAACCATATAACTTACTATCTGATCTCTTTGTCCTTACACTTAGAAACAGAAGACTAGAAAGTAGAAACTACTCCTCCAAAGCTCAGAGAAAGCAGGCAGACAGAAAACAAAGACCCCAGACACACAATTCCCTCCACCCAAAGTTGAAAAAATCCGGTTTCCTGATTGGTCCTCTGGTCAGGTGCTCCAGGTGAAAGAGACATTAACCCTTAGCTATCTGTTTATGACACGCCCCCCAAATTGCAGACAGTGGGGAAGCTCACTGGCGGCGATTTCCTTCTAGAACTTGAAAATAAACAGATTAATACAACACATGCACCTTTACATATACTACTAAGTATATAACTAACAGACTTTTACATTTTAAGAACACTTTTTAACTACTGAATTCTGGGAAACTCTCACGGGAGAGTGCATCAGCAACTTTGTTAGAAGCTCCGGTGATGTGTTGAATTTCAAAATCAAAATCTTGGAGAGCTAAACTCCAACGAAGAAGTTTCTTGTTGTTCCCCTTGGCAGTATGAAGCCACTTTAGTGCAGCATGGTCAGTTTGTAGTTGGAACCGCCGTCCCCAAATATATGGGCGTAGCTTTTGCAGGGCGTACACAATGGCATAGCATTCCTTTTCACTGACTGACCAGTGACTTTCCCTCTCAGACAGTTTCTTGCTGAGAAACACGACAGGATGGAAGTTGTGATCTGTTGCTTCCTGCATGAGCACTGCTCCTATACCACGCTCAGATGCATCTGTGGTTACTAGGAATGGCTTGTCAAAGTCCGGGGCCCTGAGGTCAGGGTCAGACATGAGCATTGCCTTAAGCTGGGTAAAGGCCTTTTGACACTCATCAGTCCACTTAACGGCATTTGGCTGGGTCTTTTTGGTCAGGTCGGTCAATGGGGCAGCGATTTGGCTGTAGTGTGGTACAAATCGCCTGTAGTATGCGGCCAAGCCTAAGAAGGATTGGACCTGTTTCTTTGACCTTGGGACAGGCCACTTTTGGATAGCATCCACCTTGGCCTGTAGGGGGTTTATGGTTCCTCGACCCACCTGGTGCCCCAGGTAAGTCACTCTGTTTTGGCCTATTTGACACTTTTTGGCCTTAACAGTTAGTCCTGCCTGCCTGATGCGCTCAAAGACATTTTCCAGGTGTAGTAGGTGTTCAGGCCAGGAGTCTGAAAAAATGGCCACATCATCGAGGTAGGCAACTGCAAATTCTCCCAGTCCAGCTAGTAAACCATCTACCAGCCTCTGGAAGGTGGCGGGTGCATTTCGAAGGCCGAAAGGAAGGACATTGAATTCATACACCCCCGCATGGGTGACGAATGCTGACCTCTCCTTGGCAGGTTCATCTAGCGGTACTTGCCAGTACCCCTTGGTTAAGTCTATTGTAGAGATGAACTGGGCACGTCCCAACTTCTCCAATAGCTCATCGGTGCGTGGCATTGGATAGTTGTCCGGACGAGTTACCGCATTTAGCTTACGGTAGTCCACGCAAAAGCGTATTTCCCCATCTGGTTTGGGTACCAGAACCACTGGAGATGCCCATGCACTGGTAGATGAGCGGATTATACCCATCTGTAGCATGTTCTGGATCTCCCGTTCTATAGCAGCTTGAGCATGAGGAGACACCCGGTAGGGTGGGGTTCTGATTGGGTGAGCATTACCTGTATCAATGGAGTGGTATGCCCGTTCAGTCCGTCCTGGGGTGGCTGAGAACAATGGGGCGAAGCTAGTGCACAGCTCCTTAATTTGTTGCCGCTGCAGACGTTCCAGGGTGGTTGAGAGGTTCACCTCTTGCACGCCACCGTCTTTTTTCCCGTCGTAGTAGACACCATCAGGCCACTCAGCATCATCTCCCTGGACTGTAAACTGACAAACCTGTAAATCTCTGGAATAGAAAGGCTTGAGAGAATGAACATGGTACACTTTAGGCTTTAGTGAGGAATTGGGAAATGCTATGAGGTAGTTTACAGTTCCCAGGCGCTCTTGGACCGTGAATGGCCCTTCCCATGATGCTTCCATCTTATGGGCCTGTTGCACCTTCAAGACCATAACCTGGTCTCCTACCCTGAAAGAACGTTCTCTGGCATGTCTGTCAAACCAGGCCTTTTGCTCTTTCTGAGCATCCTTTAGGTTCTCTCTAGCAAGGGCTAAAGAGTGTTGGAGGTTGCTTTGTAGGTTGCTTACAAAGTCCAGAATGTTAATTCCTGGAGAAGGCGTAAACCCCTCCCATTGCTGCTTCACCAACTGTAATGGCCCCTTAACCTCGTGACCATACACAAGTTCAAATGGTGAAAACCCTAAACTGGGATGTGGTACAGCCCTGTAGGCAAACAGCAACTGCTGCAACACTAGGTCCCAAGTATTGGAGAATTCGTTGATGAATTTTCGTATCATGGCCCCCAAAGTTCCATTGAACCTTTCCACCAGGCCATTGGTTTGATGGTGGTACGGGGTGGCAACCAAGTGATTCACCCCATGAGTTTCCCACAGTTTTTCCATGGTCCCTGCCAGGAAATTAGACCCTGAATCTGTAAGGATGTCAGAGGGCCAACCTACCCTGGCAAAGATGTCTGTTAGGGCCAGGCACACAGTGTTAGCCCTGGTGTTGCCTAGAGCTACTGCTTCTGGCCATCGGGTAGCAAAGTCCACTAAAGTCAGTACGTACTGCTTTCCTCTGGGCGTCTTTTTTGGGAAAGGGCCCAGAATATCCACAGCTACTCGCTGAAATGGGACCTCAATTATGGGGAGTGGCTGGAGAGGGGCCTTGACCTGGTCTTGAGGCTTACCCACTCTTTGGCATACCTCACAAGACCGGACATACTTGGCAACATCCTTGCCCATCCCCTCCCAGTGGAAGGACTTCCCCAACCGGTCCTTGGTTCTGTTCACCCCAGCATGGCCACTGGGATGATCATGGGCTAAGCTTAAGAGCTTCCCCTGGTACTTAGTTGGAACCACCAACTGTTTTTGCGGCTGCCATTCTTCCCGGTGTCCACCAGAAAGAATTTCCTTGTATAAAAGTCCTTGGTCTATAACAAACCGGGATCGATTAGAAGAGCTGAGAGGCGGTGGGGCGCTCCGTGCCGCCGCCCACGCTTTCTGAAGGCTGTCATCTGCTTCCTGCTCAGCCTGGAACTGTTCCCTTGAGGCTGGGGTCACCAGTTCTTCCTCAGACTGGGGACTTGGGCTTGGTCCCTCTGGAAGCGATGTAGGTGATGGGGTTGTTTCCGTTGCTGGTGAACCGCTCCCCGCTGGTGCACCTGAGGGTATTTCAGGCTCTGGCTGAGCCTTTTGGGTATGGTTGTCTTGTGCTTCTGCCAGTTCTGGCTTGCTGGCGCCCTCTGGCGTTGAGTTTGAAGATGTGGTTGCACTTGCTGCTGCTGGTTGCTGTTCCAGTTCCGGGCCTGGGACTGGAGATGCTGTGGCTGTTTCAGTGGTAGGCATGGAATCCGGGTCCACTACCTCTGTCTGGGTCTCTGGTAACACAGACGGGGCCTCTGTGGACGGCTCAGGAACAGGAATGGGTCTGGAAGCTTGCCTGGTTTGGCTACGTGTAACCATACCCACTCTCTTGGCCCGCCTCACCTGGTTGGCCAAGTCTTCCCCCAGTAGCATGGGGATAGGATAATTGTCATAGACTGCAAAAGTCCAGATTCCTGACCAGCCTTTGTACTGGACAGGCAGTTGAGCTGTAGGCAAGTCTACAGCTTGTGACATGAAGGGGTAAATTGTAACTTTGGCCTTTGGGTTGATGAATTTGGGGTCTACGAAGGATTGGTGGATAGCTGACACTTGTGCCCCCGTGTCTCTCCACGCAGTAACCTTCTTTCCGCCCACTCTCAAATTTTCCCTTCGCTCCAAGGGTATTTGAGAGGCATCCGAGCCTGGGGATCTTTGGGGTGATGGTGGTGTAATGAATTGCACTCGCATGGTGTTCTTGGGACAGTTGGCCTTGATATGTCCCAGTTCATTACACTTAAAGCATCTTCCATCTGATGGATCACTGGGCCGAGGTGAGTTACTGGAGAGTGGTGCGGTGGAAGGGTAGGGTGTCTGTGGCTTTACTTGGGTGGTATGTGGGGTCTTTGGCTGTCCTCGGTTGTAGGGTTTATGGTCTGTGTGCCCCCTGGGGTAATCGTTCCCCTTGATAGTAGCTTTCTTGCTTTCTGCCAGTTCCATCCATTTGGCTCCAATCTCCCCCGCCTCAGCGATATCTTTGGGTTTTTCCATCTTGTATGTACCGTGTGATGTCTTCAGGAACACCATCCAAGAACTGCTCCATTTGTATGAGGAGGTTCAGTTCTTCCAAGGTTTGAATGTTGTTTCCTGTTATCCAGGCCTCATAGTTTTTTGCAATGTAGTAGGCGTGTTTGGGAAATGACACCTCTGGTTTCCACTTTTGGGTTCTGAAGCGCCGACGGGCATGATCTGGGGTTATCCCCATCCTGTATCTGGCCTTGGTTTGAAAAAGTTTATAGTCATTCATTTGCTGCTTAGGCATTTCAGCTGCCACCTGTGCTAAAGGTCCACTGAGTTGTGGCCTTAATTCTACCATGTACTGGTCTTCGGGGATGCTGTACCCAAGACAGACTCTTTCAAAATTTTCCAAGAAGGCCTCGGTGTCATCACCTGCCTTGTAGGTGGGAAATTTCCTGTGCTGTGGAGCAATAATTGGCGCCGGGTTGTTAGGGTTGGCTGGCACATGCAGCCCAGCCTTTGCCAAGTCCAGTTCATGTTTTCTGTGTTTTTCCTTCTCTTCATTGTCTTTTTGTTGTTTTTCCATTTCTTTTTGTTGTCTTTCCATTTCTCGGTGGTGAGCCACCTCTTCTTCTTCTTGCTTCCTTCTGTGGGCCAACTCTTCTTCTGCTTGTTTTACTTCGGTAGGCCACCTCTTCTTCTTCTAGTTTTTTTTTGTGTGCTGCCTCTCTGATCTGTTCTTCTCTTTCTTTCATCTCCATCTCTTTTTGTTTTATTTCCAGCTGTCGCCTGTGTTCAGCTTCTGTGATGTGTTCTTCAGCCTCCATTTTTGTCTTGGTAGACATGGTTCCTGTTTTCTTGTGTTGGGGTGCCCTCCGGTGTTTATCTTCCGAACTGCAGGTTCTCTGTTGCCTCCTGAAGTCTGCCTAGCAACAGTGCCTTTAGCTAATCTTCAATGTCAAGTAAACCTGAAAAACCACTTTATTTGCATTTATATAGTGCTGGTATGACTCTCAATGGGAGTGCTATTGTGTGACAAAAGACTCGTGATAGGCCTTAACGACTGTTTCTCTCTGTGCTAAAAAGCCCTTAGCAGAGAAAAGAAAAATATAATATTCCTACTGGCTTCTGGATTCTGTCTATCTCCCAACCGCTGCTACACCATGACATAACTTTATTCCCAGATCTGGACCTTAGCGTCCAAAATATAGGGGTTAGCATGAAAACCTCTAAGCTTAGCTACCAGCTTGGACCTGGTACTTGCTGCCACCACCCAAAAAATTAGAGTGTTTTGGGGCACTCTGGTCCCCCTGAAAAACCTTCCCTGGGGACCCCAAGACCCAAATCCCTTGAGTCTCACAACAAAGGGAAATAATCCTTTTTCCCTTCCCCCCCCTCCAGGTGCTCCTGGAGAGATACACAGACACAAGCTCTGTGAAACTACACAGAGTGACTCCCCCTCTCTGTTCCCGGTCCTGGAATCAAAAAGGACTTTCCTATTCCCCCAGAGGGAATGCAAAATCAGGCTAGCCACTTCAACACACACAGATCTCCCCTGATTTCTTCCTCCCACCAATTCCCTGGTGAGTACAGACTCAATTTCCCTGAAGTAAAGAAAAACTCCAACAGGTCTTAAAAGAAAGCTTTATATAAAAAGAAAGAAAAAATACAAATGGTCTCTCTGTATTAAGATGACACAACACAGGGTCGATTGCTTAAAAGAATATTGAATAAACAGCCTTATTCAAAAAGAATACAAATCAAAGCACTCCAGCACTTATATTCATGCAAATACCAAAGAAAAGAAACCATATAACTTACTATCTGATCTCTTTGTCCTTACACTTAGAAACAGAAGACTAGAAAGTAGAAACTACTCCTCCAAAGCTCAGAGAAAGCAGGCAGACAGAAAACAAAGACCCCAGACACACAATTCCCTCCACCCAAAGTTGAAAAAATCCGGTTTCCTGATTGGTCCTCTGGTCAGGTGCTCCAGGTGAAAGAGACATTAACCCTTAGCTATCTGTTTATGACAGGGATCCTTCCAGACTCTGTGGAATTTGGAGACTGACTGGCTGACGAATGTAATCTATGTATATTATGTAACTTAACAATAAGAATTAAATTTGTAAATTGATACATTCTATAAAATTTTGAAAAGATATGCAATCTCCAGCGTGATGCTTTACTAAAAGTTTAAGCAGAATAGTTACCAGTATTAATCTATTATATTCATATTCTATAAAAGGAAGATTTATTTTAATGGCACATCACTGGAACAATAAATTGCATCTCTGTTTTGCTATTGGCTCACATGGATCACACGCCTGTCAGTGTGGTACATGCTATGCTATGGCTCCTAAAACTGTAGCAGTGAAGCATTAAACTTGAACTATACAAACTGGTCACTTTCATTATCTGACCTTCTGGATGATTCTATTCCATCCTCAGATACAGTAACTGTGGATCCTACAGCACAATGCAGAAGTGGCACTCTTCAAAATGTTTCAATAAAAAAAGCTGAAGCTGTCACCATCAAAGCAAAGGAAAATGTAGGGTACCTTGAGTTATAAGAGCAATGCATATGTATTTCACTCCTTTAACATTTTCTAGTTCTGGAAGCTTTCTGGATCAAAATTTCAAAATCTTTTATGTGTGTACAATGTGAAGTTAAATACACACTGTTAGGAACAAGTGAAGGGCACTGAATATATCAAGTCTAACACTTCCACACACAAAAATACAGTGTTAACACCATCAGTGGACTTTTTCAGAATAACTTAGTTTTAATTTGACATTTCAAACCTTGATGCTAGTCATCTTGATTAAAAATAATCTAGTACTGGGGGGGGGGAATAAAGTTACTTTCCCACTAAAGTAACATTTCTAGCTAGAACATATGTCCTTTAAAATAGCTGAGTCATGTTGTCTACATATCAGGAGCTAACCTATTCCAAATCAAATATATTGTACTTTATAAAAAAAAATGTTGTTCCCTAATGTGCAGCTAGATGGTTCTTTAAATATAATCATCACTATTAACTATAAAGCCATTGTACAAAGTAAAGCTACCAATCACAGCAGTAAATCCAATTTTAACTTGGTCCCATGTTTCATGTTTGTTTGTTTTTTGCTCCTGAGTATTTGCATTATAAAAGTTCCTCAAGTCATAGTGAAATGCATCAAAATGCTTCATTCAGATCCTTTTGTGGAGAAGACTCATTGGCTGCTGTTCAGTTGTCCTTGGGGCTGTCAGATACTAAAATTATCTCCTCTCAGGGTTGATCAGTATGTTCTGTTTTCAGTGGCTCAATCTCTAACTTCACTGAAAATTTTCCCAAGCAAAAGCTGAAACAAACATAAAACTTTTAAAAGGACACCTTCAATTTAAAAATCACACTTCAGTTTGGAAAAATAAATGTACCTACTATTGGAACATCTCAGATTTTGACAGCTAAAAGAAAGGAGAGACCAAGATGTCTGATCTTTATTTTCTTTATGCAAAGACTTCAGTGAGACTACTTGCTCACGTAAAGCTACTCATGTAACTCATGATTAAGCCCTATCTGACAATACAGGGAAAACGATGATACACTCCATACCATGACATGCACAGTCTGTCTTCTTCATTGTTTATGCGGATCTTTCACACAAATGAGAAAAACATTTTTTAAGATTAAAAAAATTGAGATGGTAAAACCACAAACACTAGCAGGTGGAGTCAGCAGCAGGTGTAGTAAATGAAACACTAACTACATTTTTAAAACTGACTAGATTTCAAATTGACGATGTCCCTTTAATTGGAGAATTGTTGGATTTGGAATCAGTGGTCGAATCTGAATATTTCTGACCCCATTTTCCAGTCACATCGTTTTCTGTTCAACTTATTCGTTTATTTAAATTTATCCAATACTTATCCCAACCTCTAGGCAGTTACATAATGTGAAGTCTTCGCAGAAATAATTTAATTCTTAAATGTTTTAGATTTCTTAATTCATTACTGCTTATTGCCATACCTGCCACACATTTGCTAGATATACAGCTGGACACCAGTAGCCAGATTTTCACAAGTGCTCACTACTCAGCTGCTCCCATTAACACATATTTGTCACTTTCAGAAAAAAAATAGGCTATCTAAAGCCCATTAAGTAAATGGGAGTGCTCAGCATCTAGCAGCTCTTATTAATAATTGGAGCTGTTGGCTTCTGAGCACTTGTTAAAATATTGCCACAAAAATGTAGTGTGATTGTCAGCCAAACAATATAAACTTGATACATAATCCACTGAAGATCATAAATGTAGTCTCAATAACTTCAGTATGGGTGTTTTTGACCAGGCACTGTAGAGCTTTGACTTTACAGGTTTGGCATCACTTAACAAAGCTATACCTCATATTTTCTTGTTAACTCAACCCCAGTTTTCCCATCTAAACAGAAACATCTATCATTTATGTAGTTTTCGTAGTAACGCATGTTGGGTTATATGACTGAGGTATGGCAGACCTCACACTAGATTAATACATTATAGGGCCAGAATTGACCCTTGTGTACTTTTGGCTGAAACTTTTGTCTCAGAATCAGAATAAATGGAAAGGTGCTGTCAATGCATTTGTATAACTATTGCAGTATGCACCACATAGCTAAAGCTGAGCAAAAAGTATCCTACATAAAGCAATACTCTAAAGCTTTTGAGAAAGGGGAGAAGGGAATCACTCCTTTTGTACAGAGAAAGAAGGGCTTTCTAATGTTGGGAACGGCTTACAAACAATCCATGTATACACATTCTGTAGGGGATATACAAGAGAGTAAAATAATGCCTCTGAGTCTGAGCTTTATTTGATTTTTTTTACTCAGTGTTTTTTGTACTCTTGGCAACTCTACGAACAAAGCCTTATTAAAAGACACGGAAAACAACTATTAACTCATTCATTTAAAAAATGAGATTTCCTGGGGTTTTGTGTTTGTTTTTTTTAAAGAAATTTAACTTGCCCATTTAAGAGAGTTGCCAGATTAGATGGGAGGAGCTCTTCACTGGGCAGTGACATCACAAGGACAAATAATCAATCTGTAAACTTGGGTATCATACCTTATGGCTAGAGAATTGCTAATATAGTTCCTATTTTTAAGAAAGGGGGAAAAACCGTGATCTGGAAAACTACAGACCTGTAAGTTTGACCTCAATTGCATGCAAGGTCTTGGAACAAATTTTGAAAGAGAAAGTAGTTAAGGACACAGAAGTGAATGGAAATTGAGATAAAATACAACATAGTTTTACAAACGGTAGATTATGTCAGACCAATCTGATCTCCTCATTTAAGAAAACTGATTTTTTTCGACAAAAGAAATAAAGTAGATCTAATCTATTTGGAGTTCAGTAAGGTATTTAGCAGAGATCCACATGCCAAATTATTAGTTAAATTGGAAACGATGGGGATTAATATGAAAACAGGCAGATAAGGAACTGATTAAAGTGGCTGAAAAGTCATACTGAAAGGTGAACTCTTAGAGTGGAGGTTGCTAGTGGAGTCCCTCAGGGATCGGTCTTGGGACCAATGTTATTTTAACATTTTTATTAATGACCTTGGCACAAAAAGTGGGAATGTGGTAATAAAAGTGGCAGATGACACAAAATTGGGAGGGATTGCCAATCAAGAGGAAGCCTGAAATATCATACTAGAAGATCTGGATGACCTAGAAAACTGGAGCAATAGAAATGGGATGAAATTTAATAGTGCAAGGTCATGCATTTAGGGACTAACAACAAGATTTTTTGCTATAAACTGGGGAACTTATCAGTTGGAAGTGACAGAGGAGGAAAAAGGCCTGAGTGTATTGGCTGATAACAGGAGGACTGTGAGCTGCCAATGTGATGTGGCCATGAAAAAAGCTAATGCTGTCCTAGGATGCACCAGGTGAGGTATTTCCAGTAGGGAA
The DNA here is from genome assembly GCF_007399415.2 of Gopherus evgoodei. Lineage (NCBI taxonomy): Eukaryota > Metazoa > Chordata > Testudines > Testudinidae > Gopherus > Gopherus evgoodei. Next base: position 141,600,696 of record NC_044323.1, read on the forward strand.
GTGTTAGTACCATTCTGGAAGGCACTGTTGGGACCTCATCAGGAATACTGTGTGCAATTCTCATCTCCCATGTTTAAGAACGATTAATTCAAATTGAAACAGGCACAGAGAAGATTACTAAGATGACAAAAGGAATGAGAGGAGACTCAAAGATCTTGGCTTGTTTAGCTTCCCAAAAGAAAGTTTTGTGGAGAGATATGACTGTTCTCTATAAATGCATCAGAGAGATAAAGACCAGGAAAGGAGAAGAGTTATTTAAGTTCAGCACCAATGTTACTCCTGGAGGAATTATTTGCCAAAAATTAATTCAGTGGACACTATTTAAAAATTCTGCAAAGTTCATCATATTTAGTTGTCAAAATAACACAATATTCTTATGCCAGTTTCAATTATTCTGACAACTTAATTAAACTACAATACAGAAAAAGTACAATAAGTACTCAGCATTTCCAAAAAACATGAAAGTTAAGTTCCAAATACTTGGTAAACGATACCCTGCATTTCAGTGGTTATCCTGCATTTTCATTTAAATTATGTTACAGATGAGCAAACGGCAAAATGAAAATGGAAGTCAAACCTGCTCAACATTTTCACCTACCTAGGCTATACATTTTTTGCTAATCATTGCCCTGAATTTTAGTACAATCCAGCATTTTCATTTAAATTGTTGTACAGAAAACAAAGAGCTTTCAAGTTTTTCACACTTAGTGATTTCTTCTGGCAGAAAGGATCAAATTGTACAGTGAAAAACTTCTCTGTGAATCTGCAGAGTATGAGACCCCATTTACTCAATTCAAGGCCAGTTTAGTGATATTTGGAATTATCTCTTTCACTGAAAGCCAAAACGCTTGGAGCTCTGCAAAAACAGCTTGACCTTGAATAGATTCAAACACAATCTTTTCCCTGTACAGTTTTAGCTCCTGTTCAGGTACCTCAGAAAAAACAGGTATAGCTTAAAAATACTCTGTGTTCTGGCAGGATATAAATATGATGAGGATCAAATAACCTACAAGCCTTCAGAAAATTCAGACCTGGTTGTCCAAATGACACACATTTTGTCAAACTTTTCAGAAACTTCATGGAATACCTCTCTAAAGAAATCTAGACAGGCAAGTCTTTTAACAGGAGATACATTTTTCTGCCCCCCTAAATTGGAAAAACTCTGAAGGGAGCTCTAGATGTGAATTGAAATATATCTGCAGTTCTTCCAGAAGATCAAATGCTTTAACTGTGCAAGGCTGCCTTCTCTCATATACCAGATTTAAACAGAATTTATTCACATTTCTTTGCTAGAAAAGTGATCTGTTCTTTCAACAATGCAAACTGAGTTGAGTCATTCAGCATTTTCCGAATAGTTTGCACAGAAACTGGGGAGCTGCTGTTGCACTATTCATTAAAGAATTCTTTGTAGAACTGAAAGTTCTTAATGATACTGAACAGCATCGATTCAGCTGTGCCAGCATGTTTCAACTAGGCTGCTAGACATGGATGTTTTGGCATCTGGAGAGTCCTCTTGTAGTTTTTGGTTCCTGAAAGAGAAGTACCTGACTTTCTTATTATTAGAGTAGTAAAATATGTTTTTGAAGCACTTTACAAATGTATCAACCATATGAAAAGGTTTTCTGAATGACTCACCAATTAAGTTAACAATATGTGCCAAACAGGTGATATGCACAGAATTTGGAAACAATGTAGAACTGTGGTGAGCAACCTGTAGCCCGAAGGCCGCACATGGCCCATCAGGGTAATCCAGTGGTGGACCGTGAGACAGTTTGTTTATATGGACCATCCGTGGCTGCCCACAGCTCCTAGTGGCTGCAGTTTGCCATTCTTAGTCAATGGAAGCTGCGGGAAGCAGCATGGGCCACAGGGATGTTCTGACCACTGCTTCCCACAGTTCCCATTGGCTGGGAATGACAAACCGTGGCCACTGGGAGGTGCGGGCAGCTGTGCCAATGTAAACAAACTGTCTTGTGGCCCACCACTGGATTACCCTGACAGACCGCAGGTTGCCCACCACAGTTCTACACTGTTTGTAGAATGTAGAAAGCAGAATCAAATATATTTTATTTTTCATGTAACTAGCATTGTCAGTTTCAATTACTAGAATATTTTCATAATCACTCTAGTACTTATTTACTGCTTTAACTACAGCCTGTGAACAAGTTGAGTATTTAACAACATCTAAAAATTTTGTATCAACCAAAAAAGGAGTTAACATGCCCGATGCAATCAGGTTCTAATTGTGCAAACAGTACATTCAGAACTGATCCTTGTGGTCTTATTTTGCCTCATCATCACAACATTCATCAAATGATGATGGTGGGTCACCAGCTGAAGATGATCACTGGTGACCTACCAGCTGGCATATTTTAGAGTAGCATAGAGAGGCTGCTCTAGAGTATACTGGGAACTGGGCCAAGATAGAATAGGCCTCAGATTCAGGGAGCTGCATCCAGCTGCATGGTGGTGGTTCTTCTCAGCTGCATCCAGCGGAAGCCAGTTACTATGGAGAATTTAATCTAACTGAGCACAGAGCCAACAAGCTCCTTTTAAGTTGACACAGTGCAAGGGCTGGGCCGCCCCAGAAACACCCTGGAGACCTGCCCCTCCCTACTGAGTGCCCCATGATAGTGAGTGAGAGGGATAGAGTTTTGCATGCACAACCAGCCCTGCCCCTGCCTCTCCCCCCCCCCAGCCCCTGAGGCAGTGTCTTACGTCTCTTCTGGCTACTCTTGAGGCCTTAAACTGGGAACCACTGCCCAGGAGCAGTATGAGACCATTCTCATAGCGTCCCTTTACCATCCCTTCAGAATCAATTATTCTGCAAGGGGGGGAAATCAATCTGTGGGGGACATTAATTCTGCAGAATTTCTCCAGGAGTTACAATGTTGCCACAAGAACAAATGGCTATAAATTAGTCATCAACACGTTTAGACTTGAAATTAGAGAAAGGTTTCTAACATCAGAGGGGTTAAGCTCTGGAATAGCCTTCCAAAGGAAGCAGTGGGGGCAAAAAAAGAACTAGCTGGCTTCAATAGTGAATTTGATAAGAGATGGTCTGATGATACTGCCCACAATGGCTTGTGGCCAATCTGCAACTGCTAGCAGCAAATATCTCCATCAGCCAGTGATGGGACACTAGATGGGGATGGCTCTGAGTTACTATAGAGAATTCTTTTCCGGGTGTTTGGCTGGTGGATCTTGCCCACATGCTCAGTGTCTAACTTATCACCATACTTAGTGTAAGGGAGGAATTTTCTGCTGGGTCAGATTGGCAGAGGCCCTGAGTTTGTTTGTTTGGGGTTTTTTGCCTTCCTATGCAGCATGGGACATGGGTGTCTTGCAGGTTTGAACTAGTGTAAATGATGGATTCTATGTAACTTGAAGTCTTTACATCAAGATTGGAGGACTACAGTAACTCAGCCAAAGGTTATGAGTCTATTACAGGACTGGGTGGGTGAGGTTCTATGGCCTATGGTGTGCAGGAGGTCAGACTACATGATCATGATGGTCCCTCCTGGCCTTAAATCTATGAGTCCTGCTCATGAGGCTGTGCATGTAGAGGCCTCACTTTGGTACTGTCTCACTCCTTTCACACTGAATACAGAAGGATACCCTCCATGACACCATTACCTTCTGGAAATACCCTTCTAGAGCACTGCCATACAAGTGAACTTTTGTAGACTTCAGTGGGCAGAGCTGTGCATGGGAGTTTGAGGATCAGAGGTAACTGGTGCTAGATAGTCCTCTGCTGTGCTAGGGACATTCAGTTGAATATTCCTTTCTTATTTAGAAAAAAAAAACTTGTTTTTTGTTGAGGGTGTTGGAACTCTGTCAGGAGCAAAGCTGGCTCCCTGTCTGGTTTCTAGGCAAACCAGCAAATCTCAATCTAAGAAGCCGTGTCCACGTGGTTGTGCTTCCTGTTTTGGCCAGGAGAGTCTGTGGCCTTGCCTTGGCCTCAGCAGCACAGCAGTTGCTCAACATGTACCATGCCTGTTGCTGCATTTTCCCTGCTTCTAATCCTAGCTCCAGCCTGGTTGGAGCCCTACCCTAGCCTGCCTCCAGCCATTCCTTTAGCTTTGTTCTAGTCTTATTCCAAACTTGATTCCTATCCACTCCAGTCTAGTCTTTGCTTCCCTTTCCAGATCTCAATCTTGGCTCCAGTTCTGACCTTGGCTTGGCTTCTTGACATTGACTTGGGCTTGGTGTCCCAGTTCTGACTTCTGGCTTGTCTCCTCAACCCGGACTCTGGCTGCACCCTCAGTCTGGTACCTGACTCCTGGAGCTTCACTTGCTGCAACTCAGAACTGCCAGTACAACCATCAGACAAGGTCCTGTTCCACCCACTATGTTGGCCACCCAAGCCTCGTCATTTCATAGTTTGAGCAGCCCACAAAGACCAGATGCAGAGAGAGTGCAGGCTTAACAACATAGAAATCCCTTCTGGAATTACAACAGCAGAAACTCCACTCACCCTTGTAGACTTGGTTGGGGCTTTACAGGAACTAAATGTCTAGGTCAGGGGTCAGCAACCTTTCAGAAGTGGTCATTTATTCACTCTAATGTAAGGTTCTGTGTGCCAGTAATACATTTTAATGTTTTTAGAAGGTCTCTTTCTATAAGTCTATAATATATAACTAAACTATTGTTGTATGTAAAATAAATAAGGTTTTAAAAATTTTTAAGAAGCTTCATTTAAAATTAAATTAAAATGCAGAGCCCCCCTGACCAGTGGCCATGACTCAGGCAGTATGGGTGCCACTGAAAATCAGCTCACGTGCCGCCTTCGGCATGCATGCCATAGGTTGCCTACCCCTCTTCTAGGTTGTTGCACTGAAAGACAATACTGCTGCCCTCTAGGCCCAGATGCAAACCTGTTGGTGACACCCCCCTAGAATCACACCTACTGTCCCCACACCCAACATCCCCCTACCTGACAAGTTCACTGAGGACCATGCCAAATTCCAGGAATTCTTGAAACAGTGCTGCCTGCTGTTAATACTGTGACCACTATCATATGCCATGGACTGGTTCTGAGTAGTACTTGCAATTAGTGTACTTACTGGAGAGGCGTTGAGATGAGCTTCCGCACTATTAGAGGGGCCTTACTCTCTTCTCATACACTGTAGAGAGTTTTTCCAGGCACAGACAGGCATTTTTGATGACCCTAGCAGACAGTGCACTGCAGAATCTGCACCCCAAGCCCTCAGGCAGGGGTCCCAGCCTGTTGCCTATACACAGCTGAGATTTCATGCCTGGCAGCCGATGCAAATTGGAATAAGGCCACACAATGAGATAATGTCTGGCAAGGATTCAGTATTTCTAATTAAAAATGGATTAACTCAGGTGTAATCCCTTCAGGCCACTGAAGCGACATTGTATTTTTAGTATGCAACCAGAGCTAGTGCAAATGTTTCCTTGAGCTGGAAATTACTCCCCAACTTGAAGTGCCGACGTACCTTTAGTCTGCATTTTTATTAAGACATATATTGTTCTTGCCCTTATCACTGGGAGGCATTCAGTTTCTATGATGAAAGATGCTAATAGGAGAACTTAGATAGATAGATAAATAAACAACTTCAGTGAAAATTATTGATATGCAAAAGTACACACTGGCAAACAACAGGATTCTGTGGGTATTTTTGCTAAAAGTCAACCCTGTAATTCAGTCTCTATTGTCTAAGCACAATACTTATTTTACCACTCATCTTTCCAACCAGCATTCATATAGCAATTAACTTTAATGGTATTAGAGGGAACATTCCTCTTTTCCCTCCTGAGTATTCCTATAGTAGCTTCCAGGTGTTGTTCACCTCAACTCCCACAGAATGGCTGTGCAATGAATTAAGAATCAAGCTTTTTGGAATGAGAATTTTAATCTTGTAAGGCTTTTGCTTGCTTTTTACTTTAGGTAATGAACATTTTGTTCTCTCTGAAAACTAGCTGTGTTTTTAAAATGTTTTCTGAAATTTCTGATTGGAAGACTTTTACTATAAGTTGTAAATATCTTCTAGCCTGCTAAGAAAAATAACTCTATTTCATGTCATTCCATTATATTCTGACATATTAAAGAAGAAAGATCATATTCCTTCAGGAACATCTTCATTACCCAGAAGCATCAAAATTCAGTGAGCAAAATGTTGCCTTATTCAGTACATATGTGTATATATACTTTCATCAATAAACCTTTATATACCTTTCAGGCAGCACAATTTAAATATTGGGAGAAATAAATTGGGAAATGTCAAAGTTAAGTTTTCCAGTAGAATCTAAACTCTGCCCCATTATCTGTTTATGTTGTGATAGCCTTTATTTACACATGCCATACTATTTATCAGATGTAATACAGAAAACAACTTGTGAACAGTGTAGCAATATATTGCAATATTATTTCTGTTTTTAACTCTAATATTTTCATTTACGTGTTATACGAGTATATGAGTATATGGAGTTAGAATACCAGCTGATTTATGGCAGCTGAAGCTTAGGGATTTATATAATTTAAACAAACAAACAAACAAACAAACAAACAAAAACTTCTCTTTCTTCTGATTGTGCCATTCTTATTCACACTGGGTAGCATCTGACTCCATAAGTGCATTCAAAGAAATCAGTGGTGGGATTTGTGGAATAATGTTCTAAATCAGTGAAGTTGTAGGGATAAGATTCTTAATTGTGTATTTTAATAACTTTGGAATTGGTTGAGCAACTCTTACGCTGATGAGAACTTACTCAAACAAGTAGTTACAAAATGTCCAATTTGTCTCAGTGTGAGTATTCATGAATGCAAGGGTTGCTCTTTAGCACCAGCAATGAATACATGTTGTTGTTTTTCTTGCCTTGTTTTTCACTTTCCCTGCATCGGTATGTTTCTTTTACTGTTTAAAATAGGGGATATGATGTTCAAAAGAAGACCTCAATTTGCCTATCCCTCAGTATCTGGAACAGGGAGAGGCCCAACAATTATGTAAGGCCCTCTACGTAGGCCATACAGTAGGGTCATAAGCGCCTGGTGTATTCCCACTCCTTGCTTGCATAAGGATTTATTGCAAACTAGCCATTGACATGCTCTGGCCAAGCTAGGCTCTAGAGCAAGTTGTGTTGACTGACAGGGCACACAATCTAAATTATTTCTGAATTGATTAGTTCTAGCTTAAATCAGGGTTCCAATGGCAGGCAAAAGATTTTAAACTTGATTTAAAATTCAAACCTCAAATAAATGGGTCTGTTGTGAGATCTGCAGTAATTTATCTGAAAAAATGGTTGTTTTTTATGTGCCTTCCTTGCCTGCCATTGATTTAGTTGAAAAACATCCTGTAATTAATGTGTTTTTCTAAATTAAAGAACAATGTGGTAGAGGTCAGAAAATGTCTTCAATCCAGAAACAATAATAGTGATGAGGTTCAAAAAGGACAACTGCAGAGCCTTGCACTTAGGATGGAAGAATTCCATACACTGCTACAGGCTGGGGACCGACTGGCTAGGTGGCAGTTCTGCAGAAAAAGACTTGGGGGGATTACAGTGAATTAGAAGCTGGATATGAGTCAATACTGTGCCCTTGTAGCCAAGAAGACTGATGGCAAATTGGGCTGCATTAGTAGGAGAATTGCCAGCAGATTGAGGGAAGTTATTATTCCCCTCTGTTCAGCACTGGTGAGGTCACATATGGAGTGTTGCATCCTGTTTTGGGCCCCCCACTACAGAAAGGATGTAGACAAATTGAAGAGAGTCCAGCGGAGGGCAACAAAAATTATTAGGTGGCTGGGGTACATGACTTACGAGGAGAGGCTGAGGGGACTGGGCTTATTTAGTCTGCGGAAGAGGAGAGTGAGGGGAGATTTGATAGCAGCCATCAACTACCTGAAGAGGGGTTCCAAAAGAGGAAGGAGCTAGGCTGTTCCCAATAGTGGCAGATGACAGAACAAGGAGCAGTAGTCGCAGGTAGCAGTTTGGGAGTTCTAGGTTGGATATTAGGAAAAACTATTTCACTAGGAGGGTGGTGAAGCACTGGAATGGGTTACCTAAGGAGGTGGTGGAATCTCCATCCTTAGAGGTTTTTAAGCCCTCCATCCTTAGAGGTTGACAAAGCCCTGGCTGGGATGATTTATTTGGGATTGGACCTGCTTTGAGGAGAGGATTGGACAAGATGACCTCCTGAGGTCTCTTCCAACCCTAAGATTCTATGATTCTATGATGTGGAATCTCTAAGAGTACTGGGGACATTGCATGGCCCAAAGCTAGAAATATAACTATTTAGTTGCATATTTGGTATCATCAATTCCCTAAAACAATTTCTGCTAGAGACTATCACCTTTTTAGATATTGGATTTGTCATTTTGTTAAGGGGGGCAGATATTGTTTGGTTGTTAAATTTTAACAAATAGTTCTAGAGATAAGTAATATATAAATGTTCTGCACAGAAAACTAGAAAAAAATAGAAGATATTTCTGAAGGACCATATATCTAATAACTATACTGTGGTGGGGATGATCACTAGAAGCAAAACTAAGAACTAGGATGGCAGTGCAACAAAGTTTGAAAAATGAAAACTAACTAAGCACATATTTTCTTGAATCTGGTTCTCATTTTTCTATAAATGAAAACTCTGGACTATTAGAGGTATATAAATATTATCTACTCTCTGACAGCTGGCAACAGGCCTAACTAAACTTTATGAATGCAAACATATTGTATTCAAAGAGCTGCCACATTCCTTGATGTTACTTGCAACAAACAGTTATACTTGCTCTAATAATATGTCTAATAATGTTTTTGTCCTTGAGGTTATTTAGGGACAAACTTTGTTCTTAGAGTTGCACAAATTCCGTAGCTTCAGTGAGAATTGTTTAGGGGCAAAACTTGATTCTTAGAATGTAAAGTCTTCAAGGTGAAGTATCTCTTAGAAAAACAATTTTGCCCTTCAGTCAAGGGTAAAGACAACATCTTTGTGTGATATTATGTAGGAAGACTTTTATGCAACCACAATTCTGATCTGAGTTTGTTGTTTTTAGTTTTTAATTGAAGTGTCATGGTCTTCTTTACATCGTAATACCACAGTACTCAGAAAATCTGCTTTGTCAAGCAAACAACTCTTTAATTGATTTGCGTTCTTTGTAGCTAATGATTGTAGAGCATCATAGTTCTTAGACTCATAGACTTTAAGGTCAGAAGGGACCATCATGATCATCTAGTCTGACCACCTGCACATTTCTGGCCATAGAAAACCTCACCCATCCACTCATTCAATAGACCTATAACCTGTAATTGAGTTCCTGAAGTAATCCATGCTCCATGCTGCAGATGAAGGTGAAATCCTCTGGAGTATCTGTCAGTCTGACCCAGCAGAAAATTCCTTGCTGACCCCAGATATGGTAATCATGCCCTGAGCATGTCATTGAGACGCATCAGACAGGCTTCTGCTTTATTTTGACTGAAACAAGCAATAAGTTAGTGGAATTGAACTAGGACATTTTTATTTTGCAAATTCACAAAAATATACCTAGTTGTTTTTATATTTCTTCCCCCCCCCAGGCTCCCTCTGGTGTTCTTTAACATGTATTGCATTTACTTCCTTCTAGTCTATGTAAGCACTAGTGTAGTTTTTTCATACAACAATTGCATTGCTTAATCATTGAATCCATTGGAATGTTGTTAGCAGCTAATAATTGACCTTAGCCCATAGATGGCAGCAAGAGGTTTCTCTTTCTTTTGATAAGACACCAAAACTGTTCTTATTCCATATTTACTTTCCTGAAGCATACACGTATAGAAAATGACAAATCTCTGATTTATTGTTATTATTATTATTCAGAAGAAAAGTGTTCCCGCAACCCCCAGAAATCTACATTTCTCTTTTGAGTAGAAAACTTCTCAAATTAGTATGCATGGAGATTAGAATAGCTCAATCGAACTAATGTTGCGGCTTTGAGAAATCAAGAAGGATTGGATTTCTGGATTCAGAGTGATAGCCGTGTTAGTTTGTATCAGCAAAAAGAACAAGGAGTTCTGGAATTAGTTAATTCCTTGGAGGAAGGGAAAAAATGGCCACAGCGTCTTACCAAATTAAGGTAGTCAATATTGCACTCAAACTAATTCAAGAGTTAAATAGGCACTACCCCTGTGTCAAATATTAGAGGGGTAGCCATGTTAGTCTGGATCTATAAAAAGCGACAAAGAGTCCTGTGGCACCTTAAAGACTAACAAATGTATTGGAGCATAAACTTTCGTGGGTGAATATCCACTTCGTCAGATGCATGCAATACGTCTGTTAGTTTTTAAGGTGCCACAGGACTCTTTGTGGCTTTTTACCCCTGGTGTGGATACTGGGTGAATTTAGAAACAGATTTAGTGAAATTTGGTGTAATTTCTGGGTATATACCTAGTCCTAGACTCCTTCGTTTACAATTTGCACGTAGTTCAAATATGAACGATGAATAGATAAGATGGCAAAACCACTGTAAAAGCTTATACACTTTCAGAACTCCAGCTATCCATAGCTCTGGATTCAAGTTCTCCAATGAAACTGCTTAGTTCTTTTCTCACTAGACATGTTTCCTTAGTTCTGGTATGTGTGTGTGTGGGCATCCCTACTCTATCTCAGGAAAAAATGTAACTTTTTAAATTTTTTTTAATTTTTTTTTGTTGGTCATAGCCTTCTTTTAAATCTATTAAGAAGCTGGAATTTTATGTTTCTGCTTTTAAATCAGTCTTCTACTTTTGTTGGCACAACTTTACACTGGTAATTCATTGCATCAGCAATGTTGCACCCACAAAGAACAGTGGCACAATGAATGGCAGGCATAAAATTATTCCTGTGAAAATTAAATTCCAGTGTGGAAAACTAAGCCATAAAGTCTTTTTCTGGTCACTCTTTTACCAACAGAATGTATGTAACTCAAAGCCACTGGCCCACACACTGGTATCCAATCATACTCAGTGTCCACTTTGAGTTGTCTCATCTTGGATTCTGCAGCCAGACAAGAGAGAGGTTTATTCCCCCTCCATACATAAAAAAGTACCGCTTCCTTGAGAACTGACAGAACAAGAAGCAATGGTCTCAAATTGCAGTGGGGGGAGGTCAGGGTTGGATATTAGGAAACACTTTTTCACTAGGAGGGTGGTGAAGCACTGGAATGGGTTACCTAGGGATGTGGTGGAATCTCCATCCTTAGAGGTTTTTAAAGCCTGGCTTGACAAAGCATTGGCGGGGATGATTTAGTTGGTGTTGGTCCTGCTTTGAGCAGGGGATTGGACTAGATGACCTCCTGAGGTCTCTTCCAACCCAGTATTCTATGATTTTATAATAGGTTTAAATAATGCAATGAATTGTAAGTGGAGGTAGCAAACATCTATAGTTAGTGTTACTTAATATGAGGCGGTTCCAGGCACTAGCGTACGAAGTGCGTGTCTGTGGCGGCAAGCCATGGGGGGTGGCCTGCTGGTTGCAATGAGGGTGGCAGTCAGGCTGCCTTTGACAGCATGCCTGTGGGAGGTCCGCCGGTCATGCAACTTAGGCAGCAATTTGGTGGTGGGTACACTGAAGGCTTAGGACCAGCGGACCTCCCATGGGCATGCTGCCGAAACCATGTTACTGGCGGACCTCCTGCAGGCATGCCACTGAAAGCTGCCTAACCGCCATGCTTGGGGCAGCAAAATACATCGAGCCGCCTCTGAACCTAATATGTTTCATAAACCAAGACTTATAATGCATATATTTTAGTGTGTATATATACATTTTTCTCTATCACTTCACTATTACACTGCAGAGTTACTGTACAGCATACTTATTTTACCTAATCTTATGTCTCCCATATTAATTATATAAATTTACCTTGCGTTTGAAAAACAAAAAGCAAGAAAAACAATTGTTACTTACATTTTTGTTACATAAAATTTGCTCTTAATTATCTCATCTGTTTCTAAAATGAATAGAAAGTTATTGGAAACACTGATTCATAAGAACACTTTTTTATAATTGTATAGACAGGTGAACTCCATAATAAATATAGCTATGTGAATTTTTTTACAAATATGCAGAGCTTGAATCCTGTCAATCACCAATAATATAACAAAGCTACAGAACATTCTAAATGTTGTTCAGAATATTTTTGCAACATTTCTTTAATAACCAAATGTTTTTCCTTCCGTGGAAGTTGTCATACTATTGAAGGCCTGAGCATTTATACAGATTAGAAAGGAAACATACTACATATCCAAAATTTGGGGGTGTTCTGACTGAACCAATATTAAACCCTGGGGCTCTGGTCAACCTCTAGTTTAAAAACAAAGGCAATTTCACAGAGGGTTTTAACTCTTTTTTCTTGTTTTTCCTTTGACTTATTCCTCTGTTTTCTGGGTTTGTAGTCCCTTTGAGCTCAACATTTTGGTTGTTGGGTTGGGAGGGGAAAAGGAGGAATTGCCTTTAAAAATACTGGCAAAATGTTGCTGACAAATCTGGAAGAAAAATGTATGTTCATTTATTTTTATCTGAATGACAGCAGCCTATAGGACTTCTGAAAGTTTTGTAGTGCCATTTCCTATATTGTCCATGCAAGAGCCTAGCAATAAAGCAAACATACAGAAAGTAAATTTAATCCAGTGCTAGTGAGTGCATGTGTTGTTTGAGGAGATTCATTTACAACACTGAACAGCAATTACTTGAGAGTCTTGTGACAAGAGCCTGACAAATGACGCTATTAGGAATGTGTGGGTAGTTCTACACCTAAGTAGAAGGGTAAGGATGTAATGGTCCACTTTTGTGTCAACAATTTAATAGGTAGCAACAATTCTTACTATAATTTGGTCAGATCTTTCTGTTACATTATTTCTTGCCCAAGAACATAACAATTCATTGTTTCACATATCAGATAACTTACAGAACTTCTCTGCTTAATTTCTACTTAGTGTACTTCTTGTATCCATTTTTCTATTATATCCTGGTCCACTACACATTTTTTTTAAAAAAGAGCTTTGTCTTGTAAGTAGCTGAGCACTCTGTACCGCTACTGAAATTAACAGGTGTTGGAGCCCAAAGTTATAATGATAAAATCCTACACTATGGTGATGCTATAAGATGGTATAGAGGCCATTAAACATAAAGAAGTTCTTCTGATACTAATATTCGCCCTCTCCCTAGCAGTAGCAGATTGCCTTGGCCAGACAGGTCAACTTCCTAGTGAAGGAGAAATCATTGAAGCAGAGGCTGACTATATTCTAAACTGAATTTGCTTTACTTACGCTGCCAGTGCTTGAACTTCTCTCTTCCAGGAAGCTCAGCCCACACACCACTGTCCAGTTTATAAGAAACTATTCTGCTCCAAGTACTGCCTGCAAATACTGAAAATAAGGAAGAGAACTTTTTGCTATCTGTAAAGAACGACTACTCTAATTCAGGAATGAGGAAAAGTCTATTTAAGCCATTTGTGTGTACTTTAGTGGTGCTCACTACGCTTTAGTTTGGAGGACACCAGAAACCATTTAAAAGTGAAATATGTATATATTTAGGCTTTGCATGTTTGTGTATAGTCGGTTAAACACTGTTATCTAGGTCTTTGTTGATCTGGTGTGGTTTCTTCAGATCTTTGATGTGTAATAAGCAAGAGACAACAGTAACCAGTGTAACACTACAGCATTTCTTCAAAGACTAAAAACTAGTTTAAATTAGGAGAAGGAGGTGTGTGATCCTCCAGATTTTACATACTATATGATGGGTTTCTAGTACAGTAACTCCTCATTTAATGTTGTAGTTATGCTCCTGAGAAATGCGACTTTAAGCAAAACGATGTTAAGCGAATCCAGTTTCCCCATAAGAATTAATGTAAATGGGGGAGGGGTTATGTTCCAGGGACATTTTTTTTGCCAGATAAAAGGCATTATATACATTTTAAACAATCTGAAATAAGCAATTTAGCACAAGTATAAGTTTTAAACAATTTTTAAAGAAACAATTTATTACTACAATCATAATTGCTGAGTATGAAGCTTGGTTGAGATGGAGGAATCAGAGGGTGGAAGAGGGTGGATTGTCCGGCTGTTCCTCTGCCTGTTCTTGCTGAACTTTCTGAACTCGAATAAAACACATCTAGATATTGTTTTGCTTTCCTTTCTTTTTTTCTTGGTATGTTTTTTTATAGCAAGTTATTATATGACCAACTCCCTAATCACTTTGGAGCTGCGATCCCTGTCAAGATCATCATCACTCAGGATTTGCAAGCCAGCTTCAATCATTTGGAAAGCTCCAGAAAGACATCTGGCAGTCAAATTTTGATGGGTTTGTTGTTCTTCTACTTCTTGGACCTCTTCTTCCATTGCTTCCGTCACCTCTAGCTTCATGCACTAACTCTTCTCTATGTGATTGCAGAAGTTGTGTAATGTCAGCTGCTTCCATCTCATCAAAACCTGCTTTCTTGGCCAAGCAGAGGATATTTTTCTTCATAGCAGGGACAACATCTTTAAATTCCTTTAAGTCATTGACACATTCAGGCCACAATGTCCCTCCCCACACACACACACCATTCATTCATGCCTGAATAACTTCAGCCCAGGACTCACTGATGTTATTGATGCTCTTCAGGATGTTGTAGTCACGGCAAAATTGCCAAATCGTAGGCTTGTCTTCCCCTTCGGTGCTTCTGATGAGCTAGTCAAAAGTACGGTGTAAGTAATATGCCTTAAATGCAGCGATGGCTCCTTGGTCCATGGGTCTGATGAGTGATGTGTTGTTAGGTGGCAGAAAGACAACTTTGATATTTTCACACAGGTCGTCCAGGTTGATTGGATGAGCCGGTGTATTATCAATAAGCAATAAAATCTTGAAATCAAGATTTCCCTTGGCACAGTATTTCTTGCATGCAGAGACTGCAGAGACAGTCAGCCATTCTGAAAAAATAGCTCGTTATCCATGCCTTCTTATTGGATCGCCAAATGACAGAAAGTCATTCCTTTGAAAATCCCTTAAGAGCGCATGGTGTTTCAGATTGATACAGTGTCAGTGGTTTCATCTTCATGTTTCCGGCAGCATTACCACCTAGAAGCAAGGTTAGATGTTTTTTAGCTGCTTTAAATCTGGGCAGTGTCTTCTCCTCTTGGGAAATGTAAGTCTGCTCAGGCATCCTCTCCCAATACAGGCCTGTTTCATTGACATTGAAGATTGTTTAGGGGAATAGCCACCTTCCTTTATTGTTTTGTTGAGATAATTGGGGAATTTTTTAGCTGCTGCAGTATCAGCACTAGTTGCCTCACTGGGCATCTTGAAGTTATGTATCTTGAACCTATCAAACCATCCTCAACTTGCTGTGAAAGTCTCTGTGATCCTTCACCTTGGTCTCTCTTCAAATTGGCATACAAACTTTTTGCCTTAGCTTGTATCACTAGCAAACTTAGAGGTATATTCTGCTGGTTTTGGTCCTCTATCCACAGTGAGAGAAGACACTCCTTGTTTTCCACCAAACTACTTCTTGATCAACTTTTTGTAGTAGCACTAAGCGGTGTTACACATTGAGCACTAGCCCTGATCTTGTCGGCATTGTTCCAAACTGTTCTCACAGTGGTCGGAGTAAGACCTAGAGTGATGTCAATGTCTACTGCATGGGTCGCCTGAATCAAAACACTTTAAAATGTCTAATTTAGTACCCTAACTAATGCTTTTCCTGGTTTCCTTGCTGCTAGTAGTACTGCTACTGCTAGGCACTCCACTATCACTTGCTGGACATTTTTGACTCATGATACTGGGTGATGCTCCTCCGGACACGCGTGCATGTGCTGCTCTTCACTCCACTCATCCTGAAGTAGTTGGGGTCATGCAGCATCAATCAACTATTGCAAGGGAAAGAATTTGGAAAACCCATGGTAATTTGCTCCCCTACTGGAAACCCTGTGTGTTTAGGCTAGGACTAGTTATGGAAGTTCTTACTTTCTTGCAGGTTCTTACTTTCACAGGAGCCCTGATAGAGGACCAGAGGCCTCTCTTCCAGGGTGCTCTGGAAAACTGGCCCTGCTGTATCTCCCTTAGTAACCATGCACTCAACATCCAGGCAGCATTGCAGCCAATGTAGTAAGAGGAGGAAAATAATGTTTGCTGCAGGGTGGTGCCCAGGGGTGGCTCTATGTATTTTGTCACCCCAAGCACGGCAGGCAGGTGGCTTTTGGCGGCGCACCTGCGGGAGGTCTGCCGGTCCCGCCGATTTGGCGCACCCGGATTTGGTCTGACTGCCGCCCTCATGAAGACTAGCAGGTCACCCCCTGTGGCTTGCTGCCCCAGGCATGTGCTTGATGCGCTGGTGCCTGGATCCGCCCCGGCGGTGCCCCTCTCTGCTGTGTGCATGCAGAGGCAGAGGGATGCAGCTTGCATTAAAGTGAATGGCAAAGTTCCAGTAGATTTTACAGACTTTCATGGGAGCAGGGCCAGGTTCTGTGCATCTCTATGCCACTTATCCCCTTGCTACAGCAAAGGAGGTGCTGGAATGCCATTCCTGTAACTTGCTTTGGGTGGGCTGCTGCCCCCTGTATTCTTACCTCCCTCTAGCGAACGGGGGGGAGGGGGAAAGATAAAACATTGTTTATTCTGTTGCAAGACAGCAAGGCAGGGCCTCTGCTGTGCTCCACCAGCAGCTTCTTTGCAGGCAGCTAGTGGCCTTGCAAGCGCTTGGTGTAGAGCCTTATTCCCGAGCAGGGCTGTTGGGCCATAAAGCAACAGTGAATCTCTGGAGGGGGGAGGAGCATGGACATGCTGTGTGTTTATAAACATACTGTACATACACTACAGTGCTGTAGTTGGAAGATGCCCCCGCCTTACCCCACACAGGGACAGCCCACTGGCACTGCAGACAATGAGGCAGGCATGGAGGCTGAAGGTGCTGTGGGGTAGGAGAAACACATTGCACAGTGGCAGCGGCAGCTTCCTCTACTGTGCAAGCACCAGGGATGGGGACTCAACACTTGGCCTGCCCACTCCACCCCTTCCCCCAAGCCTCCACCCGTAACCTGCTTCTTCTCCCCCGATGTCCTCTCCTTTACTCCGCACGCTGCATCCTCACTCCTCCCCCTCGCTCTCGTGCCTCCTGCCTGGGGCAATCAGCTGGTTTGTGGCATTCAGGAGGCAGGGGAGAGACAAAGAGCCTGCATGCTGAGTCCTCACTCCTTCCCCATCCCTCCTGCCTTCTGAATGCCGCAAACCAGCTGATTACCTTGGGCTGGAGGAGGGGGGAACAGAGGTGAGGCTCTGATCCACAGGGTGAGGCGCTGGGGGTGGGGAACGTAGGGAGCTGATAAGGGGCCTGCCAGCTGTGGACAAAGCAGGCAGCCAAATGATGTTATAGCGGAGCATTGCACAACTTTAAATGAGCATATTCTGTAACAGAGCAGGGACATAAGAGTGAAACAAGGTTAAGTGTGAGGATGTTAAGTGGGGAGTTACTGTATATTTACTAAGTGAGGCCCTGATCCTGCACTTTGGGCAGATTGCTACTTCTGTGAAAATCCCCTTTAACTGCAGTGGAGCACTGCTCCAGGATCTAGACCAGGGGTGAGCAAACTATGGCCTGTGGGCCATGTCTGGCTCATGAGGCCTTTTAATCCAGCCCTCAAGCTCCGTCGGGTAGTGGGGTCAGGGGCTTTAACCGCTCTGGTGCCCCAGCCAGGTAGCGGGCTCAGGGGCTTGCTGCACGGTTCCTGGAAGCAGTGGCATGTCCCCCCTCTAGCTCCTATGCGTAGGGGCAGCCAGGGGGCCCTCCACATGCTGCCTTCACCCCGTGAAGCTCCCATTGGCTGGAAATTTCACCCAATGGGAGCTGGAGTGGTGACGCCTGCGAATGGGGCAGCGCACAGAGCTGCCTGGCTGCACTTCCGTGTAGCAGTTGGAAGGGGGACATGCCACTGTTTTCAGGAACTACTTGAGGTAAGCACTGACTGGAACCTGCAACTCTGAGTCCCCCCTCTGCATCCCAACCCCCTGCCCCAGTCCTGATCCCCCTCCCGTCCTCCGAACCCCTCATTCCCAGGCTGAGACACCCTCCTACACCCCAAACCCTCATCCCCAGCCCCACCCCAGAGCCCGCACCTCCAGCCAGAATGCCCCATGACCCAACCTGGAGCTCCCTCCCACACCCTGATCTCGTGATTTCTGGTCCCAGCCCAGAGCCTTCACCACTATCCGTAGACCTCACCCCTTCCCACACCCCAACCCCCAGTTTTGTGAGCATTCATGGCCCACCATACAATTTTTATACCTAGATGTGGCCCTCGGACCAAACTTTCCCCACCCCTTATCTAGATTTCAAACCCTAAAATAACTTTTAGTTAAAAAGAATTGGCTTTTTTTGAACACCATAGAGTAATGGATGAGCTATATTCCTGAATTATTTTTTTCTGGAAATAAACAGAAATTGAAAATTGTAACAACTTTCTATCTTTGTGCATTTGTAGTGCACCAATTGCAATTGTGTCTAAGTACCACAGTATATTTTCCTACAGTACACAAAGCCATAAAATGGACAAAGTCATGAGGTGTCCTAAGTACTTATTGCCTAGATTCTGTTGTTAACGGCACTATATAAATAACTTACATATACAGTAGAACCGCTAAGTTATGAACAGCAGAGTTATAAACTGATAAGTAAACCACGCACCTCATTTGGAACCAGAAGTAGACAATCAGGCAGTGCACGTGTGCATGTGCGCACGCACACACACACACACACATTACTGTGTTAAATGTAAACTACTAAAAAAATTGGGAAAGCAGCATTTTTCTTCTGCATAGTAAAGTTTTAAAGCTGTATTAAGTCAATGTTCAGTTGTAAACTTTTGAAAAAACAATCATACGTTTTTGTTAAGCGTTATGAATGTACAGGAGTGGGTGGGTGAGATTCTGTAGCCTGTATTGTGCAGGAGGTCAGACTAGATGATCATAATGGTCCCTTCTGACCTTAATGTCTATGTTTCAGATTACAAAGAACCTCTATTCCAAAGGTGTTCATATTAGTGTATGTTAATGCCTTTAATGCACAAAATAGAAAACACAAACAAAGACAATCAAATTTGATATTTTTTTCCTCTCTAACCCTTTAAAGAAGAATTGAAGAGTCAGTGGATTTACTAATGTAAATGTTTTTTTAGATATTTTATAAATGTTTTATATATTTAAAATAAATGACAAAGAGCTTCTAATTTCTCGACAAACTAGAAAGGCAAAAATCCTTGTCTGAAAAGCATTTACTAAAATTACAGAAAATAATTGCTTCTGAGAATGCTGACCTCAGATGAGGATATTTTCCTTTGCCGCTCTTACTGAAGTATGGAAACCATATTCCATATTATGACACACAGTCCACTTTGGCTTTCCAGCAAAAGTTCAAATCTTATTTATGATGCCTGTCAGAGGGTGACTGGCCCTTTAAGGGGAAGACAGATGGATCCAGCCCGATCTGTAACACACCTAGCTCACCTCGTCAGGTGGAAAAATGAGCGAAGTCATGTGAAGGGCAGTTCTTGGCTCAATGAGGTCTTCTTTGGGCAGAGTGTGGAAGAGAAAAGAGAAGCCTCTGAAGAGCGAGAACAGGGGGACTGCATGTAGGAATCCCTGGGAATCAGTGTTTGGTGAAGGCTAGAAGAGATTGAAGAGTGTCTGAAGTTTGAATAGAAGACAGACTCTCAGGAAAAAGGGGCTCTGCCCAGCTTGAGACTGGGTGGATGATTCTTTTGTTTGTTTTTGAACTTGGATACTCCAGAAGGGGTTGACTTTTTCTTTGTTGACTTTGGTAGAGAGGCAAGCAAGTCTCTGCAGCAACCAAATAAAGTTAGGTCAAGAGATTCAAGTTGTGTGAGAGGAAACTGATGCAGTGGCTAGCTCAGAGCTAGACCAGGTAGGTGGCACTACTGTATTTTCATGTTACTATATGATTTTAAAACTGAAAAGGCATCAATCTCAGGAAGGACCATACCTCAGGAGTTTCACCTAGGCTTTCTACACAGTTGACTCCTAATGCAGGTTACCTACAAACAGCTTTAACATAAATGAATTGGGGGAGAAAATTGAAATAACTAGCATTCAAGGGCATAAAAATGAACATTTTAGTATACTTCAGTCACCACCATCTATTTTGTTTTTGACTCCATTGGCATCATTATTAATCCCTATAACTCCTTGGCCAAGATAGATAATGATTATTCACAGAATGGAAATCCTTATGCCTAACATCTGAGGTTAAATATAATTGAACACAATTACATTAAAATAGCATTATTATGGTTGCAAAGTCAAGTACTCAAAAGTTAGGATAGTCAGAATTAATGCTGTGAGTGCAACCTTAATTTTCTCCTCATGTATGTGTGTATAATGAGACCATCATTAATTCACTGATCACATAGTACTTTGCTTCCTTCACAGGATGGATGGCGTTCAATTAATGAGCAGCTATTCAATATTTTGTTTTATACTCACTCTTCAATATATGGCTTTGTCCCGCCAGTCTTAGCCCCTGTGGCACTTTCTGTCAGTTTCACTCTTCCCTCCCCATAACTCTCTCATTCTTTCCCCCTTCCCACACCTTGTTTCAGTCTCCTGGCCCATCCAGTCCTAGCTCCTCATCCAATTTCTCTCTCCCCTAAGCTGCCCCCCCCACCATAAGCTTTATCATCCAATTTGTCTTTTCCCCCATCCCTTTCCTGGCTCATTGTCCCAGTGTTTTTGCTTAGTCAGTGCCAGTTCTCCCCCAACACCTGAGCTCTTTGTCAGATCTGCCTCCCCTCGCTGGTTCCTAATCCCAGTCTACCCCACCAAATACCATTCTATGCTGCACCTCTAGTCCCAGTCTCACCGGGCTCCTTAACCCAATATTCTCCTTTCCATCCCCCATCTGGCTTTTGTCCCTTTTGCATTCAAATCATACAGCTGCTTGCATGGTAGCCAGGAGTCATTGAAAGCACAGGAAACCAGGTTCCCTGCTCCCATTTCTGTTGCCTGGCCCAGACCTAGCCTGAAGCATTTTGGAGCAGAAATTGCAATGGAAGACCTTCTGAGCCCCAGCAGAGAGCATGTTCAGTTTCTTTTTAGGGATGACGTGCACAATATGCTCAGCCCTAGGAACTGTGGAAGGCTCAGGCATAGTCAGTGAGGGCAGCATCTTTGGAAAAAAAGCTAAAATCTAAGAAGTCCCTACTGACCACATGTGATTAGCAATTTTTTCCAAAATCTTAGAATTTGGACAACTTTGGATGGAGTTTCACAGGAAGGGGGAAAGGCATATACCTGACACAACACCCATCTCCTTGCCAAATTTAAAGTTGCTACTCCAAAGCATGGGAGTGCTAGAAAATTTCAAAGAAAAGGTCTCAAGAATTCAATATGGAGGAAAAATATTTCCCCCTTTCTTGTTCTCAGAATGAGTTGAACTATTTTGGCTGAAATTTTCCAAAATTATATATTAGCTTGAGGCAGGCACCCAGAATGGAAAATTGTTGTCTGAATGGCTAAAGTTTTGCAAAGTTATAAGTGAAAAAGAGGGTCTTATGGGAAGTGTTGAGACATTGTAAAAATAGATGGTGGTCCTGCCTTTAAGAGTCCAATGTTTAGACACCCATTTTTAGTAATATATTTCACGATTTTCAGATACATTGTGTTTAAATATGTTCACTTATCCAGATCTGTGCAGGTTCTAGCCACTTCATTCTTCTTTGTTTCAACGCAGTGTGTGATGGGGTAGAGAGACCTACACCAGCAGAGATGGGGTTATGGAGAGCCTATGAGCCCAGCTAGCGCCACCTTGCTAGCCTTGCAACCAATGCCAAGCCTGGAGGAGGGAATAAAAGGAGAGATCCTAGCTCAGGGCTAGTACAGGGCTGACTGGTCAGGAAGGCAGTCAAAGCTCTGCCTAAAGGGAGCTTTGTCTGCAGAGTTATAGGTCTATTACCTGAAACAGGCACTGGGGAGGAGCATTTAGATTTCAAGGAGCAAGCAACACACCACTAAGACTGTTTGGGAACCAAGTCCAAAGGGGAAAAAAAGGAGGAATGTCCCATAGGAAGACTGGTGAACAACAGAGTAGTGTGTTGGGTTTGCTTTTTGTTTTAGAACATTTTGAGGATAAACCCCTCCACCCACCACCACTACCCTGAAAAGAATAACACTGAAGGGACAATGAGCCAAGTGGCCGGAGCCTGCTTTAGTGGCCACTGCAGTCCTAAATTTCTTCCCTCTGGGGAGACCCACTTGAAAAATCCACAAGGGGATTCTGATCCAGCCATTTGATTATGATAGTTATAAGCTCTTTACGTATACCTAGAAGCTAATGGTGAGGGGGGCTTATTATAAACTTGAACAACAAGTACAATTAAGTTTCCAGTTTTCTCATTAGGACGCAGTTATGGTCAACCTTGTTATGGCCGTGTAAAAGGTGGTCTCCACCGACCATTGCCAAGTTTACAATGTACTCTTAAAAGGCACAGCTATAATTAGACTTGTCAGAGGCAGAGACAAGCCAGCTGTGGAGGAGGATATTTAGCCAAGATATTGGCTAACTAAACAGATCTAGAGTAGAACGGCAAATGCCTATTGCTTCTTGGGAAACTCATTGACTATATTCACGCCTATAGGTACTTTCAGAACTTACATCAATCCACTAGAAGGCCCAGCTGTTCTATAGGTGAATTTTTATTGAGCTCCAAAAAAGAAAAGATGCCCTTCTCTGCATGGGAGACAATATGAAGTGGACTGGACCCCATTTGAGATGGAATGGCTGGTGTAATGAGTGATGGCACCAGGGAGGAAAAGAAATTTCCAAAATTCACTTTTCTAAATAGAATGAAAGTTTATGTTGTTCAGTACTAAAACAAAAAGGCTTGAGCTTCCTCCAGTTTTCAGTTCTCAAATGAAGTTTATTAAGGAGTACATCACTCTGGCTTCCGAAAACTTCAGTCAAGAACTACTCAGTTCTCCTCCTGCTGGGTTTATGTTCCTGATCATGAGGAACACAGCTACATTCTGGGAATTGCCCTTGCTACAGCAGCACAGTGTTGGGGGGAATCTGACAAGAACTAATTGCCAGAAGTGGTGAGGCCTCCTGCTGCCTGAAACTTTCACAGTATCTCTAAGATTTTATTTTTCTTCCATTTGAAAGGATATGTTCTGTTCTTCTAAACTTCTCATTAACACTCTAATTTATAGCTGGACTCCAGAGGTGTCAATAGAATCATATCATAGCTTTATAAAAAATTACCTATGGGCTCAGTATGCAATGGACAATTTAGGGTCCAAATCTCTTATCCAAAACTCATAACTAACTCGGTTTAGTTATATAGTGTTGCTAGGGGAAAATCCCACTGAATTTTTGATCCTTAATCACACTATTTGCAGATAGCCAAATGCAAGAAAAATCTCTTCTCAGATAAGCCTAAAATGTATTTAACAGATTACAATCTTTTCCACTTTAGTGTATGTTAAATGCCAAACGTAGAACGGTTATTATGAGCAAAAAGTAATAACAGACTAATGTGATAAGATAAAATAAACAGAACCATTTTTCATGTTGCACTCAGAGAAACATTGGATAAGAAATTAGAGGTAAATATTTTGGGCTAGTCCTTTCTCTTTGGGATTTATAAAATGAAAGGTACATTTCTCCTTCTTTCTTTTGGTTTCCTTAGATAAATGCTTGTTTTATATTGTATTATATAGACTACGCATGGTGGGCAAGATGGAGCAATGGCTGAAAGAATAAAGGAATCTGCACAGATTTTTTTTTCTTCAGACTCCACAGAGGCTTTTTAATTCAATAACTGATCATAAAAGATAAATTCCCTCAGCCACAGTATGTGTGTGTGATAGAGAATAACACCTGTCTGTACTGCTCAAACCTCCAGACTCCCTGAGCTGTGTTCCTGATGCTATCTCCAAAGGGAACCAGGTGGATTCCTGCTGCCAACTAACCTTAGCACCATTCCTCCTGGATTTTTTGATGATCAATTAGGCCTTGCTATTGGGTTTCATAAAGACATCTGACAGCCTCCCCTGACAATCCAAACAGTCTGGGGAATTTGCCTATGTAGGAAAGAGTTTTAACTGAGTGGAATGGAAATGCATGCTGTAGTATGTCTTTGATTTTTCTACTGTATTGACTGATCTCCAGAAAAATCTGTTTCCATGCAGTGCTGCTGGTAGAGAAAGCATGTAGGTGCTGATGGCTTAGTAATGAAACATGAGGAAGTGCCAATCTCACGATAAAGTACGTAAGCATGATTAAAAAGATGGAAAGAAACTGGCACCACCAGTGTCATGTTGGGGAATCCAAATAGAGTGGAGTGGGACAGTGACACTCAAGTAATAAAAACTTCCCTAAAATCCCATGTAAAATGTGCATGTGAGTGAAACCATTAGAATGAGATCTCTTCGTTTTCTCACAGAATTTGTTTGATGTGAAATTGATAGCAGTGTTTTTCCTCTAAATTAGGCTGATTAGTTAAAATAATGGTGGTTTTGTATGTTAAATTCTTAATACACTGTATTTTAATCTTTGAAGCTATGGGGTCTTATCCACCTTTATATGCTGTTCCCACATATACCATTTTGGCATTGTAACAGATCCTTAAAGTGGGCGCCATAGCAGTGTAAAGGGGCCATGGTGTCCATTCTGCAGAATGTGGAGGACAAGTCAGTTTAAGCATGATATAGAATGTGTTGACCTCTGCTTGTTACATCTGCACTACTTAAATACATATGCACTAAAGATGAATCTAGGAATGAGCTATGCACTGAAATGCTGGTGCCACAATTCTTGGTGTGTACTTGAAGCTTGTTCTTCTTTCCAATAATCTGAACGCAGAATAAAGTAGTGACATGATCAAATTAGCCTTCTCGAATGAAGGCATAACATTTAAAACTTTCATGAGTCTCATTAGTGGAAATCAATTGTACTCTTTAATTACAGAAGTAGTTCTTATGTGCTGATACCTCCCTCTCCTTGTACTGTTGATATTTGTCACTTGATAATGTATAGAGACTGTAATGCCTGTGCTGAAATCATTTTATTTGTTCAATAGCTCATTTCCCCTCTCAGTGTTTTGGACTGAAAAATCTTGTTAGATAGTGATAAAACAGAATATGTGCAGTAGTCTAATAGCATGCTGTCTCTCTCCTCCACATCTCAGTTCGGTCACTATCAGTACAGAGGCCCATAATGAGTGACATGAACTACACATGTCACATACAAAGTAGGAGACTGCTACGTTATACAATGAAACTATAAACAGCTGTTTAGTAACAGTCTGTAGTTTTCCAGAAGAATGTGGACTCTGAAACAGGTCTGATATTCAGTATGAAAGCAATGCGTCACACGAGAGACCTACAAGTCTATACATAGGACAAACCCCCATGACATGTAATTAGAGTAGGAGGTAAGAATCAGCCCATATCAAACTCAGAATGTAGCCTGGCTCAGAAGAACCAGTTTAGACAGAAGATATTCCACTGTATTCCATCAGTCACACACAAAACAGCTCTATTGCTCACTTTTCCAATAATGGACCTATACATGTGGTGTAATACGTGTAACAAATTAAGAACAGAATTGTCAAATCTATTTTTTTTTCAAATCTTTTCTAATTTTCACTTCTCTGAACATGGTATGAATGGCAATAAAAAGCTGCTTGTCCTTAAAGCTATAGAAGGTGGTGATACTTTCCACATTCATTGTGAATAAGTTAAAAACATCTATCAGGCACCAAATGAACTGTTTAATTTTATTATTTATGAAAATGAGATCTCTACATTTTAAAATATGAAATTAAAATCAATATAAAATACAACATTTAGTAACTACTTCTAGGAAATGCTTGTCAATGTACACTCTAGAAGAGAATGAATAAGAAAGAGGGATTATTTTGCTATCCCCAGTAGCAGGGCAGGATCTGAATTGTACACACAATCATAGTTTGGTCCCTGCCTGAGGACTCTGTGACAAAAGCAATCCATGGCATATTATGGGCTGGTGCAGATTGCTTCCCCCTTTGCATTGGCTCAACCACATTGGCTGAAGCAAAGTACAGGCGGTCGGCAATGACATTTCACCCACCACCCCAGCACTGTAACCCTCAAATATCACCTGTGCAGAGTAATAAGGAGGCACCTTACTCCCCCTTACATCCCTGTATGGGCGCATAGACAGGATAAGAACTTATCCTCTAGAGACTTTAAAATATTAAAGAAATGCAATAATCAACAGTGATTATAAAAAGGTTCACTTGAATGTAGCTTTGAATTATTAATCATGTTTGTTATAGTACAAATATTTATAGTGTGGAGAGACTATGGCCTGTTCTGGTCTGGTTGCTGTAGTTTGTGAGTGGTGGTGGGCCAATAAATTATTAATCAGTGCACTTGAACAGTTCTGCAAGCTGTGAATCACAAAGATGAAAGTGAAGGGTAGCTAGGTAACGTACTGTGTAGTTATTTTTCTCTGAAAGAATGAGGATTACAGTTAGAAATAAGGATGGTCGGGGCCAGTTCACTCAATTCTGCCAACCTGCAGCTTCTAGAAGCTCCATCCCAGCAGGGGCTGGTTAAAATACTAGCCTGGTGTTTTCTACTCTGCTTCAGTGTCATGTGGTTTGGAGTACAAGTTGAAGGTTGAACACTCTGTGGAGATAATGAGGATTCTGGGTAAATTGCACACATGCCAGTACTATACATAATTCCTAATAAACTTCACTCAAAAGAACTAAAACCTGTCCCATATGGCATGGCAGTGCTGTTTTAGGTAGACTGTGGAGCAGAGGGATTCTCAGGTGTCCAAACTATCTTTTGTATCATTCACTATTTGTATACCTGTTACCTGTCCCCTCATATTCGGTCTCCTTTTTAAAGTAATGAGTCCCAAGCTTTTCAATCTCTCATCATATGTAAGGTTTTTCCTTGATTGTAATCTTTCAGTTCACCTACTCTATTTGTCTCTCAAAAAAGATATAGTAGGTTGACTAGAACTAGAGGAAGGATTGTTCAGTGATTAGGATGCGAACCTAGGCCATGGAAGACCTGGGTTAAGTCCCTGCTTCCCCCACAAATTAATGTGTGACCTTGGCAAATCACCTATTCCTTCTTTCACTTCATTCACCATCCGTATAAAACGGAAACTAATAGCACTTTTTCTTGAGTATTTGCCCACACAGATCCCACTCTAGGTGCACGTGCACATAACATCAGATTATTTGGCCAATAGTGACTGTTGGAGCTCTACATACACTCTACATCCTCAAGCTCCTCACCTGCTTGGTAAAGAGGGCTCATTTGAATAATGTGTGTGTTAAAACATCAAATGCAAGGTCATGCATCCAGGAACAAAGAACATAAGTCACACTTACAAAATGAAGAACTGCAACCTGGAAAACAGGGAGTCTGAAAATAACTTAGGTGTCATGGCAGGTAGCAATTTAAAAATGAGCTCTTAGTCTGATTCTGCAGAGAAGTGGGCAGGCATGATCCTTGGTTGTGTAAGCAATGGAATATCAAGTAAGAATAGAAGGAGGTATACCTCTGTGTTCAGTGTTAGTGAGACCATTACTGCAATACCATGTCCAGTTCTCATGTCCACACTTCAAAAAGGACACTGACAAACTAGAAAGGGTTCATGGTTCACAAAAGAGCTACAAGAATAACTTAAAGTCTGGGAAACCAACCTTATAATGAGAGACTGAAAGAGCCCTGTCTATTTAGTTTATTCAAAAGAAGATTAAGGGGTGATTTTGATCACAGTTTACAAGTAGCTGCATAGGAAAGCAATTTCATTTCAGCCTAGCAGACGGGCAAAACAATATCCACTGATTGAAAGATGAAGCTAGACAATTTCATACTAACAACAATCTGAACATTTTAACAGTAAGGGCAATTAACCATTGCAACAACTTACTTAGGGGATCTGATGGATTATCCATGACTTTCTAAATGATATGCTATAGCTCAAACAAAAGTTGTGGGCTTGATACATAAATATTGTTTGGGGTTCTTTGACTTGTTATGCAGGAACTCAAACTAAATAATCATAGTAGTTCCCTCTTGCCTTAAGAATCTATGCATCATCTGTCATTTATAGCTTTGCCAGTGGTTGTGTTTCTTGTACTTAACATCTTAGGAATGTTTGTTAAATGCTTAGACTGCCCCTGATTTTGACTATTTGTCCGTTTTTTTAAAAAAGCAAACTGACTTCCATTCTACACACACCTGCTGTTCTCTACCTTTTATCACTGTAAATAATTTATCTCAGAAAACTGAGGCTCAGACAATATTATTGCTAATGAATGCTATATTATTTCAAATGTTTGTGCCATTATTTTTTTTTCTTATGTCCCTCATTTTTGGTCTTTTTTCCAGCTTTGGAAAGTGGGACCTTGAAAGGTCTGGACCTATTAGAGAGAGAAGAAAATTTCTTATGTATAATTAACCGTGTTATCTATAACAATGTTGCATGCTATAAATATATTGAAGGAACAAATTTATAAGAAATTATTGTGCCTTTTAATATACTTATCTGCAGCTATGAAATTCTTGGCATAATTTTCCACCTACACATGGTTTTAACAGATATATATTCAGAAAGAGGCACAAACTCATTGCTTATATGACTGTGATTCATGAATCACTGGCAGGAGAAAAAACAACAACTCATTTTCATGATCATTCATCCTATGTTGTTTCACAGGAATTTATTTATTTACATATTTGTTTTTCATTGTATAAAATTAAAGGAACCTTTCATTATGTGCCAGGGTCTATTATTCATAATTTAAAACACCCACAATGTTCATTTAAATAACATAGTCCTCCCAAAAAACAAAGGCAACCATTAACTAAGAATATATTACTATTGAGTCATAAGGCAAGATGTGCACAACTAAGGGAACTTTGTGCTATGTCTTGATTTGTCAACAGATTCTCTGTCAGATCAAGAAGGCAAGAAAATTCCAGAGGCTCTGGTATTGAAAATCCCCTGACAGAAGCCCTCAGACAATTAATATGTATATGGACTGTTAGCTCAAGGACCTCATATGCCTTCACTTCTGTGGATGGCATAGGTGCTGGAACCAGGTGTCCTGGGGGTGCTGCAGCACCCCCCGGCTTGAAGTTATTTCCATCAGGTATAGGGTTTACAGTTTGGTTCAATAGCTTTCAGCACCCTCCACTATAAAAAAAGTTCCAGCATCACTGGTGGATGGACATGGAAAGAGCGAGAGATGGCTACTGAGGTAGCTAGGGATTAATATCAGCACTATGAATAGTACCTGGTGTAAAATATTACTGGTGACAAGTGCTTATTCAGCCACCACTGCTAACCCAGCACAGTCTGTTCTACCTGCAACTTCAGAGCAAACTTGAAGACTAGCCGCATCTAGGGTCTGGTTCTCTCTTATTTAAGTCAATGGCAAAACTTCTCTTGGCTTAAATGGTGCAGGGTCAGGCACACAAAGTTCACTACAATAATGCATTTGGGTGTCAAACAAGGTGGGATGGGGAGGGGAAGAAACACTTCTGGGCACTGCTACCATATGGGAATCCAGCAACAATCAGGAATCCAGAAAATTATTATTTTTCATTTGGTCAAATAGTGGGCACATTTCCAAAGTGGGTGCCCTCACGTGGCTGCCCAAATCAACTAGCGTTACAACCATATTAATAGGTGACAAGAGTCCTGTGGCACATTATAGACTAACAGACGTACTGGAGTATAAGCTTTCGTGGGTGAATACTCACTTCGTCAGATGCATGTAGTGGAAATTTCCAGAGGCAGGTATAAATATGCAGGCAAGAATCAGTCTAGAGATAACAAAGTTAGTTCAATCAGAGAGGATGAGGCCCTCTTCTAGTAGCTGAGGTGTGAACGCCAAGGGAGGAGAAACTGCTTTTGTAGTTGGCTAGCCATTCACAGTCTTTGTTTAATCCTGAACTGATGGTGTCAAATTTGCAAACAAACTGAAGCTCAGCAGTTTCTCTTTGAAGTCTGGTCCTGAAGTTTTTTTGCTGCAGGATGGCTACCTTTAAATCTGCTATTGTTTGTCCAGGGAGATTGAAGTGTTCTCCTACAAATTTTTGTATATTGCCATTCCTAATAACTGATTTGTGTCCATTTATCCTTTTACGTAAAGACTGACCAGTTTGGCCGATGTACATAGGAGAGAGGCATTGCTGGCACATGATGGCATATATTACATTGGTGGACGTGCAGGTGAATGAACCGGTGATGTTGTGGCTGATCTGGTTAGGTCCTGTGATGGTGTCGCTGGTGTAGATATGTGGGCAGAGTTGGCAACCATATTAATGTACTGAGAAGCAACCAGTATATGCAGCCTTAATTCTGTCCCCATCAAATATTGTACTAGACAGAGTGAACTGCAAGCAGCTGGGTAATGACTTTCCCCAATCTGTTCTTAGCTTGGTTTGAAGCAGTGTTCTACGGCTCAGATTCCATAGTCCATTGCTCATTACCAGTCATTTGAGCCATCCATTAATCCAAAAGCACAGCTATATATGCTTGATCTTGTGGAGCGCTGTTAGCAGCCAGCCTCTTGGCTACTGTTTTGAAATGATAGTGATGGCTTAGATACAAGGCTTATGTTGTGCCTGGCTGACGTAAGCAGGAGTTTTGTATGAGTAAGGGTTGAATAATTTGGCTTAAGGTGTCACACAGTGAAAGAGGATGTTAATAAGGAGGCACAGATCTGAATAAGAATTATCCTTCACAGAAGGGGTTCAATAAGCAATGCAGTCCCTCAGCCATCAATACCCAGGAAACCCTACATTTGGATAAACAGAGCTCTTTGTTATCCATTCACTCACCAGGAATTGTGTAGCATACTTTGACTTCATAAAAGTTATTGTTTATATCTGAAGTATAAACTGTGGGAAAAATATAGGTATCCTCCATATTTTTTTTAAAAGACTTATTTATATTGTTTATTTTTATAAAGAAATGTAGTGTGAGATTTTTAGAGGCTTTATGCATTGGAGAGTGAAGAGAACTAAAGGAAAGCTCTTATTTGATTAGCTTCTAAAATGTGGTGAGTTCTGGAGGGTTTTCTGAAATTGCCCTTTTAGCTAGCTGAGTTAAAGAGGCTTAAGACCTTTGAGTAACCCATCATTCTTTAGAGTTTCAGTATGGCTGTTATCAACTATTCGAACTGGCTTAAAGTCAACAGCAGAGATGCACCAAACCATGTTAATGAGTTTATTTTCCAACCTTTTATGGGTGTGGAGAACTATCACTGTATTAGAAAAAGATACACATGACACAGACTTTATGATCTGAAATGGCTATGCTATATTTTAGGAAGTGTTGAGACTGACCTAAAACGAGCCTCCAACTCTTCTTCCTACTTTTTCAGTCAATATTTTTTTGAAAAGTGCTTAAAATAAAGGAAACCTACAAAGAGAGAAATGTAAACATTTAGGTCTGCTTGAATGAATTTGTATCAGTGCCCTGTCCCCTCAGACATTGTAAGGCCTACCCTACTGGCCTAAACTTGGGCTGCAGCCCAAATCCTTAGTTGCTATTAATTGGTGTAGCTCCCTTTAAAGTAACCAGAGCTATGCTGATTTATACCAGCCAACGATCAAGCCAAAGAATGTAATACTCATTCTACCTGCAGCTAAAAGTTCAAACGTCAGTAGAGTCAACTCAGAGCTCCATCCTTCTGAAGCTGATAAATTTAGTATCCTTCAGGAATGCGGGTTACTAACCCTCTGCTAAGACAATAAAATGGATGTTCTCTTTTCTTATGAATGTAAAACATCCATGGCGAGTGTTCTCGGTCAACATTTCCCTTCTCAGCTACTGTGCTGTGTGCTGATAGGCTGACTCCTCCATCACAGAGGTGACTGCATTTCTATGATGCTGTTAGTGAACCACATTGGTGTCCTAGTTCAAGGCAACTGCACCTGTATTCCCCATCCATGAGTCTTCAGGGGACTGCACTCTAGGCTGCCAGCCCTTCAACTGTCACCTCTCTTGGGTGGAGACCCATGCCTTTCTTGCTTCTGGCCAAGGCTTTTCCAGGCTTCACAGTACTCTGCCTACACTGCTTTCCCAACAAGTCAAACTTCCTAAACAGTCCAGCATCTGCACTTTGCTTTCTCTTCAAAGACTATTAACAAGTAAAATTGTCAGCAGTTATAAATTCGCACATGGCTCTTTATAAACAAGCAAGTTTATTTGCAAGGTGAAAGCATGAAGTTAGAGTCATGCAGTTTAAGGTGAGAAGGGATGGATAGATAATCTAATCTGGTCCCTTGTATATCAGAGGTCACCAACCCCACCCAGGACTTTCACACTAACCCAACAACTGAAATGAGATTACAACAGACAGAAGATTAGACTGTTATGTTCCACAAGTAGAGACTAGAAGGACTGAGGTGCACTATCTGAGTATCATGTACATAATAAATAAAGTTAAATACAAAGATAAGCTGTCCAAGAGAGAGGGAAAAAAAGTAGGTAAAATGTAAATCTTTATTTATAGGTATGTAATGTGGGATTAGAATGCTTAGTGTTAGTCTAACCCTAGAAAACTATTTGGGTGTTGTGGTAAATGATCAGCTGAACATGAGCTCCCAGTGGAACAAGGTGGCCAAAAAGAGCTAA
Organism: Gopherus evgoodei; assembly: GCF_007399415.2. Classification (NCBI taxonomy): domain Eukaryota; kingdom Metazoa; phylum Chordata; order Testudines; family Testudinidae; genus Gopherus; species Gopherus evgoodei. Next base: position 141,633,311 of record NC_044323.1, read on the forward strand.
TGCAGTCCTGGGCTTCATAAACAGGGGAAACTTGCATAGGAGTAGAGACATTATTTGACCTCTGCATTTGGCACTGTTGCAACAATTACTGCATACTGTGTCCAGTTCTGGTGCCCACAATTCAAGAAGGATGTTAATAAACTGGAGAGGATTCAGAGAAGACCCATATGAATGATGACAGAAGATGCTATATAGTGATAGACTCAAGGATCTGAATCTATTTATATTAATAAAGAGAAGATTAAGAGGTAACTTAATTAGTCTACAAGTATCTGTGCAGGAAACAAATATTTAATAATGGGATTTTCAGTCTATCAGAGAAAGGCACAACATAATCCAATGCTGGATGTTAAACTTGTATAATTGATTTCACTATAAATATATATATAAGTGCCATGTGTCAAGTGGAAAGGTGATCAGAGTTGTAGCTGATAAATTTGGCATACTGTTTCTTTGGAAGAAACAAGTTTGTCAGTACTGCTCATGTCCGGTGGGATTGAGGATTGGACATTCTTGCAGTGCTCAAGGGTCAGAATGTGTATATTGTGAACTTGTAGGGTGATAGTGGGACTTGTGAGGCCTAGAGTGGAGTGTTTGCATTGCCCGTACAGTGAGTTGAGGAGCTTACCTTTGTAATACTTGTAATGCTGAGGACAGGTGGTGTGAGGGTGAGTACACCAGCAAGTGTCATAACATGTTCAGAACAAGCCTGCTCCTCACAAAAGCTAGCAGAGGAGGAAATGTCCCACTCCTTCCTTTATACCTAATAGTTCAGTTGTTACAAAATTCACTTGGGAGGGTGGAAGACCCAGGTTCAAATTCCCATTCTGCCTTATTTTGGCACAGTGAATTCTTGAACTCAGGTCTCCCACCTGAGTGCCCTAACCACTGGGCTGTTGGGATACTCTGGATGGGTTTCTCCTGTTTAAGGTGTTCCACTTTTACTCAGAATATTATTTTATACAGAGAAGAGAGTGAGGACTGACTATAGCCTGGAGGTAAGGCACTCACTGGGGGCCAGGGTGTGTGCCCAGTGTCTACTCTGAATAGGCAGAGGGGGGAATGAACCTTGGTCTCCCAGATGAGTGTTCTATCCAGTGGGCTATTCAAGATAAGGAGACTACCAAGCTACCTTTTGATGGTGGGGCTTAGGCTACATCCCTCTCCTTTACATTTCCTTCTGACTAGCTTATATGGCTCCCCACTCAGCATACTGGCCATTGTGACTCCCTTTTTAGCTGCCTAACTCTTCCATGCATCGTAAAGGGAACTTGGGTGTCTACATGAGGTTGTGAGTTCCACTAGGTAGCAGGCAGTCTAAAAGTTAGGCACTTCAACACTGACGGTTTGCAACACCCATGTCCTCTTGTGAATTTATCCCAAAGTCATCAGCTTCTTTATCATAAATCTTTTGGTTTATTTGATGTAGAGTCCTTATACCGGTATTTCTGTAATCTATAGTGGAATAAGTATTGTCTGCTGTTTTATGTTTGATTGTACTAACCACTCACAGAAAGTTGCTACTGTTCAAAATAAAGTTTGCATTGCATTTTAATGTATAATTGAAGGCAAGGAAACTAAAGTTTTCTCCAGAAGGAGAAGCCAGCACAAATGGCTCATTATCATCTTAACCCAGGCTTTAATGGCAACTCAGAATATCAGCACTGGATGCCTATAGAACTCATCTAGCAGCCAGAGATCGCTGCTGAAAGAAACATTTGATATTTTAGTGTTTGTATCATGTAATGAACCTGCTGTTTTCTTTGTGCTACATTATTTTTGATAGATGTGCAATGACTTTAAGTAAGGCTAAGATTTTGTCATTGTTATTTTTAATAAAAGTCACAGACAGGTCACAGGGAATAAACAAAAATTCACAGAAGCCGTGACTTGTCTGTGACTTTGCTGCTGTGACTCCATTGTTTCCCCCACCATCCTGTGGGGTTCCCTCTGTATGCAGCAGCTGAAAGCTGCAGGGTGACCATATTTCCCAAAGAGAAAACGGGACACCCCAAGCCACTCGCTCGAGGCATCCCCCAGGGGCTGAAGCACAGAATGTCAGGAAGGTATCTGGAAGTCATGGATTCCATGACCTCTGTGACATAAACATATCCTTAACTTTAAGGTCCTTGAAAGCCCGAGTTCAAAATCAACCCTCAGTTTCAAAGCATTGTCGCAGAGGTATAACAGAGTGTTAGTGTAAGCCCACTAGAACAAGTCTGTGGCCCTGTACTAGAAGGCTTATTACCCAGTGCAATGTAGACATGCTTATTATGGACCTAGTTTTATGGCTGAATATTTGCTGAATCAGAATTAAAAAAAAAAAGTTTTGATCAAAATATATCTAGTTTGATTGATCTATGACTACATCCTTAATTGCATGTGTAATCTCTTACTGCACAAATGGGACTCACTTATTTCAAAAGGATTTCTTCTGGAGTAAGGTGAGAAGAATCTGATACTGTCTGTCCTCTTGCTTTTGAAATGCAGTGCAGAAAAAGACCTTTAGTTTAGAAGTTTCAAAAAATTGATGTTTTCTATTCACAGTAGAGTTTCTTTGTGGTTGTAGCTCCTATCTTTGCTGTATTCATTCTAGAGATTTGTCTTGCCTGAATGTCTTTTGTAATCTTGTTTTTTTAGCTTCCTCCACTGTACTGAACCATAAGAAATTCCATACTTTGATTTGCTGTCAGCTATTCTATATATCATAATGACTTGTTTTACCACATCTTTATGTTCCTGTGTTACTGCTATTATTTACAATGCCTTCCTTTTAGCATTGACAGGGATACTTTATACCACTTGACCTCAGTTACATGCTCTTCTTTACAATTAATATAATTCTGAACACTATTAAAATGCTGTACCTTCATGAATTGTAACTTGCTGTTCAGAAGAAAATATGTTAGTATTTAATTTTTTCTGTGTGTGTGTTGTGTGCGTGTGTGTACTGTACCCTGTTGCATGTGCTTTCTATAGCTAGATTCAGGAATCTACACTTTGCAGTCATCTAATACTTCTAATGATACACTGAGAAGACTCAATTACCTGCATACAGTTGCTGCTGCTTAACAGTTTCAGGCTGTAATTACTTGGAACCTAAATTACATTGCAGTGTTTGTTTCTTACCAAAAGTGACATAATGTTACTGATTGAGTTATTGTCTTCGCCTTGCTCAGTAGCTATTCAAAATCATTCCAAGAGTGAGAGAGGAAATGTAACTTACCATCCCTAGACTCTTAATATCAACAATATAAATATTGCTTGCAATCACATATTAGACACCAATTACGAAATATCTGACTTTGTTTTTATTTTCTCAGAGAAAATGGATTCTTATTTCTCACTAAATACACTCGAGGAATTAATTAATAACAGTTCCTAAGGTGTGTGCCTTACTATAATGCAATTTGTATATGCTACAGCAATATTTGTGCCACTATTTACATTCTAAACTTAAAATGAGATTTTTTTTGAGCACTTATATGTTATGGAGTTAGGCACCTAATGGCTTTCAGTGGGAAATATATGCCTATCTTCCCTACATGCTTCTAAAAATCCCACCCTAGTTTCTTTAGAGATTAGATAAATATCTGCCATGGGATGGATGGATAGATGGAGCTAACTTTAACACGTTTTAGGAAGCTCCTTCCTATCTCCCCGATATAGGAACCAGAAGACAGACAATATCAGAGGAGGAGGCAAAAACAACTCCAGGACCAATTAAAATGTTAAATCCAAGAAACACCATAGCCAGAGATTGACTAGGTTAGTCTCCATTAGGCCCATAACTTGGAGCAGAAAATAAACAGAAAGGAAACAAACTATGGATGGGGGAAAAAATGAGACAATTGACAAAATGTGAAAATGAGCTCTCTCCCCCACCTCCCCTACCAGGTTACTCTGGGTTTTATACTTCCTCAGTCCATGAAAAACTACCAGGCTGTTCAAAATGGTCTCTTAAAAAACTTTTTAGAAGATCTCTTCCCCTTCCCCCACCCTCTATGTTCAATTCAAACAAACTTAATGCAGGAAAAAGGAAGCCTGGGTAGCTCAGACAGATCAACAAGTATCCAGTTCTTAGAATGCAGTGTCTCTTTAATGTGATTCTATCTAAATGATGGTAGGCCTTTCTAAAAATTCCAAAGTAATGATCCATAACCTGTAAACCTGTTGCCATCTCTCTCCAGGTGGGAGGCCTATCAGTGGTCTCATTGTCCCAACATCCCCTCTCGCTTTCCAAGAAGCATTCAGTTCAAGTGCCTTTACTGACTGCAATTGTGGCCGTATACCATGGAAAGAGGGAGATGGCCATGCTGGAAAGAAGATCCCAGCCCATTTAAGGCTTTGTCACATGAAAGGGATGATTCCTCTCTTACCAACAGGACACAGAGTGCTAGTGTCGAGTCCAGGACTGTAATAACAGCTGGTTCCATTATATACTGTAGGAATCCATGGGCTCATCTGCAAAATGATGTGAAGAATGGCTATTTTAGTAGTGTTATTCAATGCTTCAGCTTTAGTTCTTCCCCTTCCAGTCTCTTCATCACCTCAGAGCTGCAAGACTGTACATGAATTATTTGTAGCGATTAAGTATTCCATAACTTTAAAGAATGACTTTCAACCATCCCCTGCAGGAGATGATGTAGTTAGAACGAGTTGTGTGGACATACTTCAATTAAAGCTACATACATACTATATATCTGCATATAATGGTGCCACTGAGAAGTAAAAGTTACCATAACATTAATCTCCCACCAAATAATGACTTCTATGAGAATTTCCGTTGTCCAATCCAGGTAACCTTTATAGACTTTCATTTCCAACTATGTATAACACGAGGAATGGGAATTGGGTTCTCAGTGTTGAGTAGAGACCCTATTATCCCAGATCGGCAGTGAATAGCAGATTTAGCTCTTCATGTAGTGCTTTTCATACATCCTTTATGAAAAAAGGTAAATATAATTCTCCTCATGTTATATATGGGGAAACTGAAGAACAGAGAGGTGAAGTGACTTCATTACAGTGAGTAGTTGTAAAGGTAGCTCCTCAATCAGCACAATGCAGAAACTATAACTTTACTTGGTCAACTGACAGGTTAACAGTCTGGAATTTATCATCTTCCATTATAACTATTTTGATTCTCATTGTAGTTGTTGGGGAACTCCAATATACAGACCTAGCAAATATTTGATTGAATATTGCTTGTTAAAGAGGTGAGTTACATGAGATTGCAAGGTCTGGACTTTTCTCTGTTATCCTTTACACACAGGGACAGCACCATGATTTATAAAGATGCTCCAGGAAATAACATCAGACATGCTCATTTATTGGAGCTTTTACATCATTTCTGTAGTGAATGGTTTAGAACAGCTTATTTATGAGGAAGAGTAATAAAATTGGGACTTTTCAGTTTGGAAAATAGATGACTAAGGGCAGATATAATAGAGTTCTATAAAATCATGACTGAGGTGGAGAAAGTAAATAAGGAAGTATTATTTAATACTCCTCATAACACAAGAACGATGGGTAACCAAATTAAATTAATAGGCAGCAGGTTTAAAACAAACAAAAGAAAATATTTTTCACACAATGCACAGTCAAACCTGTGGAACTCTTTGCAAGAGGATGTTGTGGAAGCCAAGAATATGACAGGGTTCAAAAAAAACTATATAAATTCATAAAGGATAGGTCCATCAATGGCTATTAGCCAGGATAGGCAGAGAGGGTGTCCCTAGCCTCTGTTTGCAAGAAGCTGGGAATGGGCGACAAGGGATGGATCACATAATGATTACCTGTTCTGTTCATTCCCTCTAGGGCACAAAACATTGGCCAGTGTCAGAAGACAGGATCCTAGGCTAGATGGATCTTTGGTCTTACCCTGTATGGTTGTTCTTATGTTCTTATGAATGTCTTTCAGTGGAAGGACTCTGAAGAATGATTTCACAGGATTTCTACTTGGAAGATTTTCTGAGTCGCTGCTGTTCTAATACTTACTCATTTCTAATTCTTTGTTAGTTGATTGTAACTAAAAATGTATGCCACCTTTAAATTGCATACAGCTAGAGAAATGATGTCTGCAAACTTTTTTTTCTAATCACAGCTATAACTACCCCCCACGCCCCCAAAATGAGTATTTTCTATGATAGATATTCATAATAAAATTGCAGAAACTATTTCCTTATGGGGGAAAAAAACTGTTGCCTATTTTCTTCCAAATTAAAACTGAAATCCCATTTGGAAATGTTTAATGTATCCATTTGTTCAAAGCTAGTGAAAAGTTAGTGAAACAATTTAATTGCTATGGCAACAGGATTATAATATAATTTAACTATTTTTCGGTTGTTGTTTTTTGTATAAGCCACAATGCAGAACAATTTTAAGTAATCAGATAAAGAATAATTATTCAAGAAGAAGTTTAAAGCCATTTACTCAGCAGGAATAGCATTGTGGTTTTTTACCAGCTTGCTTTTCAAGCTCACAAACCCTTTAGCATTAGGTTTCTGACTTGGTAGTCCAGGTGTTCTGCATTGTACCTGTCACTATGGATACCACTATGCTTCTTGAGAGATCACACTGTCAGGCCATGTTTCTGCACCAAGAGAAATTGATTTTTCTCATTGAGTCCCAATAATGTAATCATTATTTAATAAAATGGATTTGTATATTTAATGTATATCATTAATTCCACCTAAGAGATGCCTTTGGCTAATCTTACTTTAATTAACCAGGAAAGTGCAAGAAACATAATTAATATTCTAAAAGTCATGTATATTTTCTCTTACAACTATACAGCTTAATTAAAGAAATGGAATGAAAAAACAAAGATATTAAAATATGTTGAACAACTAAAGTCTTATTTTATCAAAGCTAATACCAGTGCTCTGGTTATTTTACTAAAGTGTAGTAAAATACATTCTTTTAAGGGAATGAAGGATGAATCTTTGAAACACTGTTTTGTGAAAATAAAGAATTGTTTGAACAATGATTTTCTATCTACAGTTCTGACTTGTTTAACTTAAAGGATTAGAAGATTATTTTGAGTAGTGGTGTTTAAAAACATAACTTATTTTAGAACCACTCCATGTTTAATGAGGAATTAGAGTGATTAAATCTAATGATCTCATTAAGTTGCATAAGATATTCCTCACAGCTTGTTCTGGGCCAAATTCTGATCTCTCACTATAGTAATTGCAAAATAATTCTCTTGACTTCAGTGCAATTACTCTGGGTTTATCCAGGAGTAAACAGGAGTGGAATCCAGCATTCTGAGTTTTAGGTACTCAATACCTAGTTTTAGATACTCAGTACCTCCACTGATATAAACTGGTTATAATGGCATATAAACCAGTAGAGTTACAACAGTTTAAAAATGGCATGTGTAGTGTCGAGTCCTACTTATACTGTCAAATTTATAACTAAAACATAGTTCCTGTTCTACCCAGTTACTTTCTGGTGCAGTAAAAATACCATAGGTATTCAGTGAATTACCTCTCTGGTGCTCTCCATTTATGTCATTATTTAATGGTGGGGAAGGGACTCGAGGGCTGGTGTATGCTTATTACTAGCCTCAACTGAAAGTGAGGTCTGTGGAGACTGGCCTGGTCTACACTACGAGTTTAGGTCAAATTAAGCAGTGCTAAATCAAATTAACCCTGCACCCGTACACACAATGAAGCCATTTACTTCGACATAAAGGGCTCTTAAAATCTATTTCTGTACTCCTCCCCGACGAAGGAAGTAGCACTGAAATTGACATTTCCGGCTCGAATTAGGGTTAGTGGACATAATTTGACAGTATTGGCCTCCGAGAGCTATCCCACAGTGCACAGTTGTGACCGCTCTGGACAGCAATCTGGACTCGGATGCACTGGCCAGGTAGACAGATAAAACCCGGGAACTTTTGAATTTCATTAACTCTTTGCCCAGCCTGGAGAGCTATCAGCACAGGTGACCACACAGAGCTCATCAGCACAGGTAAGCATGCAGTCCGAGAATCAAAAAGGAGCTCCAGCATGGACCATATGGGAGATACTGGATCTGATCGCTGTATGGGAGAAGATTCTGTACTAGCAGAACTATGTTCCAAAAGACAAATGCCAAAACATTTGAAAAAATCTCCAAGGGCATGATGGAGAGAGGACACAATAGGGACTCACTACAGTGCCGCATGAAAGTTGAGGAGCTCAGACAAGCATACCAGAAAACCAAAGAAGCAAACGGACAGACCAGTGCAGAGCTGCAGACATGTCGCTTCTATGCTGAGCTGCATACAATTCTAGGGGGGGTGCCACCACTACCCCACCCCTGATCGTGGATTCCTAGGAGGCAGTACTCTCAGCCATGCCTGAGGATTTTGCAGACAGGGATGATGATGGGGAGGAGGAGCTTGCGGAGATCACACAGCTCACTGTTCTCCCCAACAGCCAGGATCTTTTTCTCAGCCTGACTGAAGTTCCCAACCCTCCCAAGAAGGTATCCCAGATCATGAAACCATAGAAGGCACCTCTGGTGAACATACTTTTGTAAATATAAAATATGGTTCAAAAGCAAACCTTTTTAATGATTAATTTGCCTTGAGGACTTGGGATGCATTCGCGGCCAGTACAGCTACTGTAAGAGTCTTAACTTGTCTAGGGATGGAATGGAAATCCTCCAGGAACATCTCCATGAAGCTCTCCTGGAGGTACTCCAAAACCCTTTGCAGAAGGTTTCTGGGCAGGGCAGCCTTATTCCGTCCTCCACTGTAAGACATTTTACCACACTATGCTAGTAGCAAGGGAGGGATAGCTCAGGGGTTTGCACATGGGCCTGCTAAACTCAAGGTTGTGCATTCAAGCCTTAAAGGGGCCATTAGGGGATTGGACTAGATGATCTTCTGAGGTTCCTTCCAACTCTAATAATCTATGTTCTAAGTAATCTGGTATCATTACAGGGCAGCATATGGTCCTGGTGTTTGCTGATATTCAAACAACACCAGTTTTTTATCTTGCTGTGTTATCCTCAGGAGAGTGATATTGTTCATGGTAACCTGGTTGAAATCCAGGAATTTAATTAAGGGAACAGAGGTGGCTGTTCCTATGGGGCTGTATGCCTGTAGCTGAAAAGAAATCCTTCCCTGCACTTAGCCAGGGGGAGGGACATATGGCACTGAGCTGTTCACATTTGCTAGCAGGGATCTTCCCTGATACCAGCCACACAGTGGGCAGAGGGGTACAGTGATCATCCCAGATAATTTTATGAGGGTGTGGGGTTAGTTTGGTTTCTGCTGCTGCACATTAACATGAAAACTGCAGCACTCAATGGGTTTTCCTTGGTATGAGAAAGGAGGGCGCTGCTTTCATGAAGGTTGCAGAAGCCAAAAGACAATAGCTTATCATGGCCGCATGTGTCAAGGTTCCTTCCCCACTCTGAACTTTAGGGTACAGATGTGGGGACCTGCATGGACACTTCTAAGCTTAATTACTAGCTTAGATCTGGTATCACTGCCACCATCCAGAATTTTCAGTGTCTGGATCACTCCCTTTCCCTCCAAAACCTTCCTCTCCCTGGGTAGCCTTGAGGGACTTCACCAATTCCCTGGTGAACACAGATCCAAGCCCCTTGGATCTTAAAACAAGGAGAAATTAACCATCCCCCCTCCTTTCTCCCACCAATCTCTGGTGAGTCCAGATCCAATCCCCTTGGATCTAAAAACAAGGAAAACTCAATCAGGTATTAAAAAAAAGGCTTTTAATTAAAGAAAAGAAAGGTAAAAGAAAACCCTCTGGGAGAGATTAGCATACTAGCTACTCTCACAGACAACAGTTTCAAAACACAGAGGATGTTCCACTGGGCACAAATTTAGCTACACAAAAAAAATACCCAATTTGATTCTACCTCTAATTGCATAAGAAAGGTTATAAAGAAATAAACATAAACCTATTTATTCCTTTCTAAAACTTACTACTCTGATAAAGGCTGGTTCCTTGATCTTTTTCACTCCGGCTGAAACTGAAATTCTAAACAAAGGAAAAACTTCCCTCCTTCCTTTTGAAACATCTTGTTCCCCCATTGGTTCCTGTGGTCAGATGTTAGCTAGGGTAGGTGAACTTTTTAACCCTTTACAGGTAAAAGAGGCATTAACCCTTAACCATCTGTTTATGACAGTGTGCAAGCTGAATTCTGTTGCCCGGACCTGCATCTGTGAGCTCTAACACCAAAGCCATAGGCACTCAATATTAAGATGCAAAATGCGACCTTGTACCGAAATCACATGTGCTATGTAATGTGAATAGTGTTGCTCACCATGAAAGAGTATATACATTGTTCTGTAAAATGTATCTTTTTAAATGCTTCTTTCCCTTTTTTCCTCCCACAGCTGCAAATTTTTCAAGCCTCCCTCCTCCGTCCCAAAGTCTATCTCAGATTAGGTGGCAAAAAAAATGCACACGAGATGAAATGTTCTCTGAGATCATGCTGTTAATCTGCAGTGAAAGAGCTCATTTGAATGAGTGGAAGGACACAGTATAACAGTACGGGAAAGAGGCCAATGAATGTGAGGACAGGAGGGATGCTCGAGATGAGAGGTGTCAGCAGGAAGATCAGAGGAGGCAAGATGCAATGCTGCAGCTACTGCAGGATCAAATGAACATGCTCTGGAGTCTGGTGGAGCTTCAGCAACGGCAGCAGGATCACAGAGTGCCCCTGCAGCCCCTGTATAACTGCCCTCCCCCTCTCCAAGTTCCATAGCCTCCTCACCCAGACGCCCAAGAAAGTGGGGTTGGGGGCGGGGAGAGGAGTCTCTGTGCACCCTGCCACTCCACCCCAGTGGACAGCCCAAGCAAAAGGCTATCATTCAACAAGTTTTGAAGTGGCCTTTTCCTTCCTTCCCTCCTTCCTTCCTCCCACACCCCACCTGGGCTACCTTGTCAGTTCTCTCCCTATTGTTATAATCAATTAATAAAGAATACATGGTTTTTAAATTATAGTGACATTATTTCCTTTGAAAGCAAGCTGTGATCGAAGGGGGGAGGGTGGGTGGCTTACAGGGAATGAGTCAATCAAGGCAGGTTTTCATCAAGAAGAACAAACAGAACTCTCACACTGTAGCCTGTCCAGTCATGAAAGTGGTTTTCAAAGCTTCTCTGATGCACAGCACTTCTTGGTGTGCTCTTCTAATAGCCCTGGTGTCTGGCTGCACATAATCAGCAGCCAGGTGATTTGCCTTAATCTCCCACCTGCCATAAATGTCTCCCCTTATTCTCACAGAGATTGTGGAGCACACAGCAAGCAGCAATAACAATGAGGACATTGGTTTGGCTGAGGTCTGAGCGAGTCAGTAAAGTGCGCCAGCAACCCTTTAAACATCCAAATGCACATTCTACCACCATTCTGCACTTGCTCAGCCTGTATTTGAACAGCTCCTGACTACTGTCCAGGCTGCCTGTGTATGGCTTCTTGAGCTATGGCATTAAGGGATAGGCTGGGTCCCCATGGATAACTATAGCCATTTCAACATCCCTCATGGTTATTTTCTGGTCTGGGAAGTAAATCCCTTGCTGCAGCCATTTAAACAGATTAGTGTTCCTGAAGACACAAGCATCATGAACCTTTCCTGTGGGAAGGAGGGATAGCTCAGTGGTTTGAGCATTTGCCTGCTTAAACCCAAGGTTGTGAGCTCAAATCCTTGAGGGGGCCATTTAGGGACCTAGGGCAAAAGTCTGTCTGGGGATTGGTCCTGCTTTGAGCAGGGGGTTGTACTAGATGATCTCCTGAGGTCCCTTCCATCCCTGATATTCTATGATCCCACATTCATGTTGGTGAAACATCCCTTGTGATCCACCAGTACCCTTTGCAGTTTATGTACTGGCTGCTCTGGTGCCAAGATAGGGATATGGTTTCCATCTATTGCCCCACCACAGTTAGGGCACCCCATTGCAGCTAAGCCATCGAATATGACCTGCACATTTCCCAGAGTCACTACCTTTGATAGCAGAAACTCAGTGATTGCTTTGGCTACTTGCATCACAGTAGATTTGCCCATTCCAAATTGACTACGGACTGACCGGTAGCTGTCTGGCATTGCAAGCTTTCACAGGGCTATCACCACTCACTTCTCAACTGTGACGGCTGCTCTCATTTTGGTGTCTTTGTGCTTCAGGGCAGGGGAAAGCAAGTCACAAAGTTCCATGAAAATGGCCCTATGCATACAAAAGTTTTGCAGCCACTGTGAATCATCCCACACGTGCAACACTACGCAGTCCCATGAGTCTGTGCTTGTTTCCCAGGCCCAGAATTGGCATTCTACGGCATAAATCTGCCCCATTAACACCATGATCTCCAAAGCGCCGGGGCCCATGTTTGAGAGAATTCTGTGTCCATGTCCTCATCACTCTCATGCCATCTCCTCCTCGCCTGGTTTTCCAGGTTCTGGTTTAGCATAAATTGCATGATAACATGTGAGGTGTTTACAATGTTCATGGCTACTGCGTTGGCTGAGTGGGCTCCA